>NW_027211615.1:32065000-32417510 GCF_022749685.1 Semicossyphus pulcher | reverse complement strand
CGATGAAATCAGTTAACGATGAAATCAGTTAACGATGAAATCAATTAAATGAAGATGAAATCAGTTAACGATGAAATCAGTTAACGATGAAATCAGTTAAATGAAGATGAAATCAGTTAAATGAAGATGAAATCAGTTAACGATGAAATCAGTTAACGATGAAATCAGTTAACGATGAAATCAGTTAAATGAAGATGAAATCAGTTAAAGATGAAATCAGTTAACGATGAAATCAGTTAACGATGAAATCAGTTAAATGAAGATGAAATCAGTTAACGATGAAATCAGTTAACGATGAAATCAGTTAAATGAAGATGAAATCAGTTAACGATGAAATCAGTTAAATGAAGATGAAATCAGTTAAATGAAGATGAAATCAGTTAACGATGAAATCAGTTAAATGAAGATGAAATCAGTTAACGATGAAATCAGTTAAAGATGAAATCAGTTAAATGAAGAATGAAGATGAAATCAGTTAACGATGAAATCAGTTAAATGAAGATGAAATCAGTTAACGATGAAATCAATTAACGATGAAATCAGTTAACGATGAAATCAATTAACGATGAAATCAGTTAAATGAAGATGAAATCAGTTAACGATGAAATCAGTTAAAGATGAAATCAGTTAAATGAAGAATGAAGATGAAATCAGTTAACGATGAAATCAGTTAACGATGAAATCAATTAAATGAAGATGAAATCAGTTAACGATGAAATCAGTTAAATGAAGAATGAAAATGAAATCAGTTAAATGAAGATGAAATCAGTTAACGATGAAATCAGTTAACGATGAAATCAGTTAAATGAAGATGAAATCAGTTAACGATGAAATCAGTTAATGATGAAATCAGTTAACGATGAAATCAATTAAATGAAGATGAAATCAGTTAACGATGAAATCAGTTAAATGAAGATGAAATCAGTTAACGATGAAATCAGTTAAAGATGAAATCAGTTAACGATGAAATCAGTTAACGATGAAATCAGTTAACGATGAAATCAGTTAAATGAAGATGAAATCAGTTAACGATGAAATCAGTTAAATGAAGAATGAAAATGAAATCAGTTAAATGAAGATGAAATCAGTTAACGATGAAATCAGTTAACGATGAAATCAGTTAACGATGAAATCAGTTAAATGAAGATGAAATCAGTTAACGATGAAATCAGTTAACAATGAAATCAGTTAAATGAAGATGAAATCAGTTAACGATGAAATCAGTTAACGATGAAATCAGTTAAATGAAGATGAAATCAGTTAAAGATGAAATCAGTTAACGATGAAATCAGTTAACGATGAAATCAGTTAAATGAAGATGAAATCAGTTAACGATGAAATCAGTTAACGATGAAATCAATTAACGATGAAATCAGTTAAATGAAGATGAAATCAGTTAACGATGAAATCAGTTAAAGATGAAATCAGTTAAATGAAGAATGAAGATGAAATCAGTTAACGATGAAATCAGTTAAATGAAGATGAAATCAGTTAACGATGAAATCAGTTAACGATGAAATCAGTTAACGATGAAATCAGTTAAATGAAGATGAAATCAGTTAACGATGAAATCAGTTAAATGAAGAATGAAGATGAAATCAGTTAACGATGAAATCAATTAACGATGAAATCAGTTAACGATGAAATCAGTTAAATGAAGATGAAATCAGTTAACGATGAAATCAGTTTACGATGAAATCAGTTAAATGAAGAATGAAAATGAAATCAGTTAACGATGAAATCAATTAACGATGAAATCAGTTAACGATGAAATCAGTTAAATGAAGATGAAATCAGTTAACGATGAAATCAATTAAATGAAGATGAAATCAGTTAACGATGAAATCAGTTAAATGAAGATGAAATCAGTTAACGATGAAATCAATTAAATGAAGATGAAATCAGTTAACGATGAAATCAATTAAATGAAGATGAAATCAGTTAACGATGAAATCAATTAAATGAAGATGAAATCAGTTAACGATGAAATCAGTTAACGATGAAATCAGTTAAATGAAGATGAAATCAGTTAAATGAAGATGAAATCAGTTAACGATGAAATCAGTTAACGATGAAATCAGTTAACGATGAAATCAGTTAAATGAAGATGAAATCAGTTAAAGATGAAATCAGTTAACGATGAAATCAGTTAACGATGAAATCAGTTAAATGAAGATGAAATCAGTTAACGATGAAATCAGTTAAAGATGAAATCAGTTAAATGAAGAATGAAGATGAAATCAGTTAACGATGAAATCAGTTAAATGAAGATGAAATCAGTTAACGATGAAATCAATTAACGATGAAATCAGTTAACGATGAAATCAATTAACGATGAAATCAGTTAAATGAAGATGAAATCAGTTAACGATGAAATCAGTTAAAGATGAAATCAGTTAAATGAAGAATGAAGATGAAATCAGTTAACGATGAAATCAGTTAAATGAAGATGAAATCAGTTAACGATGAAATCAATTAACGATGAAATCAGTTAAATGAAGATGAAATCAGTTAACGATGAAATCAATTAACGATGAAATCAGTTAACGATGAAATCAGTTAAATGAAGATGAAATCAGTTAACGATGAAATCAGTTAACGATGAAATCAGTTAAATGAAGAATGAAAATGAAATCAGTTAACGATGAAATCAATTAACGATGAAATCAGTTAACGATGAA
Source organism: Semicossyphus pulcher (assembly GCF_022749685.1). Classification (NCBI taxonomy): domain Eukaryota; kingdom Metazoa; phylum Chordata; class Actinopteri; order Labriformes; family Labridae; genus Semicossyphus; species Semicossyphus pulcher. The sequence continues at coordinate 32,414,829 of NW_027211615.1, read as the reverse complement.
ATCAGTTAAATGAAGATGAAATCAGTTAACGATGAAATCAGTTAACGATGAAATCAGTTAAATGAAGATGAAATCAGTTAACGATGAAATCAGTTAACAATGAAATCAGTTAAATGAAGATGAAATCAGTTAACGATGAAATCAGTTAACGATGAAATCAGTTAACGATGAAATCAGTTAAATGAAGAATGAAAATGAAATCAGTTAAATGAAGATGAAATCAGTTAACGATGAAATCAGTTAACGATGAAATCAGTTAACGATGAAATCAGTTAAATGAAGATGAAATCAGTTAACGATGAAATCAGTTAACGATGAAATCAGTTAACGATGAAATCAGTTAACGATGAAATCAGTTAAATGAAGATGAAATCAGTTAACGATGAAATCAGTTAAATGAAGATGAAATCAGTTAACGATGAAATCAGTTAACGATGAAATCAGTTAAATGAAGAATGAAAATGAAATCAGTTAACGATGAAATCAATTAACGATGAAATCAGTTAACGATGAAATCAGTTAAATGAAGATGAAATCAGTTAACGATGAAATCAGTTAACGATGAAATCAGTTAAATGAAGATGAAATCAGTTAACGATGAAATCAGTTAACGATGAAATCAATTAAATGAAGATGAAATCAGTTAACGATGAAATCAGTTAAATGAAGAATGAAAATGAAATCAGTTAAATGAAGATGAAATCAGTTAACGATGAAATCAGTTAACGATGAAATCAGTTAAATGAAGATGAAATCAGTTAACGATGAAATCAGTTAAATGAAGATGAAATCAGTTAACGATGAAATCAATTAAATGAAGATGAAATCAGTTAACGATGAAATCAGTTAAATGAAGATGAAATCAGTTAACGATGAAATCAGTTAAAGATGAAATCAGTTAACGATGAAATCAGTTAACGATGAAATCAGTTACATGAAGATGAAATCAGTTAACGATGAAATCAGTTAAATGAAGAATGAAAATGAAATCAGTTAAATGAAGATGAAATCAGTTAACGATGAAATCAGTTAACGATGAAATCAGTTAAATGAAGATGAAATCAGTTAACGATGAAATCAGTTAACAATGAAATCAGTTAAATGAAGATGAAATCAGTTAACGATGAAATCAGTTAACGATGAAATCAGTTAACGATGAAATCAGTTAAATGAAGATGAAATCAGTTAAAGATGAAATCAGTTAACGATGAAATCAGTTAACGATGAAATCAGTTAACGATGAAATCAGTTAAATGAAGATGAAATCAGTTAAAGATGAAATCAGTTAAAGATGAAATCAGTTAAATGAAGATGAAATCAGTTAACGATGAAATCAGTTAAATGAAGAAGAAATCAGTTAACGATGAAATCAGTTAACGATGAAATCAATTAACGATGAAATCAGTTAAATAGAAGATGAAATCAGTTAACGATGAAATCAGTTAAAGATGAAATCAGTTAAATGAAGAATGAAGATGAAATCAGTTAACGATGAAATCAGTTAAATGAAGATGAAATCAGTTAACGATGAAATCAGTTAACGATGAAATCAGTTAAATGAAGATGAAATCAGTTAACGATGAAATCAGTTAAATGAAGAATGAAGATGAAATCAGTTAACGATGAAATCAATTAACGATGAAATCAGTTAACGATGAAATCAGTTAAATGAAGATGAAATCAGTTAACGATGAAATCAGTTAACGATGAAATCAGTTAACGATGAAATCAGTTAAATGAAGAATGAAAATGAAATCAGTTAACGATGAAATCAATTAACGATGAAATCAGTTAACGATGAAATCAGTTAAATGAAGATGAAATCAGTTAACGATGAAATCAGTTAACGATGAAATCAGTTAAATGAAGATGAAATCAGTTAACGATGAAATCAGTTAACGATGAAATCAGTTAACGATGAAATCAGTTAAATGAAGATGAAATCAGTTAACGATGAAATCAGTTAACGATGAAATCAGTTAACGATGAAATCAATTAAATGAAGATGAAATCAGTTAACGATGAAATCAGTTAACGATGAAATCAGTTAAATGAAGATGAAATCAGTTAAATGAAGATGAAATCAGTTAACGATGAAATCAGTTAACGATGAAATCAGTTAAATGAAGATGAAATCAGTTAAAGATGAAATCAGTTAACGATGAAATCAGTTAACGATGAAATCAGTTAAATGAAGATGAAATCAGTTAACGATGAAATCAGTTAACGATGAAATCAATTAACGATGAAATCAGTTAAATGAAGATGAAATCAGTTAACGATGAAATCAGTTAAAGATGAAATCAGTTAACGATGAAATCAGTTAAATGAAGATGAAATCAGTTAACGATGAAATCAGTTAACGATGAAATCAGTTAAATGAAGATGAAATCAGTTAACGATGAAATCAGTTAACGATGAAATCAGTTAAATGAAGAATGAAAATGAAATCAGTTAACGATGAAATCAGTTAAAGATGAAATCAGTTAAAGATGAAATCAGTTAACGATGAAATCAGTTAACGATGAAATCAGTTAACGATGAAATCAGTTAAATGAAGATGAAATCAGTTAACGATGAAATCAGTTAAATGAAGAATGAAAATGAAATCAGTTAAATGAAGATGAAATCAGTTAACGATGAAATCAGTTAACGATGAAATCAGTTAACGATGAAATCAGTTAAATGAAGATGAAATCAGTTAACGATGAAATCAGTTAACAATGAAATCAGTTAAATGAAGATGAAATCAGTTAACGATGAAATCAGTTAACGATGAAATCAGTTAAATGAAGATGAAATCAGTTAAAGATGAAATCAGTTAACGATGAAATCAGTTAACGATGAAATCAGTTAAATGAAGATGAAATCAGTTAACGATGAAATCAGTTAACGATGAAATCAATTAACGATGAAATCAGTTAAATGAAGATGAAATCAGTTAACGATGAAATCAGTTAAAGATGAAATCAGTTAAATGAAGAATGAAGATGAAATCAGTTAACGATGAAATCAGTTAAATGAAGATGAAATCAGTTAACGATGAAATCAGTTAACGATGAAATCAGTTAAATGAAGATGAAATCAGTTAACGATGAAATCAGTTAAATGAAGAATGAAGATGAAATCAGTTAACGATGAAATCAATTAACGATGAAATCAGTTAACGATGAAATCAGTTAAATGAAGATGAAATCAGTTAACGATGAAATCAGTTAACGATGAAATCAGTTAAATGAAGAATGAAAATGAAATCAGTTAACGATGAAATCAGTTAAAGATGAAATCAGTTAAATGAAGAATGAAGATGAAATCAGTTAACGATGAAATCAGTTAAATGAAGATGAAATCAGTTAACGATGAAATCAGTTAACGATGAAATCAGTTAACGATGAAATCAGTTAAATGAAGATGAAATCAGTTAACGATGAAATCAGTTAAATGAAGAATGAAGATGAAATCAGTTAACGATGAAATCAATTAACGATGAAATCAGTTAACGATGAAATCAGTTAAATGAAGATGAAATCAGTTAACGATGAAATCAGTTAACGATGAAATCAGTTAAATGAAGAATGAAAATGAAATCAGTTAACGATGAAATCAATTAACGATGAAATCAGTTAACGATGAAATCAGTTAAATGAAGATGAAATCAGTTAACGATGAAATCAGTTAACGATGAAATCAGTTAAATGAAGATGAAATCAGTTAACGATGAAATCAGTTAACGATGAAATCAGTTAAATGAAGATGAAATCAGTTAACGATGAAATCAGTTAACGATGAAATCAGTTAACGATGAAATCAATTAAATGAAGATGAAATCAGTTAACGATGAAATCAGTTAACGATGAAATCAGTTAAATGAAGATGAAATCAGTTAAATGAAGATGAAATCAGTTAACGATGAAATCAGTTAACGATGAAATCAGTTAACGATGAAATCAGTTAAATGAAGATGAAATCAGTTAAAGATGAAATCAGTTAACGATGAAATCAGTTAACGATGAAATCAGTTAAATGAAGATGAAATCAGTTAACGATGAAATCAGTTAACGATGAAATCAATTAACGATGAAATCAGTTAAATGAAGATGAAATCAGTTAACGATGAAATCAGTTAAAGATGAAATCAGTTAACGATGAAATCAGTTAACGATGAAATCAGTTAAATGAAGATGAAATCAGTTAACGATGAAATCAGTTAACGATGAAATCAGTTAAATGAAGATGAAATCAGTTAACGATGAAATCAGTTAACGATGAAATCAATTAAATGAAGATGAAATCAGTTAACGATGAAATCAGTTAAATGAAGAATGAAAATGAAATCAGTTAAATGAAGATGAAATCAGTTAACGATGAAATCAGTTAACGATGAAATCAGTTAAATGAAGATGAAATCAGTTAACGATGAAATCAGTTAACGATGAAATCAGTTAACGATGAAATCAATTAAATGAAGATGAAATCAGTTAACGATGAAATCAGTTAAATGAAGATGAAATCAGTTAACGATGAAATCAGTTAAAGATGAAATCAGTTAACGATGAAATCAGTTAACGATGAAATCAGTTAACGATGAAATCAGTTAAATGAAGATGAAATCAGTTAACGATGAAATCAGTTAAATGAAGAAAGAAAATGAAATCAGTTAAATGAAGATGAAATCAGTTAACGATGAAATCAGTTAACGATGAAATCAGTTAACGATGAAATCAGTTAAATGAAGATGAAATCAGTTAACGATGAAATCAGTTAACAATGAAATCAGTTAAATGAAGATGAAATCAGTTAACGATGAAATCAGTTAACGATGAAATCAGTTAAATGAAGATGAAATCAGTTAAAGATGAAATCAGTTAACGATGAAATCAGTTAACGATGAAATCAGTTAAATGAAGATGAAATCAGTTAACGATGAAATCAGTTAACGATGAAATCAATTAACGATGAAATCAGTTAAATGAAGATGAAATCAGTTAACGATGAAATCAGTTAAAGATGAAATCAGTTAAATGAAGAATGAAGATGAAATCAGTTAACGATGAAATCAGTTAAATGAAGATGAAATCAGTTAACGATGAAATCAGTTAACGATGAAATCAGTTAAATGAAGATGAAATCAGTTAACGATTAAATCAGTTAAATGAAGAATGAAGATGAAATCAGTTAACGATGAAATCAATTAACGATGAAATCAGTTAACGATGAAATCAGTTAAATGAAGATGAAATCAGTTAACGATGAAATCAGTTAACGATGAAATCAGTTAAATGAAGAATGAAAATGAAATCAGTTAACGATGAAATCAATTAACGATGAAATCAGTTAACGATGAAATCAGTTAAATGAAGATGAAATCAGTTAACGATGAAATCAGTTAACGATGAAATCAGTTAACGATGAAATCAGTTAACGATGAAATCAGTTAAATGAAGATGAAATCAGTTAACGATGAAATCAGTTAACGATGAAATCAGTTAACGATGAAATCAGTTAACGATGAAATCAATTAAATGAAGATGAAATCAGTTAACGATGAAATCAGTTAATGATGAAATCAGTTAAATGAAGATGAAATCAGTTAAATGAAGATGAAATCAGTTAACGATGAAATCAGTTAACGATGAAATCAGTTAACGATGAAATCAGTTAAATGAAGATGAAATCAGTTAAAGATGAAATCAGTTAACGATGAAATCAGTTAACGATGAAATCAGTTAAATGAAGATGAAATCAGTTAACGATGAAATCAGTTAACGATGAAATCAATTAACGATGAAATCAGTTAAATGAAGATGAAATCAGTTAACGATGAAATCAGTTAAAGATGAAATCAGTTAAATGAAGAATGAAGATGAAATCAGTTAACGATGAAATCAGTTAAATGAAGATGAAATCAGTTAACGATGAAATCAATTAACGATGAAATCAGTTAACGATGAAATCAATTAACGATGAAATCAGTTAAATGAAGATGAAATCAGTTAACGATGAAATCAGTTAAAGATGAAATCAGTTAAATGAAGAATGAAGATGAAATCAGTTAACGATGAAATCAGTTAACGATGAAATCAGTTAACGATGAAATCAATTAACGATGAAATCAGTTAAATGAAGATGAAATCAGTTAACGATGAAATCAATTAACGATGAAATCAGTTAACGATGAAATCAGTTAAATGAAGATGAAATCAGTTAACGATGAAATCAGTTAACGATGAAATCAGTTAAATGAAGAATGAAAATGAAATCAGTTAACGATGAAATCAATTAACGATGAAATCAGTTAACGATGAAATCAGTTAAATGAAGATGAAATCAGTTAACGATGAAATCAGTTAACGATGAAATCAGTTAACGATGAAATCAGTTAAATGAAGATGAAATCAGTTAACGATGAAATCAGTTAACAATGAAATCAGTTAAATGAAGATGAAATCAGTTAACGATGAAATCAGTTAACGATGAAATCAGTTAAATGAAGATGAAATCAGTTAACGATGAAATCAGTTAAATGAAGAATGAAAATGAAATCAGTTAAATGAAGATGAAATCAGTTAACGATGAAATCAGTTAACGATGAAATCAGTTAACGATGAAATCAGTTAAATGAAGATGAAATCAGTTAACGATGAAATCAGTTAACGATGAAATCAGTTAAATGAAGAATGAAAATGAAATCAGTTAACGATGAAATCAATTAACGATGAAATCAGTTAACGATGAAATCAGTTAAATGAAGATGAAATCAGTTAACGATGAAATCAGTTAACGATGAAATCAGTTAAATGAAGATGAAATCAGTTAACGATGAAATCAGTTAACGATGAAATCAATTAAATGAAGATGAAATCAGTTAACGATGAAATCAGTTAAATGAAGAATGAAAATGAAATCAGTTAAATGAAGATGAAATCAGTTAACGATGAAATCAGTTAACGATGAAATCAGTTAAATGAAGATGAAATCAGTTAACGATGAAATCAGTTAACGATGAAATCAGTTAACGATGAAATCAATTAAATGAAGATGAAATCAGTTAACGATGAAATCAGTTAAATGAAGATGAAATCAGTTAACGATGAAATCAGTTAACGATGAAATCAGTTAACGATGAAATCAGTTAACGATGAAATCAGTTAAATGAAGATGAAATCAGTTAACGATGAAATCAGTTAAATGAAGAATGAAAATGAAATCAGTTAAATGAAGATGAAATCAGTTAACGATGAAATCAGTTAACGATGAAATCAGTTAAATGAAGATGAAATCAGTTAACGATGAAATCAGTTAACAATGAAATCAGTTAAATGAAGATGAAATCAGTTAACGATGAAATCAGTTAACGATGAAATCAGTTAAATGAAGATGAAATCAGTTAAAGATGAAATCAGTTAACGATGAAATCAGTTAACGATGAAATCAGTTAAATGAAGATGAAATCAGTTAACGATGAAATCAGTTAACGATGAAATCAATTAACGATGAAATCAGTTAAATGAAGATGAAATCAGTTAACGATGAAATCAGTTAAAGATGAAATCAGTTAAATGAAGAATGAAGATGAAATCAGTTAACGATGAAATCAGTTAAATGAAGATGAAATCAGTTAACGATGAAATCAGTTAACGATGAAATCAGTTAACGATGAAATCAGTTAAATGAAGATGAAATCAGTTAACGATGAAATCAGTTAAATGAAGAATGAAGATGAAATCAGTTAACGATGAAATCAATTAACGATGAAATCAGTTAACGATGAAATCAGTTAAATGAAGATGAAATCAGTTAACGATGAAATCAGTTAAGGATGAAATCAGTTAAATGAAGAATGAAAATGAAATCAGTTAACGATGAAATCAATTAACGATGAAATCAGTTAACGATGAAATCAGTTAAATGAAGATGAAATCAGTTAACGATGAAATCAGTTAACGATGAAATCAGTTAAATGAAGATGAAATCAGTTAACGATGAAATCAGTTAACGATGAAATCAGTTAACGATGAAATCAGTTAAATGAAGATGAAATCAGTTAACGATGAAATCAGTTAACGATGAAATCAGTTAACGATGAAATCAATTAAATGAAGATGAAATCAGTTAACGATGAAATCAGTTAACGATGAAATCAGTTAAATGAAGATGAAATCAGTTAAATGAAGATGAAATCAGTTAACGATGAAATCAGTTAACGATGAAATCAGTTAACGATGAAATCAGTTAAATGAAGATGAAATCAGTTAAAGATGAAATCAGTTAACGATGAAATCAGTTAACGATGAAATCAGTTAAATGAAGATGAAATCAGTTAACGATGAAATCAGTTAACGATGAAATCAATTAACGATGAAATCAGTTAAATGAAGATGAAATCAGTTAACGATGAAATCAGTTAAAGATGAAATCAGTTAAATGAAGAATGAAGATGAAATCAGTTAACGATGAAATCAGTTAAATGAAGATGAAATCAGTTAACGATGAAATCAATTAACGATGAAATCAGTTAACGATGAAATCAATTAACGATGAAATCAGTTAAATGAAGATGAAATCAGTTAACGATGAAATCAGTTAAAGATGAAATCAGTTAAATGAAGAATGAAGATGAAATCAGTTAACGATGAAATCAGTTAAATGAAGATGAAATCAGTTAACGATGAAATCAGTTAACGATGAAATCAATTAACGATGAAATCAGTTAAATGAAGATGAAATCAGTTAACGATGAAATCAGTTAAAGATGAAATCAGTTAAATGAAGAATGAAGATGAAATCAGTTAACGATGAAATCAGTTAAATGAAGATGAAATCAGTTAACGATGAAATCAGTTAACGATGAAATCAGTTAACGATGAAATCAGTTAAATGAAGATGAAATCAGTTAACGATGAAATCAGTTAAATGAAGAATGAAGATGAAATCAGTTAACGATGAAATCAATTAACGATGAAATCAGTTAACGATGAAATCAGTTAAATGAAGATGAAATCAGTTAACGATGAAATCAGTTAACGATGAAATCAGTTAAATGAAGAATGAAAATGAAATCAGTTAACGATGAAATCAATTAACGATGAAATCAGTTAACGATGAAATCAGTTAAATGAAGATGAAATCAGTTAACGATGAAATCAGTTAACGATGAAATCAGTTAAATGAAGATGAAATCAGTTAACGATGAAATCAGTTAACGATGAAATCAGTTAACGATGAAATCAGTTAACGATGAAATCAGTTAAATGAAGATGAAATCAGTTAACGATGAAATCAGTTAACGATGAAATCAGTTAACGATGAAATCAATTAAATGAAGATGAAATCAGTTAACGATGAAATCAGTTAAATGAAGAATGAAAATGAAATCAGTTAAATGAAGATGAAATCAGTTAACGATGAAATCAGTTAACGATGAAATCAGTTAAATGAAGATGAAATCAGTTAACGATGAAATCAGTTAACGATGAAATCAGTTAACGATGAAATCAATTAAATGAAGATGAAATCAGTTAACGATGAAATCAGTTAAATGAAGATGAAATCAGTTAACGATGAAATCAGTTAAAGATGAAATCAGTTAACGATGAAATCAGTTAACGATGAAATCAGTTAACGATGAAATCAGTTAAATGAAGATGAAATCAGTTAACGATGAAATCAGTTAAATGAAGAATGAAAATGAAATCAGTTAAATGAAGATGAAATCAGTTAACGATGAAATCAGTTAACGATGAAATCAGTTAAATGAAGATGAAATCAGTTAACGATGAAATCAGTTAACGATGAAATCAGTTAAATGAAGATGAAATCAGTTAACGATGAAATCAGTTAACGATGAAATCAGTTAAATGAAGATGAAATCAGTTAACGATGAAATCAGTTAACGATGAAATCAGTTAAATGAAGATGAAATCAGTTAACGATGAAATCAGTTAACGATGAAATCAATTAACGATGAAATCAGTTAAATGAAGATGAAATCAGTTAACGATGAAATCAGTTAAAGATGAAATCAGTTAAATGAAGAATGAAGATGAAATCAGTTAACGATGAAATCAGTTAAATGAAGATGAAATCAGTTAACGATGAAATCAGTTAACGATGAAATCAGTTAAATGAAGATGAAATCAGTTAACGATGAAATCAGTTAAATGAAGAATGAAGATGAAATCAGTTAACGATGAAATCAATTAACGATGAAATCAGTTAACGATGAAATCAGTTAAATGAAGATGAAATCAGTTAACGATGAAATCAGTTAACGATGAAATCAGTTAAATGAAGAATGAAAATGAAATCAGTTAACGATGAAATCAATTAACGATGAAATCAGTTAACGATGAAATCAGTTAAATGAAGATGAAATCAGTTAACGATGAAATCAGTTAACGATGAAATCAGTTAAATGAAGATGAAATCAGTTAACGATGAAATCAGTTAACGATGAAATCAGTTAACGATGAAATCAGTTAAATGAAGATGAAATCAGTTAACGATGAAATCAGTTAACGATGAAATCAGTTAACGATGAAATCAATTAAATGAAGATGAAATCAGTTAACGATGAAATCAGTTAAATGAAGAATGAAAATGAAATCAGTTAAATGAAGATGAAATCAGTTAACGATGAAATCAGTTAACGATGAAATCAGTTAAATGAAGATGAAATCAGTTAACGATTAAATCAGTTAACGATGAAATCAGTTAACGATGAAATCAATTAAATGAAGATGAAATCAGTTAACGATGAAATCAGTTAAATGAAGATGAAATCAGTTAACGATGAAATCAGTTAAAGATGAAATCAGTTAACGATGAAATCAGTTAACGATGAAATCAGTTAACGATGAAATCAGTTAAATGAAGATGAAATCAGTTAACGATGAAATCAGTTAAATGAAGAATGAAAATGAAATCAGTTAAATGAAGATGAAATCAGTTAACGATGAAATCAGTTAACGATGAAATCAGTTAACGATGAAATCAGTTAAATGAAGATGAAATCAGTTAACGATGAAATCAGTTAACGATGAAATCAGTTAAATGAAGATGAAATCAGTTAAAGATGAAATCAGTTAACGATGAAATCAGTTAACGATGAAATCAGTTAAATGAAGATGAAATCAGTTAAATGAAGATGAAATCAGTTAAATGAAGAATGAAAATGAAATCAGTTAACGATGAAATCAATTAACGATGAAATCAGTTAACGATGAAATCAGTTAAATGAAGATGAAATCAGTTAACGATGAAATCAGTTAACGATGAAATCAGTTAAATGAAGATGAAATCAGTTAACGATGAAATCAGTTAAATGAAGATGAAATCAGTTAACGATGAAATCAGTTAAATGAAGATGAAATCAGTTAAAGATGAAATCAGTTAACGATGAAATCAGATAACGATGAAATCAGTTAAATGAAGATGAAATCAGTTAACGATGAAATCAGTTAACGATGGAATCAGTTAAATGAAGATGAAATCAGTTAACGATGAAATCAGTTAAAGATGAAATCAGTTAACGATGAAATCAGTTAACGATGAAATCAGTTAAATGAAGATGAAATCAGTTAAATGAAGATGAAATCAGTTAACGATGAAATCAGTTAACGATGAAATCAGTTAAATGAAGATGAAATCAGTTAAAGATGAAATCAGTTAACGATGAAATCAGTTAACGATGAAATCAGTTAAATGAAGATGAAATCAGTTAAATGAAGATGAAATCAGTTAAATGAAGATGAAATCAGTTAAATGAAGAATGAAAATGAAATCAGTTAACGATGAAATCAATTAACGATGAAATCAGTTAACGATGAAATCAGTTAAATGAAGATGAAATCAGTTAACGATGAAATCAGTTAACGATGAAATCAGTTAAATGAAGATGAAATCAGTTAACGATGAAATCAGTTAACGATGAAATCAGTTAACGATGAAATCAGTTAAATGAAGATGAAATCAGTTAACGATGAAATCAGTTAACGATGAAATCAGTTAACGATGAAATCAATTAAATGAAGATGAAATCAGTTAACGATGAAATCAGTTAAATGAAGAATGAAAATGAAATCAGTTAAATGAAGATGAAATCAGTTAACGATGAAATCAGTTAACGATGAAATCAGTTAAATGAAGATGAAATCAGTTAACGATGAAATCAGTTAACGATGAAATCAATTAAATGAAGATGAAATCAGTTAACGATGAAATCAGTTAAATGAAGATGAAATCAGTTAACGATGAAATCAGTTAAAGATGAAATCAGTTAACGATGAAATCAGTTAACGATGAAATCAGTTAACGATGAAATCAGTTAAATGAAGATGAAATCAGTTAACGATGAAATCAGTTAACGATGAAATCAGTTAACGATGAAATCAGTTAAATGAAGATGAAATCAGTTAAAGATGAAATCAGTTAACGATGAAATCAGTTAACGATGAAATCAGTTAAATGAAGATGAAATCAGTTAACGATGAAATCAGTTAACGATGAAATCAGTTAAATGAAGATGAAATCAGTTAACGATGAAATCAGTTAACGATGAAATCAATTAACGATGAAATCAGTTAAATGAAGATGAAATCAGTTAACGATGAAATCAGTTAAAGATGAAATCAGTTAAATGAAGAATGAAGATGAAATCAGTTAACGATGAAATCAGTTAAATGAAGATGAAATCAGTTAACGATGAAATCAGTTAACGATGAAATCAGTTAACGATGAAATCAGTTAAATGAAGATGAAATCAGTTAACGATGAAATCAGTTAAATGAAGAATGAAGATGAAATCAGTTAACGATGAAATCAATTAACGATGAAATCAGTTAACGATGAAATCAGTTAAATGAAGATGAAATCAGTTAACGATGAAATCAGTTAACGATGAAATCAGTTAAATGAAGAATGAAAATGAAATCAGTTAACGATGAAATCAATTAACGATGAAATCAGTTAACGATGAAATCAGTTAAATGAAGATGAAATCAGTTAACGATGAAATCAGTTAACGATGAAATCAGTTAAATGAAGATGAAATCAGTTAACGATGAAATCAGTTAACGATGAAATCAGTTAACGATGAAATCAGTTAAATGAAGATGAAATCAGTTAACGATGAAATCAGTTAACGATGAAATCAGTTAACGATGAAATCAATTAAATGAAGATGAAATCAGTTAACGATGAAATCAGTTAAATGAAGAATGAAAATGAAATCAGTTAAATGAAGATGAAATCAGTTAACGATGAAATCAGTTAACGATGAAATCAGTTAAATGAAGATGAAATCAGTTAACGATGAAATCAGTTAACGATGAAATCAATTAAATGAAGATGAAATCAGTTAACGATGAAATCAGTTAAATGAAGATGAAATCAGTTAACGATGAAATCAGTTAAAGATGAAATCAGTTAACGATGAAATCAGTTAACGATGAAATCAGTTAACGATGAAATCAGTTAACGATGAAATCAGTTAAATGAAGATGAAATCAGTTAACGATGAAATCAGTTAACGATGAAATCAGTTAAATGAAGATGAAATCAGTTAAATGAAGATGAAATCAGTTAACGATGAAATCAGTTAAATGAAGAATGAAGATGAAATCAGTTAACGATGAAATCAATTAACGATGAAATCAGTTAACGATGAAATCAGTTAAATGAAGATGAAATCAGTTAACGATGAAATCAGTTAACGATGAAATCAGTTAAATGAAGAATGAAAATGAAATCAGTTAACGATGAAATCAATTAACGATGAAATCAGTTAACGATGAAATCAGTTAAATGAAGATGAAATCAGTTAACGATGAAATCAGTTAACGATGAAATCAGTTAACGATGAAATCAATTAAATGAAGATGAAATCAGTTAACGATGAAATCAGTTAAATGAAGAATGAAAATGAAATCAGTTAAATGAAGATGAAATCAGTTAACGATGAAATCAGTTAACGATGAAATCAGTTAAATGAAGATGAAATCAGTTAACGATGAAATCAGTTAACGATGAAATCAGTTAAATGAAGATGAAATCAGTTAACGATGAAATCAGTTAACGATGAAATCAGTTAACGATGAAATCAATTAAATGAAGATGAAATCAGTTAACGATGAAATCAGTTAAATGAAGATGAAATCAGTTAACGATGAAATCAGTTAAAGATGAAATCAGTTAACGATGAAATCAGTTAACGATGAAATCAGTTAACGATGAAATCAGTTAAATGAAGATGAAATCAGTTAACGATGAAATCAGTTAAATGAAGAATGAAAATGAAATCAGTTAAATGAAGATGAAATCAGTTAACGATGAAATCAGTTAACGATGAAATCAGTTAACGATGAAATCAGTTAAATGAAGATGAAATCAGTTAACGATGAAATCAGTTAACAATGAAATCAGTTAAATGAAGATGAAATCAGTTAACGATGAAATCAGTTAACGATGAAATCAGTTAACGATGAAATCAGTTAACGATGAAATCAGTTAAATGAAGATGAAATCAGTTAACGATGAAATCAGTTAACGATGAAATCAGTTAAATGAAGATGAAATCAGTTAACGATGAAATCAGTTAACGATGAAATCAGTTAAATGAAGATGAAATCAGTTAACGATGAAATCAGTTAACGATGAAATCAGTTAACGATGAAATCAATTAAATGAAGATGAAATCAGTTAACGATGAAATCAGTTAAATGAAGATGAAATCAGTTAACGATGAAATCAGTTAAAGATGAAATCAGTTAACGATGAAATCAGTTAACGATGAAATCAGTTAAATGAAGATGAAATCAGTTAACGATGAAATCAGTTAAATGAAGAATGAAAATGAAATCAGTTAAATGAAGATGAAATCAGTTAACGATGAAATCAGTTAACGATGAAATCAGTTAAATGAAGATGAAATCAGTTAACGATGAAATCAGTTAACAATGAAATCAGTTAAATGAAGATGAAATCAGTTAACGATGAAATCAGTTAACGATGAAATCAGTTAACGATGAAATCAGTTAACGATGAAATCAGTTAAATGAAGATGAAATCAGTTAACGATGAAATCAGTTAACGATGAAATCAGTTAACGATGAAATCAGTTAAATGAAGATGAAATCAGTTAACGATGAAATCAGTTAAATGAAGAATGAAGATGAAATCAGTTAACGATGAAATCAATTAACGATGAAATCAGTTAACGATGAAATCAGTTAAATGAAGATGAAATCAGTTAACGATGAAATCAGTTAACGATGAAATCAGTTAAATGAAGAATGAAAATGAAATCAGTTAACGATGAAATCAATTAACGATGAAATCAGTTAACGATGAAATCAGTTAAATGAAGATGAAATCAGTTAACGATGAAATCAGTTAACGATGAAATCAGTTAAATGAAGATGAAATCAGTTAACGATGAAATCAGTTAACGATGAAATCAGTTAACGATGAAATCAGTTAAATGAAGATGAAATCAGTTAACGATGAAATCAGTTAACGATGAAATCAGTTAACGATGAAATCAATTAAATGAAGATGAAATCAGTTAACGATGAAATCAGTTAACGATGAAATCAGTTAACGATGAAATCAGTTAAATGAAGATGAAATCAGTTAAATGAAGATGAAATCAGTTAACGATGAAATCAGTTAAATGAAGAATGAAGATGAAATCAGTTAACGATGAAATCAATTAACGATGAAATCAGTTAACGATGAAATCAGTTAAATGAAGATGAAATCAGTTAACGATGAAATCAGTTAACGATGAAATCAGTTAAATGAAGAATGAAAATGAAATCAGTTAACGATGAAATCAATTAACGATGAAATCAGTTAACGATGAAATCAGTTAACGATGAAATCAGTTAAATGAAGATGAAATCAGTTAACGATGAAATCAGTTAACGATGAAATCAGTTAAATGAAGATGAAATCAGTTAACGATGAAATCAGTTAACGATGAAATCAGTTAACGATGAAATCAATTAAATGAAGATGAAATCAGTTAACGATGAAATCAGTTAAATGAAGAATGAAAATGAAATCAGTTAAATGAAGATGAAATCAGTTAACGATGAAATCAGTTAACGATGAAATCAGTTAAATGAAGATGAAATCAGTTAACGATGAAATCAGTTAACGATGAAATCAGTTAACGATGAAATCAATTAAATGAAGATGAAATCAGTTAACGATGAAATCAGTTAAATGAAGATGAAATCAGTTAACGATGAAATCAGTTAAAGATGAAATCAGTTAACGATGAAATCAGTTAACGATGAAATCAGTTAAATGAAGATGAAATCAGTTAACGATGAAATCAGTTAAATGAAGAATGAAAATGAAATCAGTTAAATGAAGATGAAATCAGTTAACGATGAAATCAGTTAACGATGAAATCAGTTAACGATGAAATCAGTTAAATGAAGATGAAATCAGTTAACGATGAAATCAGTTAACAATGAAATCAGTTAAATGAAGATGAAATCAGTTAACGATGAAATCAGTTAACGATGAAATCAGTTAACGATGAAATCAGTTAAATGAAGATGAAATCAGTTAAAGATGAAATCAGTTAACGATGAAATCAGTTAACGATGAAATCAGTTAAATGAAGATGAAATCAGTTAACGATGAAATCAGTTAACGATGAAATCAATTAACGATGAAATCAGTTAAATGAAGATGAAATCAGTTAACGATGAAATCAGTTAAAGATGAAATCAGTTAAATGAAGAATGAAGATGAAATCAGTTAACGATGAAATCAGTTAAATGAAGATGAAATCAGTTAACGATGAAATCAGTTAACGATGAAATCAGTTAACGATGAAATCAGTTAACGATGAAATCAGTTAAATGAAGATGAAATCAGTTAACGATGAAATCAGTTAAATGAAGAATGAAGATGAAATCAGTTAACGATGAAATCAATTAACGATGAAATCAGTTAACGATGAAATCAGTTAAATGAAGATGAAATCAGTTAACGATGAAATCAGTTAACGATGAAATCAGTTAAATGAAGAATGAAAATGAAATCAGTTAACGATGAAATCAATTAACGATGAAATCATTTAACGATGAAATCAGTTAAATGAAGATGAAATCAGTTAACGATGAAATCAGTTAACGATGAAATCAGTTAAATGAAGATGAAATCAGTTAACGATGAAATCAGTTAACGATGAAATCAGTTAACGATGAAATCAGTTAACGATGAAATCAGTTAAATGAAGATGAAATCAGTTAACGATGAAATCAGTTAACGATGAAATCAATTAACGATGAAATCAGTTAAATGAAGATGAAATCAGTTAACGATGAAATCAGTTAACGATGAAATCAGTTAAATGAAGAATGAAGATGAAATCAGTTAACGATGAAATCAGTTAAATGAAGATGAAATCAGTTAACGATGAAATCAGTTAACGATGAAATCAGTTAAATGAAGATGAAATCAGTTAACGATGAAATCAGTTAAATGAAGAATGAAGATGAAATCAGTTAACGATGAAATCAATTAACGATGAAATCAGTTAACGATGAAATCAGTTAAATGAAGATGAAATCAGTTAACGATGAAATCAGTTAACGATGAAATCAGTTAAATGAAGAATGAAAATGAAATCAGTTAACGATGAAATCAATTAACGATGAAATCAGTTAACGATGAAATCAGTTAAATGAAGATGAAATCAGTTAACGATGAAATCAGTTAACGATGAAATCAGTTAAATGAAGATGAAATCAGTTAACGATGAAATCAGTTAACGATGAAATCAGTTAACGATGAAATCAGTTAAATGAAGATGAAATCAGTTAACGATGAAATCAGTTAACGATGAAATCAGTTAACGATGAAATCAATTAAATGAAGATGAAATCAGTTAACGATGAAATCAGTTAAATGAAGAATGAAAATGAAATCAGTTAAATGAAGATGAAATCAGTTAACGATGAAATCAGTTAACGATGAAATCAGTTAAATGAAGATGAAATCAGTTAACGATGAAATCAGTTAAATGAAGATGAAATCAGTTAACGATGAAATCAGTTAAAGATGAAATCAGTTAACGATGAAATCAGTTAACGATGAAATCAGTTAACGATGAAATCAGTTAAATGAAGATGAAATCAGTTAACGATGAAATCAGTTAACGATGAAATCAGTTAAATGAAGATGAAATCAGTTAAAGATGAAATCAGTTAACGATGAAATCAGTTAACGATGAAATCAGTTAAATGAAGATGAAATCAGTTAACGATGAAATCAGTTAACGATGAAATCAATTAACGATGAAATCAGTTAAATGAAGATGAAATCAGTTAACGATGAAATCAGTTAAAGATGAAATCAGTTAAATGAAGAATGAAGATGAAATCAGTTAACGATGAAATCAGTTAAATGAAGATGAAATCAGTTAACGATGAAATCAGTTAACGATGAAATCAGTTAACGATGAAATCAGTTAAATGAAGATGAAATCAGTTAACGATGAAATCAGTTAAATGAAGAATGAAGATGAAATCAGTTAACGATGAAATCAATTAACGATGAAATCAGTTAACGATGAAATCAGTTAAATGAAGATGAAATCAGTTAACGATGAAATCAGTTAACGATGAAATCAGTTAAATGAAGAATGAAAATGAAATCAGTTAACGATGAAATCAATTAACGATGAAATCAGTTAACGATGAAATCAGTTAAATGAAGATGAAATCAGTTAACGATGAAATCAGTTAACGATGAAATCAGTTAAATGAAGATGAAATCAGTTAACGATGAAATCAGTTAACGATGAAATCAGTTAAATGAAGATGAAATCAGTTAACGATGAAATCAGTTAACGATGAAATCAGTTAACGATGAAATCAATTAAATGAAGATGAAATCAGTTAACGATGAAATCAGTTAACGATGAAATCAGTTAAATGAAGATGAAATCAGTTAAATGAAGATGAAATCAGTTAACGATGAAATCAGTTAACGATGAAATCAGTTAACGATGAAATCAGTTAAATGAAGATGAAATCAGTTAAAGATGAAATCAGTTAACGATGAAATCAGTTAACGATGAAATCAGTTAAATGAAGATGAAATCAGTTAACGATGAAATCAGTTAACGATGAAATCAATTAACGATGAAATCAGTTAAATGAAGATGAAATCAGTTAACGATGAAATCAGTTAAAGATGAAATCAGTTAAATGAAGAATGAAGATGAAATCAGTTAACGATGAAATCAGTTAAATGAAGATGAAATCAGTTAACGATGAAATCAGTTAACGATGAAATCAGTTAACGATGAAATCAGTTAAATGAAGATGAAATCAGTTAACGATGAAATCAGTTAAATGAAGAATGAAGATGAAATCAGTTAACGATGAAATCAATTAACGATGAAATCAGTTAACGATGAAATCAGTTAAATGAAGATGAAATCAGTTAACGATGAAATCAGTTAACGATGAAATCAGTTAAATGAAGAATGAAAATGAAATCAGTTAACGATGAAATCAATTAACGATGAAATCAGTTAACGATGAAATCAGTTAAATGAAGATGAAATCAGTTAACGATGAAATCAGTTAACGATGAAATCAGTTAAATGAAGATGAAATCAGTTAACGATGAAATCAGTTAACGATGAAATCAGTTAACGATGAAATCAGTTAAATGAAGATGAAATCAGTTAACGATGAAATCAGTTAACGATGAAATCAGTTAACGATGAAATCAATTAAATGAAGATGAAATCAGTTAACGATGAAATCAGTTAAATGAAGAATGAAAATGAAATCAGTTAAATGAAGATGAAATCAGTTAACGATGAAATCAGTTAACGATGAAATCAGTTAAATGAAGATGAAATCAGTTAACGATGAAATCAGTTAACGATGAAATCAGTTAACGATGAAATCAATTAAATGAAGATGAAATCAGTTAACGATGAAATCAGTTAAATGAAGATGAAATCAGTTAACGATGAAATCAGTTAAAGATGAAATCAGTTAACGATGAAATCAGTTAACGATGAAATCAGTTAACGATGAAATCAGTTAAATGATGATGAAATCAGTTAACGATGAAATCAGTTAAATGAAGAATGAAAATGAAATCAGTTAAATGAAGATGAAATCAGTTAACGATGAAATCAGTTAACGATGAAATCAGTTAACGATGAAATCAGTTAAATGAAGATGAAATCAGTTAACGATGAAATCAGTTAAATGAAGATGAAATCAGTTAACGATGAAATCAGTTAACGATGAAATCAGTTAACGATGAAATCAATTAAATGAAGATGAAATCAGTTAACGATGAAATCAATTAAATGAAGATGAAATCAGTTAACGATGAAATCAGTTAACAATGAAATCAGTTAAATGAAGATGAAATCAGTTAACGATGAAATCAGTTAACGATGAAATCAGTTAACGATGAAATCAGTTAACGATGAAATCAGTTAACGATGAAATCAGTTAAATGAAGATGAAATCAGTTAACGATGAAATCAATTAACGATGAAATCAGTTAAATGAAGATGAAATCAGTTAACGATGAAATCAGTTAACGATGAAATCAGTTAAATGAAGAATGAAAATGAAATCAGTTAACGATGAAATCAATTAACGATGAAATCAGTTAACGATGAAATCAGTTAAATGAAGATGAAATCAGTTAACGATGAAATCAGTTAACGATGAAATCAGTTAAATGAAGATGAAATCAGTTAACGATGAAATCAGTTAACGATGAAATCAATTAAATGAAGATGAAATCAGTTAACGATGAAATCAGTTAAATGAAGAATGAAAATGAAATCAGTTAAATGAAGATGAAATCAGTTAACGATGAAATCAGTTAACGATGAAATCAGTTAAATGAAGATGAAATCAGTTAACAATGAAATCAGTTAAAGATGAAATCAGTTAACGATGAAATCAGTTAACGATGAAATCAGTTAAATGAAGATGAAATCAGTTAACGATGAAATCAGTTAACGATGAAATCAGTTAACGATGAAATCAGTTAAATGAAGATGAAATCAGTTAACGATGAAATCAGTTAACGATGAAATCAGTTAAATGAAGATGAAATCAGTTAACGATGAAATCAGTTAACGATGAAATCAGTTAAATGAAGCTGAAATCAGTTAACGATGAAATCAGTTAACGATGAAATCAATTAAATGAAGATGAAATCAGTTAACGATGAAATCAGTTAACGATGAAATCAGTTAAATGAAGATGAAATCAGTTAAGGATGAAATCAGTTAACGATGAAATCAATTAAATGAAGATGAAATCAGTTAACGATGAAATCAGTTAAATGAAGATGAAATCAGTTAACGATGAAATCAGTTAAAGATGAAATCAGTTAACGATGGAATCAGTTAACGATGAAATCAGTTAACGATGAAATCAGTTAAATGAAGATGAAATCAGTTAACGATGAAATCAGTTAACGATGGAATCAGTTAAATGAAGATGAAATCAGTTAACGATGAAATCAGTTAACGATGAAATCAGTTAACGATGAAATCAGTTAAATGAAGATGAAATCAGTCAACGATGAAATCAGTTAAAGATGAAATCAGTTAACGATGAAATCAGTTAAATGAAGACGAAATCAGTTAACGATGAAATCAGTTAAATGAAGATGAAATCAGTTAACGATGAAATCAGTTAAATGAAGATGAAATCAGTTAACGATGAAATCAGTTAACGATGAAATCAGTTAAATGAAGATGAAATCAGTTAACGATGAAATCACTTAACGATGAAATCAGTTAAATGAAGATGAAATCAGTTAACGATGAAATCAGTTAACGATGAAATCAGTTAACGATGAAATCAGTTAAATGAAGATGAAATCAGTTAACGATGAAATCAGTTAACGATGAAATCACTTAACGATGAAATCAGTTAAATGAAGATGAAATCAGTTAACGATGAAATCAGTTAAAGATGAAATCAGTTAACGATGGAATCAGTTAACGATGAAATCAGTTAACGATGAAATCAGTTAAATGAAGATGAAATCAGTTAACGATGAAATCAGTTAACGATGAAATCAGTTAAATGAAGATGAAATCAGTTAACGATGAAATCAGTTAACGATGAAATCAGTTAAATGAAGATGAAATCAGTTAACGATGAAATCAGTTAACGATGAAATCAGTTAACGATGAAATCAGTTAAATGAAGATGAAATCAGTTAAATGAAGATGAAATCAGTTAACGATGAAATCAGTTAACGATGAAATCAGTTAAATGAAGATGAAATCAGTTAACGATGAAATCAGTTAAAGATGAAATCAGTTAACGATGAAATCAGTTAACGATGAAATCAGTTAAATGAAGATGAAATCAGTTAACGATGAAATCAGTTAAATGAAGATGAAATCAGTTAACGATGAAATCAGTTAACGATGAAATCAGTTAACGATGGAATCAGTTAAATGAAGATGAAATCAGTTAATGATGAAATCAGTTAACGATGAAATCAGTTAACGATGAAATCAGTTAAATGAAGATGAAATCAGTTAACGATGAAATCAGTTAAATGAAGATGAAATCAGTTAACGATGAAATCAGTTAAAGATGAAATCAGTTAACGATGAAATCAGTTAACTATGAAATCAGTTAAATGAAGATGAAATCAGTTAACGATGAAATCAGTTAAAGATGAAATCAGTTAACGATGAAATCAGTTAACGATGAAATCAGTTAAATGAAGATGAAATCAGTTAACGATGAAATCAGTTAACGATGAAATCAGTTGAATGAAGATGAAATCAGTTAACGATGAAATCAGTTAACGATGAAATCAGTTAAATGAAGATGAAATCAGTTAACGATGAAATCAGTTAACGATGAAATCAGTTAACGATGAAATCAATTAAATGAAGATGAAATCAGTTAACGATGAAATCAGTTAAATGAAGAATGAAAATGAAATCAGTTAAATGAAGATGAAATCAGTTAACGATGAAATCAGTTAACGATGAAATCAGTTAACGATGAAATCAATTAAATGAAGATGAAATCAGTTAACGATGAAATCAGTTAAATGAAGATGAAATCAGTTAACGATGAAATCAGTTAAATGAAGAATGAAAATGAAATCAGTTAAATGAAGATGAAATCAGTTAACGATGAAATCAGTTAACGATGAAATCAGTTAACGATGGAATCAGTTAACGATGAAATCAGTTAAATGAAGATGAAATCAGTTAACGATGAAATCAGTTAACAATGAAATCAGTTAAATGAAGATGAAATCAGTTAACGATGAAATCAGTTAACGATGAAATCACTTAACGATGAAATCAGTTAAATGAAGATGAAATCAGTTAACGATGAAATCAGTTAAAGATGAAATCAGTTAACGATGGAATCAGTTAACGATGAAATCAGTTAAATGAAGATGAAATCAGTTAACGATGAAATCAGTTAACGATGAAATCAGTTAAATGAAGATGAAATCAGTTAACGATGAAATCAGTTAAAGATGAAATCAGTTAACGATGAAATCAGTTAACGATGAAATCAGTTAAATGAAGATGAAATCAGTTAACGATGAAATCAGTTAAAGATGAAATCAGTTAACGATGAAATCAGTTAAATGAAGATGAAATCAGTTAACGATGAAATCAGTTAACGATGGAATCAGTTAACGATGAAATCAGTTAACGATGAAATCAGTTAAATGAAAATGAAATCAGTTAACGATGAAATCAGTTAACGATGAAATCAATTAAATGAAGATGAAATCAGTTAACGATGAAATCAGTTAAATGAAGATGAAATCAGTTAACGATGAAATCAGTTAAATGAAGAATGAAAATGAAATCAGTTAAATGAAGATGAAATCAGTTAACGATGAAATCAGTTAAATGAAGATGAAATCAGTTAACGATGAAATCAGTTAACGATGAAATCAGTTAACGATGAAATCAGTTAAATGAAGATGAAATCAGTTAACGATGAAATCAGTTAACAATGAAATCAGTTAAATGAAGATGAAATCAGTTAACGATGAAATCACTTAACGATGAAATCAGTTAAATGAAGATGAAATCAGTTAACGATGAAATCAGTTAAAGATGAAATCAGTTAACGATGGAATCAGTTAACGATGAAATCAGTTAACGATGAAATCAGTTAAATGAAGATGAAATCAGTTAACGATGAAATCAGTTAACGATGAAATCAGTTAAATGAAGATGAAATCAGTTAACGATGAAATCAGTTAACGATGAAATCAGTTAACGATGAAATCAGTTAACGATGAAATCAGTTAACGATGAAATCAGTTAAATGAAGATGAAATCAGTTAACGATGAAATCAGTTAACGATGGAATCAGTTAACGATGAAATCAGTTAAATGAAGATGAAATCAGTTAAATGAAGATGAAATCAGTTAAATGAAGATGAAATCAGTTAACGATGAAATCAGTTAACGATGAAATCAATTAAATGAAGATTAAATCAGTTAACGATGAAATCAGTTAAATGAAGATGAAATCAGTTAACGATGAAATCAGTTAAAGATGAAATCAGTTAACGATGAAATCAGTTAACGATGAAATCAGTTAACGATGAAATCAGTTAAATGAAGATGAAATCAGTTAACGATGAAATCAGTTAAATGAAGAATGAAAATGAAATCAGTTAAATGAAGATGAAATCAGTTAACGATGAAATCAGTTAACGATGAAATCAGTTAACGATGAAATCAGTTAAATGAAGATGAAATCAGTTAACGATGAAATCAGTTAAATGAAGATGAAATCAGTTAACGATGAAATCAGTTAACGATGAAATCAGTTAACGATGGAATCAGTTAACGATGAAATCAGTTAACGATGAAATCAGTTAAATGAAGATGAAATCAGTTAACGATGAAATCAGTTAACGATGAAATCAGTTAACGATGAAATCAGTTAAATGAAGATGAAATCAGTTAACGATGAAATCAGTTAAAGATGAAATCAGTTAACGATGAAATCAGTTAACGATGAAATCAGTTAAATGAAGATGAAATCAGTTAACGATGAAATCAGTTAACGATGAAATCAGTTAACGATGGAATCAGTTAAATGAAGATGAAATCAGTTAACGATGAAATCAGTTAACGATGAAATCAGTTAACGATGAAATCAGTTAAATGAAGATGAAATCAGTTAACGATGAAATCAGTTAAATGAAGATGAAATCAGTTAACGATGAAATCAGTTAAAGATGAAATCAGTTAACGATGAAATCAGTTAACGATGAAATCAGTTAAATGAAGATGAAATCAGTTAACGATGAAATCAGTTAAAGATGAAATCAGTTAACGATGAAATCAGTTAACGATGAAATCAGTTAAATGAAGATGAAATCAGTTAACGATGAAATCAGTTAACGATGAAATCAGTTAAATGAAGATGAAATCAGTTAACGATGAAATCAGTTAACGATGAAATCAGTTAAATGAAGATGAAATCAGTTAACGATGAAATCAGTTAACGATGAAATCAATTAAATGAAGATGAAATCAGTTAACGATGAAATCAGTTAAATGAAGAATGAAAATGAAATCAGTTAAATGAAGATGAAATCAGTTAACGATGAAATCAGTTAACGATGAAATCAGTTAAATGAAGATGAAATCAGTTAACGATGAAATCAGTTAAATGAAGATGAAATCAGTTAACGATGAAATCAGTTAACGATGAAATCAGTTAACGATGAAATCAGTTAACGATGAAATCAGTTAAATGAAGATGAAATCAGTTAACGATGAAATCAGTTAACGATGAAATCAGTTAAATGAAGATGAAATCAGTTAACGATGAAATCAGTTAACGATGAAATCAGTTAACGATGAAATCAGTTAAATGAAGATGAAATCAGTTAACGATGAAATCAGTTAACGATGAAATCAGTTAACGATGGAATCAGTTAAATGAAGATGAAATCAGTTAACGATGAAATCAGTTAACGATGAAATCAGTTAAATGAAGATGAAATCAGTTAACGATGAAATCAGTTAAATGAAGATGAAATCAGTTAACGATGAAATCAGTTAAATGAAGATGAAATCAGTTAACGATGAAATCAGTTAACGATGAAATCAGTTAACGATGAAATCAATTAAATGAAGATGAAATCAGTTAACGATGAAATCAGTTAAATGAAGATGAAATCAGTTAACGATGAAATCAGTTAAAGATGAAATCAGTTAACGATGAAATCAGTTAACGATGAAATCAGTTAACGATGAAATCAGTTAAATGAAGATGAAATCAGTTAACGATGAAATCAGTTAAATGAAGAATGAAAATGAAATCAGTTAAATGAAGATGAAATCAGTTAACGATGAAATCAGTTAACGATGGAATCAGTTAACGATGAAATCAGTTAACGATGAAATCAGTTAAATGAAGATGAAATCAGTTAACGATGAAATCAGTTAACAATGAAATCAGTTAAATGAAGATGAAATCAGTTAACGATGAAATCAGTTAACGATGAAATCAGTTAACGATGAAATCACTTAACGATGAAATCAGTTAAATGAAGATGAAATCAGTTAACGATGAAATCAGTTAAAGATGGAATCAGTTAACGATGAAATCAGTTAACGATGAAATCAGTTAAATGAAGATGAAATCAGTTAACGATGAAATCAGTTAACGATGAAATCAGTTAAATGAAGATGAAATCAGTTAACGATGAAATCAGTTAAAGATGAAATCAGTTAACGATGAAATCAGTTAACGATGAAATCAGTTAAATGAAGATGAAATCAGTTAACGATGAAATCAGTTAAAGATGAAATCAGTTAACGATGAAATCAGTTAACGATGAAATCAGTTAAATGAAGATGAAATCAGTTAACGATGAAATCAGTTAACGATGGAATCAGTTAACGATGAAATCAGTTAACGATGAAATCAGTTAAATGAAAATGAAATCAGTTAACGATGAAATCAGTTAACGATGAAATCAATTAAATGAAGATGAAATCAGTTAACGATGAAATCAGTTAAATGAAGATGAAATCAGTTAACGATGAAATCAGTTAAAGATGAAATCAGTTAACGATGAAATCAGTTAACGATGAAATCAGTTAACGATGAAATCAGTTAAATGAAGATGAAATCAGTTAACGATGAAATCAGTTAAATGAAGAATGAAAATGAAATCAGTTAAATGAAGATGAAATCAGTTAACGATGAAATCAGTTAACGATGAAATCAGTTAAATGAAGATGAAATCAGTTAACGATGAAATCAGTTAAATGAAGATGAAATCAGTTAACGATGAAATCAGTTAACGATGAAATCAGTTAACGATGAAATCAGTTAAATGAAGATGAAATCAGTTAACGATGAAATCAGTTAACGATGGAATCAGTTAAATGAAGATGAAATCAGTTAACGATGAAATCAGTTAACGATGGAATCAGTTAAATGAAGATGAAATCAGTTAACGATGAAATCAGTTAAATGAAGATGAAATCAGTTAACGATGAAATCAGTTAACGATGAAATCAGTTAAATGAAGATGAAATCAGTTAACGATGAAATCAGTTAACGATGGAATCAGTTAAATGAAGATGAAATCAGTTAACGATGAAATCAGTTAACGATGAAATCAGTTAACGATGAAATCAGTTAAATGAAGATGAAATCAGTT
The DNA here is from genome assembly GCF_022749685.1 of Semicossyphus pulcher. Classification (NCBI taxonomy): domain Eukaryota; kingdom Metazoa; phylum Chordata; class Actinopteri; order Labriformes; family Labridae; genus Semicossyphus; species Semicossyphus pulcher. The sequence goes on along the minus strand of NW_027211615.1, from coordinate 32,387,109 downwards.
AACGATGAAATCAGTTAAATGAAGATGAAATCAGTTAACGATGAAATCAGTTAAAGATGAAATCAGTTAACGATGAAATCAGTTAACGATGAAATCAGTTAAATGAAGATGAAATCAGTTAACGATGAAATCAGTTAACGATGTAATCAGTTAACGATGAAATCAATTAAATGAAGATGAAATCAGTTAACGATGAAATCAGTTAAATGAAGATGAAATCAGTTAACGATGAAATCAGTTAAAGATGAAATCAGTTAACGATGAAATCAGTTAACGATGAAATCAGTTAACGATGAAATCAGTTAAATGAAGATGAAATCAGTTAACGATGAAATCAGTTAAATGAAGAATGAAAATGAAATCAGTTAAATGAAGATGAAATCAGTTAACGATGAAATCAGTTAACGATGAAATCAGTTAAATGAAGATGAAATCAGTTAACGATGAAATCAGTTAAAGATGAAATCAGTTAACGATGAAATCAGTTAACGATGAAATCAGTTAACGATGAAATCAGTTAACGATGGAATCAGTTAAATGAAGATGAAATCAGTTAACGATGAAATCAGTTAAATGAAGATGAAATCAGTTAACGATGAAATCAGTTAAATGAAGATGAAATCAGTTAACGATGAAATCAGTTAACGATGAAATCAGTTAAATGAAGATGAAATCAGTTAACGATGAAATCAGTTAACGATGAAATCAATTAAATGAAGATGAAATCAGTTAACGATGAAATCAGTTAAAAGAAGATGAAATCAGTTAACGATGAAATCAGTTAAATGAAGATGAAATCAGTTAACGATGAAATCAGTTAAATGAAGAATGAAAATGAAATCAGTTAAATGAAGATGAAATCAGTTAACGATGAAATCAGTTAAATGAAGATGAAATCAGTTAACGATGAAATCAGTTAACGATGAAATCAGTTAACGATGGAATCAGTTAACGATGAAATCAGTTAAATGAAGATGAAATCAGTTAACGATGAAATCAGTTAAAGATGAAATCAGTTAACGATGAAATCAGTTAACGATGAAATCAGTTAAATGAAGATGAAATCAGTTAACGATGAAATCAGTTAACGATGGAATCAGTTAAATGAAGATGAAATCAGTTAACGATGAAATCAGTTAACGATGAAATCAGTTAACGATGAAATCAGTTAAATGAAGATGAAATCAGTTAACGATGAAATCAGTTAAATGAAGAATGAAAATGAAATCAGTTAAATGAAGATGAAATCAGTTAACGATGAAATCAGTTAACGATGAAATCAGTTAAATGAAGATGAAATCAGTTAACGATGAAATCAGTTAAAGATGAAATCAGTTAACGATAAAATCAGTTAACGATGAAATCAGTTAACGATGGAATCAGTTAAATGAAGATGAAATCAGTTAACGATGAAATCAGTTAACGATGAAATCAGTTAAATGAAGATGAAATCAGTTAACGATGAAATCAGTTAAATGAAGATGAAATCAGTTAACGATGAAATCAGTTAACGATGAAATCAGTTAAATGAAGATGAAATCAGTTAACGATGAAATCAGTTAACGATGAAATCAATTAAATGAAGATGAAATCAGTTAACGATGAAATCAGTTAAAAGAAGATGAAATCAGTTAACGATGAAATCAGTTAACGATGAAATCAGTTAAATGAAGATGAAATCAGTTAACAATGAAATCAGTTAAATGAAGAATGAAAATGAAATCAGTTAAATGAAGATGAAATCAGTTAACGATGAAATCAGTTAAATGAAGATGAAATCAGTTAACGATGAAATCAGTTAACGATGAAATCAGTTAAATGAAGATGAAATCAGTTAACGATGAAATCAGTTAAATGAAGATGAAATCAGTTAACGATGAAATCAGTTAACGATGAAATCAGTTAAATGAAGATGAAATCAGTTAACGATGAAATCAGTTAAATGAAGAATGAAGATGAAATCAGTTAACGATGAAATCAATTAACGATGAAATCAGTTAACGATGAAATCAGTTAAATGAAGATGAAATCAGTTAACGATGAAATCAGTTAACGATGAAATCAGTTAAATGAAGAATGAAAATGAAATCAGTTAACGATGAAATCAATTAACGATGAAATCAGTTAACGATGAAATCAGTTAAATGAAGATGAAATCAGTTAACGATGAAATCAGTTAACGATGAAATCAGTTAAATGAAGATGAAATCAGTTAACGATGAAATCAGTTAACGATGAAATCAGTTAAATGAAGATGAAATCAGTTAACGATGAAATCAGTTAACGATGAAATCAGTTAACGATGAAATCAATTAAATGAAGATGAAATCAGTTAACGATGAAATCAGTTAACGATGAAATCAGTTAAATGAAGATGAAATCAGTTAAATGAAGATGAAATCAGTTAAATGAAGATGAAATCAGTTAACGATGAAATCAGTTAACGATGAAATCAGTTAACGATGAAATCAGTTAAATGAAGATGAAATCAGTTAAAGATGAAATCAGTTAACGATGAAATCAGTTAACGATGAAATCAGTTAAATGAAGATGAAATCAGTTAAAGATGAAATCAGTTAACGATGAAATCAGTTAACGATGAAATCAGTTAAATGAAGATGAAATCAGTTAACGATGAAATCAGTTAAAGATGAAATCAGTTAAATGAAGAATGAAGATGAAATCAGTTAACGATGAAATCAGTTAAATGAAGATGAAATCAGTTAACGATGAAATCAATTAACGATGAAATCAGTTAACGATGAAATCAATTAACGATGAAATCAGTTAAATGAAGATGAAATCAGTTAACGATGAAATCAGTTAAAGATGAAATCAGTTAAATGAAGAATGAAGATGAAATCAGTTAACGATGAAATCAGTTAACGATGAAATCAGTTAACGATGAAATCAATTAACGATGAAATCAGTTAAATGAAGATGAAATCAGTTAACGATGAAATCAATTAACGATGAAATCAGTTAACGATGAAATCAGTTAACGATGAAATCAGTTAACGATGAAATCAGTTAAATGAAGATGAAATCAGTTAACGATGAAATCAGTTAACGATGAAATCAATTAACGATGAAATCAGTTAAATGAAGATGAAATCAGTTAACGATGAAATCAGTTAAAGATGAAATCAGTTAAATGAAGAATGAAGATGAAATCAGTTAACGATGAAATCAGTTAAATGAAGATGAAATCAGTTAACGATGAAATCAATTAACGATGAAATCAGTTAACGATGAAATCAATTAACGATGAAATCAGTTAAATGAAGATGAAATCAGTTAACGATGAAATCAGTTAAAGATGAAATCAGTTAAATGAAGAATGAAGATGAAATCAGTTAACGATGAAATCAGTTAACGATGAAATCAGTTAACGATGAAATCAATTAACGATGAAATCAGTTAAATGAAGATGAAATCAGTTAACGATGAAATCAATTAACGATGAAATCAGTTAACGATGAAATCAGTTAAATGAAGATGAAATCAGTTAACGATGAAATCAGTTAACGATGAAATCAGTTAAATGAAGAATGAAAATGAAATCAGTTAACGATGAAATCAATTAACGATGAAATCAGTTAACGATGAAATCAGTTAAATGAAGATGAAATCAGTTAACGATGAAATCAGTTAACGATGAAATCAGTTAAATGAAGATGAAATCAGTTAACGATGAAATCAGTTAACGATGAAATCAGTTAACGATGAAATCAGTTAAATGAAGATGAAATCAGTTAACGATGAAATCAGTTAACGATGAAATCAGTTAACGATGAAATCAATTAAATGAAGATGAAATCAGTTAACGATGAAATCAGTTAACGATGAAATCAGTTAAATGAAGATGAAATCAGTTAAATGAAGATGAAATCAGTTAACGATGAAATCAGTTAACGATGAAATCAGTTAACGATGAAATCAGTTAAATGAAGATGAAATCAGTTAAAGATGAAATCAGTTAACGATGAAATCAGTTAACGATGAAATCAGTTAACGATGAAATCAGTTAAAGATGAAATCAGTTAAATGAAGAATGAAGATGAAATCAGTTAACGATGAAATCAGTTAAATGAAGATGAAATCAGTTAACGATGAAATCAATTAACGATGAAATCAGTTAACGATGAAATCAGTTAACGATGAAATCAATTAACGATGAAATCAGTTAAATGAAGATGAAATCAGTTAACGATGAAATCAGTTAAAGATGAAATCAGTTAAATGAAGAATGAAGATGAAATCAGTTAACGATGAAATCAGTTAAATGAAGATGAAATCAGTTAACGATGAAATCAATTAACGATGAAATCAGTTAACGATGAAATCAATTAACGATGAAATCAGTTAAATGAAGATGAAATCAGTTAACGATGAAATCAGTTAACGATGAAATCAGTTAAATGAAGAATGAAAATGAAATCAGTTAACGATGAAATCAATTAACGATGAAATCAGTTAACGATGAAATCAGTTAACGATGAAATCAGTTAACGATGAAATCAGTTAAATGAAGATGAAATCAGTTAACGATGAAATCAGTTAACGATGAAATCAGTTAACGATGAAATCAGTTAAATGAAGATGAAATCAGTTAACGATGAAATCAGTTAACGATGAAATCAGTTAACGATGAAATCAATTAAATGAAGATGAAATCAGTTAACGATGAAATCAGTTAAATGAAGAATGAAAATGAAATCAGTTAAATGAAGATGAAATCAGTTAACGATGAAATCAGTTAACGATGAAATCAGTTAAATGAAGATGAAATCAGTTAACGATGAAATCAGTTAACGATGAAATCAGTTAACGATGAAATCAATTAAATGAAGATGAAATCAGTTAACGATGAAATCAGTTAAATGAAGATGAAATCAGTTAACGATGAAATCAGTTAAAGATGAAATCAGTTAACGATGAAATCAGTTAACGATGAAATCAGTTAAATGAAGATGAAATCAGTTAACGATGAAATCAGTTAAATGAAGAATGAAAATGAAATCAGTTAAATGAAGATGAAATCAGTTAACGATGAAATCAGTTAACGATGAAATCAGTTAACGATGAAATCAGTTAAATGAAGATGAAATCAGTTAACGATGAAATCAGTTAACAATGAAATCAGTTAAATGAAGATGAAATCAGTTAACGATGAAATCAGTTAACGATGAAATCAGTTAACGATGAAATCAGTTAAATGAAGATGAAATCAGTTAACGATGAAATCAGTTAACGATGAAATCAGTTAACGATGAAATCAGTTAAATGAAGATGAAATCAGTTAACGATGAAATCAGTTAACGATGAAATCAGTTAAATGAAGATGAAATCAGTTAACGATGAAATCAGTTAACGATGAAATCAGTTAACGATGAAATCAATTAAATGAAGATGAAATCAGTTAACGATGAAATCAATTAAATGAAGATGAAATCAGTTAACGATGAAATCAGTTAACAATGAAATCAGTTAAATGAAGATGAAATCAGTTAACGATGAAATCAGTTAACGATGAAATCAGTTAACGATGAAATCAGTTAAATGAAGATGAAATCAGTTAACGATGAAATCAATTAACGATGAAATCAGTTAACAATGAAATCAGTTAAATGAAGATGAAATCAGTTAACGATGAAATCAGTTAACGATGAAATCAGTTAAAGATGAAATCAGTTAACGATGAAATCAGTTAACGATGAAATCAGTTAACGATGAAATCAGTTAAATGAAGATGAAATCAGTTAACGATGAAATCAGTTAAATGAAGAATGAAAATGAAATCAGTTAAATGAAGATGAAATCAGTTAACGATGAAATCAGTTAACGATGAAATCAGTTAACGATGAAATCAGTTAACGATGAAATCAGTTAAATGAAGATGAAATCAGTTAACGATGAAATCAGTTAACAATGAAATCAGTTAAATGAAGATGAAATCAGTTAACGATGAAATCAGTTAACGATGAAATCAGTTAACGATGAAATCAGTTAAATGAAGATGAAATCAGTTAACGATGAAATCAGTTAACGATGAAATCAGTTAAATGAAGATGAAATCAGTTAACGATGAAATCAGTTAACGATGAAATCAGTTAAATGAAGAATGAAAATGAAATCAGTTAACGATGAAATCAGTTAACGATGAAATCAGTTAACGATGAAATCAATTAAATGAAGATGAAATCAGTTAACGATGAAATCAGTTAAATGAAGAATGAAAATGAAATCAGTTAAATGAAGATGAAATCAGTTAACGATGAAATCAGTTAACGATGAAATCAGTTAAATGAAGATGAAATCAGTTAACGATGAAATCAGTTAACGATGAAATCAGTTAACGATGAAATCAATTAAATGAAGATGAAATCAGTTAACGATGAAATCAGTTAAATGAAGATGAAATCAGTTAACGATGAAATCAGTTAAAGATGAAATCAGTTAACGATGAAATCAGTTAACGATGAAATCAGTTAACGATGAAATCAGTTAAATGAAGATGAAATCAGTTAACGATGAAATCAGTTAACTGAAGAATGAAAATGAAATCAGTTAAATGAAGATGAAATCAGTTAACGATGAAATCAGTTAACGATGAAATCAGTTAACGATGAAATCAGTTAAATGAAGATGAAATCAGTTAACGATGAAATCAGTTAACAATGAAATCAGTTAAATGAAGATGAAATCAGTTAACGATGAAATCAGTTAACGATGAAATCAGTTAACGATGAAATCAGTTAACGATGAAATCAGTTAAATGAAGATGAAATCAGTTAACGATGAAATCAGTTAAATGAAGATGAAATCAGTTAACGATGAAATCAGTTAAATGAAGATGAAATCAGTTAACGATGAAATCAGTTAACGATGAAATCAGTTAACGATGAAATCAATTAAATGAAGATGAAATCAGTTAACGATGAAATCAATTAAATGAAGATGAAATCAGTTAACGATGAAATCAGTTAACAATGAAATCAGTTAAATGAAGATGAAATCAGTTAACGATGAAATCAGTTAACGATGAAATCAGTTAAAGATGAAATCAGTTAACGATGAAATCAGTTAACGATGAAATCAGTTAAATGAAGATGAAATCAGTTAACGATGAAATCAATTAACGATGAAATCAGTTAACAATGAAATCAGTTAAATGAAGATGAAATCAGTTAACGATGAAATCAGTTAACGATGAAATCAGTTAAAGATGAAATCAGTTAACGATGAAATCAGTTAACGATGAAATCAGTTAACGATGAAATCAGTTAAATGAAGAATGAAAATGAAATCAGTTAACGATGAAATCAATTAACGATGAAATCAGTTAACGATGAAATCAGTTAAATGAAGATGAAATCAGTTAACGATGAAATCAGTTAACGATGAAATCAGTTAAATGAAGATGAAATCAGTTAACGATGAAATCAGTTAACGATGAAATCAATTAAATGAAGATGAAATCAGTTAACGATGAAATCAGTTAAATGAAGAATGAAAATGAAATCAGTTAAATGAAGATGAAATCAGTTAACGATGAAATCAGTTAACGATGAAATCAGTTAAATGAAGATGAAATCAGTTAACGATGAAATCAGTTAACGATGAAATCAGTTAAATGAAGATGAAATCAGTTAACGATGAAATCAGTTAACGATGAAATCAGTTAAATGAAGATGAAATCAGTTAACGATGAAATCAGTTAACGATGAAATCAGTTAACGATGAAATCAATTAAATGAAGATGAAATCAGTTAACGATGAAATCAGTTAAATGAAGATGAAATCAGTTAACGATGAAATCAGTTAAAGATGAAATCAGTTAACGATGAAATCAGTTAACGATGAAATCAGTTAACGATGAAATCAGTTAAATGAAGATGAAATCAGTTAACGATGAAATCAGTTAACGATGAAATCAGTTAAATGAAGAATGAAAATGAAATCAGTTAACGATGAAATCAATTAACGATGAAATCAGTTAACGATGAAATCAGTTAAATGAAGATGAAATCAGTTAACGATGAAATCAGTTAACGATGAAATCAGTTAAATGAAGATGAAATCAGTTAACGATGAAATCAGTTAACGATGAAATCAGTTAACGATGAAATCAGTTAAATGAAGATGAAATCAGTTAACGATGAAATCAGTTAACGATGAAATCAATTAAATGAAGATGAAATCAGTTAACGATGAAATCAGTTAACGATGAAATCAGTTAAATGAAGATGAAATCAGTTAAATGAAGATGAAATCAGTTAACGATGAAATCAGTTAACGATGAAATCAGTTAACGATGAAATCAGTTAAATGAAGATGAAATCAGTTAACGATGAAATCAGTTAACGATGAAATCAGTTAACGATGAAATCAATTAACGATGAAATCAGTTAAATGAAGATGAAATCAGTTAACGATGAAATCAGTTAAAGATGAAATCAGTTAAATGAAGAATGAAGATGAAATCAGTTAACGATGAAATCAGTTAAATGAAGATGAAATCAGTTAACGATGAAATCAATTAACGATGAAATCAGTTAACGATGAAATCAATTAACGATGAAATCAGTTAAATGAAGATGAAATCAGTTAACGATGAAATCAGTTAACGATGAAATCAGTTAAATGAAGAATGAAAATGAAATCAGTTAACGATGAAATCAATTAACGATGAAATCAGTTAACGATGAAATCAGTTAAATGAAGATGAAATCAGTTAACGATGAAATCAGTTAACGATGAAATCAGTTAAATGAAGATGAAATCAGTTAACGATGAAATCAGTTAACGATGAAATCAGTTAACGATGAAATCAGTTAAATGAAGATGAAATCAGTTAACGATGAAATCAGTTAACGATGAAATCAATTAAATGAAGATGAAATCAGTTAACGATGAAATCAGTTAAATGAAGATGAAATCAGTTAACGATGAAATCAGTTAAAGATGAAATCAGTTAACGATGAAATCAGTTAACGATGAAATCAGTTAACGATGAAATCAGTTAAATGAAGATGAAATCAGTTAACGATGAAATCAGTTAAATGAAGAATGAAAATGAAATCAGTTAAATGAAGATGAAATCAGTTAACGATGAAATCAGTTAACGATGAAATCAGTTAAATGAAGATGAAATCAGTTAACGATGAAATCAGTTAACAATGAAATCAGTTAAATGAAGATGAAATCAGTTAACGATGAAATCAGTTAACGATGAAATCAGTTAACGATGAAATCAGTTAAATGAAGATGAAATCAGTTAACGATGAAATCAGTTAACGATGAAATCAGTTAAATGAAGATGAAATCAGTTAACGATGAAATCAGTTAACGATGAAATCAGTTAAATGAAGATGAAATCAGTTAACGATGAAATCAGTTAACGATGAAATCAGTTAACGATGAAATCAGTTAACGATGAAATCAATTAAATGAAGATGAAATCAGTTAACGATGAAATCAATTAAATGAAGATGAAATCAGTTAACGATGAAATCAGTTAACAATGAAATCAGTTAAATGAAGATGAAATCAGTTAACGATGAAATCAGTTAACGATGAAATCAGTTAAAGATGAAATCAGTTAACGATGAAATCAGTTAACGATGAAATCAGTTAAATGAAGATGAAATCAGTTAACGATGAAATCAATTAACGATGAAATCAGTTAACAATGAAATCAGTTAAATGAAGATGAAATCAGTTAACGATGAAATCAGTTAACGATGAAATCAGTTAAAGATGAAATCAGTTAACGATGAAATCAGTTAACGATGAAATCAGTTAACGATGAAATCAGTTAAATGAAGATGAAATCAGTTAACGATGAAATCAGTTAAATGAAGAATGAAAATGAAATCAGTTAAATGAAGATGAAATCAGTTAACGATGAAATCAGTTAACGATGAAATCAGTTAACGATGAAATCAGTTAAATGAAGATGAAATCAGTTAACGATGAAATCAGTTAACAATGAAATCAGTTAAATGAAGATGAAATCAGTTAACGATGAAATCAGTTAACGATGAAATCAGTTAACGATGAAATCAGTTAAATGAAGATGAAATCAGTTAACGATGAAATCAGTTAACGATGAAATCAGTTAAATGAAGATGAAATCAGTTAACGATGAAATCAGTTAACGATGAAATCAATTAAATGAAGATGAAATCAGTTAACGATGAAATCAGTTAAATGAAGATGAAATCAGTTAACGATGAAATCAGTTAACGATGAAATCAGTTAACGATGAAATCAATTAACGATGAAATCAGTTAAATGAAGATGAAATCAGTTAACGATGAAATCAGTTAAAGATGAAATCAGTTAAATGAAGAATGAAGATGAAATCAGTTAACGATGAAATCAGTTAAATGAAGATGAAATCAGTTAACGATGAAATCAATTAACGATGAAATCAGTTAACGATGAAATCAATTAACGATGAAATCAGTTAAATGAAGATGAAATCAGTTAACGATGAAATCAGTTAACGATGAAATCAGTTAAATGAAGAATGAAAATGAAATCAGTTAACGATGAAATCAATTAACGATGAAATCAGTTAACGATGAAATCAGTTAAATGAAGATGAAATCAGTTAACGATGAAATCAGTTAACGATGAAATCAGTTAAATGAAGATGAAATCAGTTAACGATGAAATCAGTTAACGATGAAATCAGTTAACGATGAAATCAGTTAAATGAAGATGAAATCAGTTAACGATGAAATCAGTTAACGATGAAATCAGTTAACGATGAAATCAATTAAATGAAGATGAAATCAGTTAACGATGAAATCAGTTAAATGAAGAATGAAAATGAAATCAGTTAAATGAAGATGAAATCAGTTAACGATGAAATCAGTTAACGATGAAATCAGTTAAATGAAGATGAAATCAGTTAACGATGAAATCAGTTAACGATGAAATCAGTTAACGATGAAATCAGTTAACGATGAAATCAATTAAATGAAGATGAAATCAGTTAACGATGAAATCAGTTAAATGAAGATGAAATCAGTTAACGATGAAATCAGTTAAAGATGAAATCAGTTAACGATGAAATCAGTTAACGATGAAATCAGTTAAATGAAGATGAAATCAGTTAACGATGAAATCAGTTAAATGAAGATGAAATCAGTTAACGATGAAATCAGTTAACAATGAAATCAGTTAAATGAAGATGAAATCAGTTAACGATGAAATCAGTTAACGATGAAATCAGTTAACGATGAAATCAGTTAACGATGAAATCAGTTAAATGAAGATGAAATCAGTTAACGATGAAATCAGTTAACGATGAAATCAGTTAAATGAAGATGAAATCAGTTAACGATGAAATCAGTTAACGATGAAATCAGTTAAATGAAGATGAAATCAGTTAACGATGAAATCAGTTAACGATGAAATCAGTTAACGATGAAATCAATTAAATGAAGATGAAATCAGTTAACGATTAAATCAATTAAATGAAGATGAAATCAGTTAACGATGAAATCAGTTAACAATGAAATCAGTTAAATGAAGATGAAATCAGTTAACGATGAAATCAGTTAACGATGAAATCAGTTAAAGATGAAATCAGTTAACGATGAAATCAGTTAACGATGAAATCAGTTAACGATGAAATCAGTTAAATGAAGATGAAATCAGTTAACGATGAAATCAATTAACGATGAAATCAGTTAACAATGAAATCAGTTAAATGAAGATGAAATCAGTTAACGATGAAATCAGTTAACGATGAAATCAGTTAACGATGAAATCAGTTAACGATGAAATCAGTTAACGATGAAATCAGTTAACGATGAAATCAGTTAAATGAAGATGAAATCAGTTAACGATGAAATCAGTTAAATGAAGAATGAAAATGAAATCAGTTAAATGAAGATGAAATCAGTTAACGATGAAATCAGTTAACGATGAAATCAGTTAACGATGAAATAAGTTAAATGAAGATGAAATCAGTTAACGATGAAATCAGTTAACAATGAAATCAGTTAAATGAAGATGAAATCAGTTAACGATGAAATCAGTTAACGATGAAATCAGTTAACGATGAAATCAGTTAAATGAAGATGAAATCAGTTAACGATGAAATCAGTTAACGATGAAATCAGTTAAATGAAGATGAAATCAGTTAACGATGAAATCAGTTAACGATGAAATCAATTAAATGAAGATGAAATCAGTTAACGATGAAATCAGTTAAATGAAGATGAAATCAGTTAACGATGAAATCAGTTAAAGATGAAATCAGTTAACGATGAAATCAGTTAACGATGAAATCAGTTAACGATGAAATCAGTTAAATGAAGATGAAATCAGTTAACGATGAAATCAGTTAAATGAAGAATGAAAATGAAATCAGTTAAATGAAGATGAAATCAGTTAACGATGAAATCAGTTAACGATGAAATCAGTTAAATGAAGATGAAATCAGTTAACGATGAAATCAGTTAACAATGAAATCAGTTAAATGAAGATGAAATCAGTTAACGATGAAATCAGTTAACGATGAAATCAGTTAACGATGAAATCAGTTAACGATGAAATCAGTTAAATGAAGATGAAATCAGTTAAAGATGAAATCAGTTAACGATGAAATCAGTTAACGATGAAATCAGTTAAATGAAGATGAAATCAGTTAACGATGAAATCAGTTAACGATGAAATCAATTAACGATGAAATCAGTTAAATGAAGATGAAATCAGTTAACGATGAAATCAGTTAAAGATGAAATCAGTTAAATGAAGAATGAAGATGAAATCAGTTAACGATGAAATCAGTTAAATGAAGATGAAATCAGTTAACGATGAAATCAGTTAACGATGAAATCAGTTAACGATGAAATCAGTTAAATGAAGATGAAATCAGTTAACGATGAAATCAGTTAAATGAAGATGAAATCAGTTAACGATGAAATCAGTTAAAGATGAAATCAGTTAAATGAAGAATGAAGATGAAATCAGTTAACGATGAAATCAGTTAAATGAAGATGAAATCAGTTAACGATGAAATCAGTTAACGATGAAATCAATTAACGATGAAATCAGTTAACGATGAAATCAGTTAAATGAAGATGAAATCAGTTAACGATGAAATCAGTTAACGATGAAATCAGTTAAATGAAGAATGAAAATGAAATCAGTCAACGATGAAATCAATTAACGATGAAATCAGTTAACGATGAAATCAGTTAAATGAAGATGAAATCAGTTAACGATGAAATCAGTTAACGATGAAATCAGTTAAATGAAGATGAAATCAGTTAACGATGAAATCAGTTAACGATGAAATCAGTTAACGATGAAATCAGTTAAATGAAGATGAAATCAGTTAACGATGAAATCAGTTAACGATGAAATCAGTTAACGATGAAATCAATTAAATGAAGATGAAATCAGTTAACGATGAAATCAGTTAACGATGAAATCAGTTAAATGAAGATGAAATCAGTTAAATGAAGATGAAATCAGTTAACGATGAAATCAGTTAACGATGAAATCAGTTAACGATGAAATCAGTTAAATGAAGATGAAATCAGTTAAAGATGAAATCAGTTAACGATGAAATCAGTTAACGATGAAATCAGTTAAATGAAGATGAAATCAGTTAACGATGAAATCAGTTAAAGATGAAATCAGTTAAATGAAGAATGAAGATGAAATCAGTTAACGATGAAATCAGTTAAATGAAGATGAAATCAGTTAACGATGAAATCAATTAACGATGAAATCAGTTAACGATGAAATCAATTAACGATGAAATCAGTTAAATGAAGATGAAATCAGTTAACGATGAAATCAGTTAAAGATGAAATCAGTTAAATGAAGAATGAAGATGAAATCAGTTAACGATGAAATCAGTTAACGATGAAATCAGTTAACGATGAAATCAATTAACGATGAAATCAGTTAAATGAAGATGAAATCAGTTAACGATGAAATCAATTAACGATGAAATCAGTTAACGATGAAATCAGTTAAATGAAGATGAAATCAGTTAACGATGAAATCAGTTAACGATGAAATCAGTTAAATGAAGAATGAAAATGAAATCAGTTAACGATGAAATCAATTAACGATGAAATCAGTTAACGATGAAATCAGTTAAATGAAGATGAAATCAGTTAACGATGAAATCAGTTAACGATGAAATCAGTTAAATGAAGATGAAATCAGTTAACGATGAAATCAGTTAACGATGAAATCAGTTAACGATGAAATCAATTAAATGAAGATGAAATCAGTTAACGATGAAATCAGTTAACGATGAAATCAGTTAAATGAAGATGAAATCAGTTAAATGAAGATGAAATCAGTTAACGATGAAATCAGTTAACGATGAAATCAGTTAAATGAAGATGAAATCAGTTAAAGATGAAATCAGTTAACGATGAAATCAGTTAACGATGAAATCAGTTAAATGAAGATGAAATCAGTTAACGATGAAATCAGTTAACGATGAAATCAATTAACGATGAAATCAGTTAAATGAAGATGAAATCAGTTAACGATGAAATCAGTTAAAGATGAAATCAGTTAAATGAAGAATGAAGATGAAATCAGTTAACGATGAAATCAGTTAAATGAAGATGAAATCAGTTAACGATGAAATCAATTAACGATGAAATCAGTTAACGATGAAATCAATTAACGATGAAATCAGTTAAATGAAGATGAAATCAGTTAACGATGAAATCAGTTAACGATGAAATCAGTTAAATGAAGAATGAAAATGAAATCAGTTAACGATGAAATCAATTAACGATGAAATCAGTTAACGATGAAATCAGTTAAATGAAGATGAAATCAGTTAACGATGAAATCAGTTAACGATGAAATCAGTTAAATGAAGATGAAATCAGTTAACGATGAAATCAGTTAACGATGAAATCAGTTAACGATGAAATCAGTTAAATGAAGATGAAATCAGTTAACGATGAAATCAGTTAACGATGAAATCAGTTAACGATGAAATCAATTAAATGAAGATGAAATCAGTTAACGATGAAATCAGTTAAATGAAGAATGAAAATGAAATCAGTTAAATGAAGATGAAATCAGTTAACGATGAAATCAGTTAACGATGAAATCAGTTAAATGAAGATGAAATCAGTTAACGATGAAATCAGTTAACGATGAAATCAGTTAACGATGAAATCAGTTAAATGAAGATGAAATCAGTTAACGATGAAATCAGTTAAAGATGAAATCAGTTAACGATGAAATCAGTTAACGATGAAATCAGTTAACGATGAAATCAGTTAAATGAAGATGAAATCAGTTAACGATGAAATCAGTTAAATGAAGAATGAAAATGAAATCAGTTAAATGAAGATGAAATCAGTTAACGATGAAATCAGTTAACGATGAAATCAGTTAAATGAAGATGAAATCAGTTAACGATGAAATCAGTTAACAATGAAATCAGTTAAATGAAGATGAAATCAGTTAACGATGAAATCAGTTAACGATGAAATCAGTTAACGATGAAATCAGTTAAATGAAGATGAAATCAGTTAACGATGAAATCAGTTAACGATGAAATCACTTAAATGAAGATGAAATCAGTTAACGATGAAATCAGTTAACGATGAAATCAGTTAAATGAAGATGAAATCAGTTAACGATGAAATCAGTTAACGATGAAATCAGTTAACGATGAAATCAATTAAATGAAGATGAAATCAGTTAACGATGAAATCAATTAAATGAAGATGAAATCAGTTAACGATGAAATCAGTTAACAATGAAATCAGTTAAATGAAGATGAAATCAGTTAACGATGAAATCAGTTAACGATGAAATCAGTTAACGATGAAATCAGTTAAATGAAGATGAAATCAGTTAACGATGAAATCAGTTAAATGAAGAATGAAAATGAAATCAGTTAAATGAAGATGAAATCAGTTAACGATGAAATCAGTTAACGATGAAATCAGTTAACGATGAAATCAGTTAAATGAAGATGAAATCAGTTAACGATGAAATCAGTTAACAATGAAATCAGTTAAATGAAGATGAAATCAGTTAACGATGAAATCAGTTAACGATGAAATCAGTTAAATGAAGATGAAATCAGTTAACGATGAAATCAGTTAACGATGAAATCAGTTAAATGAAGATGACATCAGTTAACGATGAAATCAGTTAACGATGAAATCAGTTAAATGAAGAATGAAAATGAAATCAGTTAACGATGAAATCAATTAACGATGAAATCAGTTAACGATGAAATCAGTTAAATGAAGATGAAATCAGTTAACGATGAAATCAGTTAACGATGAAATCAGTTAAATGAAGATGAAATCAGTTAACGATGAAATCAGTTAAATGAAGAATGAAAATGAAATCAGTCAACGATGAAATCAATTAACGATGAAATCAGTTAACGATGAAATCAATTAAATGAAGATGAAATCAGTTAACGATGAAATCAGTTAAATGAAGATGAAATCAGTTAACGATGAAATCAGTTAAAGATGAAATCAGTTAACGATGAAATCAGTTAACGATGAAATCAGTTAACGATGAAATCAGTTAAATGAAGATGAAATCAGTTAACGATGAAATCAGTTAAATGAAGAATGAAAATGAAATCAGTTAAATGAAGATGAAATCAGTTAACGATGAAATCAGTTAAATGAAGATGAAATCAGTTAACGATGAAATCAGTTAACGATGAAATCAGTTAACGATGAAATCAATTAAATGAAGATGAAATCAGTTAACGATGAAATCAGTTAACGATGAAATCAGTTAAATGAAGATGAAATCAGTTAAATGAAGATGAAATCAGTTAACGATGAAATCAGTTAACGATGAAATCAGTTAACGATGAAATCAGTTAAATGAAGATGAAATCAGTTAAAGATGAAATCAGTTAACGATGAAATCAGTTAACGATGAAATCAGTTAAATGAAGATGAAATCAGTTAACGATGAAATCAGTTAACGATGAAATCAATTAACGATGAAATCAGTTAAATGAAGATGAAATCAGTTAACGATGAAATCAGTTAAAGATGAAATCAGTTAAATGAAGAATGAAGATGAAATCAGTTAACGATGAAATCAGTTAAATGAAGATGAAATCAGTTAACGATGAAATCAATTAACGATGAAATCAGTTAACGATGAAATCAATTAACGATGAAATCAGTTAAATGAAGATGAAATCAGTTAACGATGAAATCAGTTAAAGATGAAATCAGTTAAATGAAGAATGAAGATGAAATCAGTTAACGATGAAATCAGTTAAATGAAGATGAAATCAGTTAACGATGAAATCAATTAACGATGAAATCAGTTAACGATGAAATCAATTAACGATGAAATCAGTTAAATGAAGATGAAATCAGTTAACGATGAAATCAGTTAACGATGAAATCAGTTAACGATGGAATCAGTTAAATGAAGATGAAATCAGTTAACGATGAAATCAGTTAAAGATGAAATCAGTTAAATGAAGAATGAAGATGAAATCAGTTAACGATGAAATCAGTTAAATGAAGATGAAATCAGTTAACGATGAAATCAGTTAACGATGAAATCAGTTAACGATGAAATCAGTTAAATGAAGATGAAATCAGTTAACGATGAAATCAGTTAAATGAAGAATGAAGATGAAATCAGTTAACGATGAAATCAATTAACGATGAAATCAGTTAACGATGAAATCAGTTAAATGAAGATGAAATCAGTTAACGATGAAATCAGTTAACGATGAAATCAGTTAAATGAAGAATGAAAATGAAATCAGTTAACGATGAAATCAATTAACGATGAAATCAGTTAACGATGAAATCAGTTAAATGAAGATGAAATCAGTTAACGATGAAATCAGTTAACGATGAAATCAGTTAAATGAAGATGAAATCAGTTAACGATGAAATCAGTTAACGATGAAATCAGTTAACGATGAAATCAGTTAAATGAAGATGAAATCAGTTAACGATGAAATCAGTTAACGATGAAATCAGTTAACGATGAAATCAATTAAATGAAGATGAAATCAGTTAACGATGAAATCAGTTAAATGAAGAATGAAAATGAAATCAGTTAAATGAAGATGAAATCAGTTAACGATGAAATCAGTTAACGATGAAATCAGTTAAATGAAGATGAAATCAGTTAACGATGAAATCAGTTAACGATGAAATCAGTTAACGATGAAATCAATTAAATGAAGATGAAATCAGTTAACGATGAAATCAGTTAAATGAAGATGAAATCAGTTAACGATGAAATCAGTTAAAGATGAAATCAGTTAACGATGAAATCAGTTAACGATGAAATCAGTTAACGATGAAATCAGTTAAATGAAGATGAAATCAGTTAACGATGAAATCAGTTAAATGAAGAATGAAAATGAAATCAGTTAAATGAAGATGAAATCAGTTAACGATGAAATCAGTTAACGATGAAATCAGTTAACGATGAAATCAGTTAAATGAAGATGAAATCAGTTAACGATGAAATCAGTTAACAATGAAATCAGTTAAATGAAGATGAAATCAGTTAACGATGAAATCAGTTAACGATGAAATCAGTTAACGATGAAATCAGTTAACGATGAAATCAGTTAAATGAAGATGAAATCAGTTAACGATGAAATCAGTTAACGATGAAATCAGTTAAATGAAGATGAAATCAGTTAACGATGAAATCAGTTAACGATGAAATCAGTTAAATGAAGATGAAATCAGTTAACGATGAAATCAGTTAACGATGAAATCAGTTAACGATGAAATCAATTAAATGAAGATGAAATCAGTTAACGATGAAATCAGTTAAATGAAGATGAAATCAGTTAACGATGAAATCAGTTAAAGATGAAATCAGTTAACGATGAAATCAGTTAACGATGAAATCAGTTAACGATGAAATCAGTTAAATGAAGATGAAATCAGTTAACGATGAAATCAGTTAAATGAAGAATGAAAATGAAATCAGTTAAATGAAGATGAAATCAGTTAACGATGAAATCAGTTAACGATGAAATCAGTTAACGATGAAATCAGTTAACGATGAAATCAGTTAAATGAAGAATGAAAATGAAATCAGTTAACGATGAAATCAATTAACGATGAAATCAGTTAACGATGAAATCAGTTAAATGAAGATGAAATCAGTTAACGATGAAATCAGTTAACGATGAAATCAGTTAAATGAAGATGAAATCAGTTAACGATGAAATCAGTTAACGATGAAATCAATTAAATGAAGATGAAATCAGTTAACGATGAAATCAGTTAAATGAAGAATGAAAATGAAATCAGTTAAATGAAGATGAAATCAGTTAACGATGAAATCAGTTAACGATGAAATCAGTTAAATGAAGATGAAATCAGTTAACGATGAAATCAGTTAACGATGAAATCAGTTAACGATGAAATCAATTAAATGAAGATGAAATCAGTTAACGATGAAATCAGTTAAATGAAGATGAAATCAGTTAACGATGAAATCAGTTAAAGATGAAATCAGTTAACGATGAAATCAGTTAACGATGAAATCAGTTAAATGAAGATGAAATCAGTTAACGATGAAATCAGTTAAATGAAGAATGAAAATGAAATCAGTTAAATGAAGATGAAATCAGTTAACGATGAAATCAGTTAACGATGAAATCAGTTAACGATGAAATCAGTTAAATGAAGATGAAATCAGTTAACGATGAAATCAGTTAACAATGAAATCAGTTAAATGAAGATGAAATCAGTTAACGATGAAATCAGTTAACGATGAAATCAGTTAACGATGAAATCAGTTAAATGAAGATGAAATCAGTTAAAGATGAAATCAGTTAACGATGAAATCAGTTAACGATGAAATCAGTTAAATGAAGATGAAATCAGTTAACGATGAAATCAGTTAACGATGAAATCAATTAACGATGAAATCAGTTAAATGAAGATGAAATCAGTTAACGATGAAATCAGTTAAAGATGAAATCAGTTAAATGAAGAATGAAGATGAAATCAGTTAACGATGAAATCAGTTAAATGAAGATGAAATCAGTTAACGATGAAATCAGTTAACGATGAAATCAGTTAACGATGAAATCAGTTAAATGAAGATGAAATCAGTTAACGATGAAATCAGTTAAATGAAGAATGAAGATGAAATCAGTTAACGATGAAATCAATTAACGATGAAATCAGTTAACGATGAAATCAGTTAAATGAAGATGAAATCAGTTAACGATGAAATCAGTTAACGATGAAATCAGTTAAATGAAGAATGAAAATGAAATCAGTTAACGATGAAATCAATTAACGATGAAATCAGTTAACGATGAAATCAGTTAAATGAAGATGAAATCAGTTAACGATGAAATCAGTTAACGATGAAATCAGTTAAATGAAGATGAAATCAGTTAACGATGAAATCAGTTAACGATGAAATCAGTTAACGATGAAATCAGTTAAATGAAGATGAAATCAGTTAACGATGAAATCAGTTAACGATGAAATCAGTTAACGATGAAATCAATTAAATGAAGATGAAATCAGTTAACGATGAAATCAGTTAACGATGAAATCAGTTAAATGAAGATGAAATCAGTTAAATGAAGATGAAATCAGTTAACGATGAAATCAGTTAACGATGAAATCAGTTAACGATGAAATCAGTTAAATGAAGATGAAATCAGTTAAAGATGAAATCAGTTAACGATGAAATCAGTTAACGATGAAATCAGTTAAATGAAGATGAAATCAGTTAACGATGAAATCAGTTAACGATGAAATCAATTAACGATGAAATCAGTTAAATGAAGATGAAATCAGTTAACGATGAAATCAGTTAAAGATGAAATCAGTTAAATGAAGAATGAAGATGAAATCAGTTAACGATGAAATCAGTTAAATGAAGATGAAATCAGTTAACGATGAAATCAATTAACGATGAAATCAGTTAACGATGAAATCAATTAACGATGAAATCAGTTAAATGAAGATGAAATCAGTTAACGATGAAATCAGTTAAAGATGAAATCAGTTAAATGAAGAATGAAGATGAAATCAGTTAACGATGAAATCAGTTAAATGAAGATGAAATCAGTTAACGATGAAATCAATTAACGATGAAATCAGTTAACGATGAAATCAATTAACGATGAAATCAGTTAAATGAAGATGAAATCAGTTAACGATGAAATCAGTTAAAGATGAAATCAGTTAAATGAAGAATGAAGATGAAATCAGTTAACGATGAAATCAGTTAAATGAAGATGAAATCAGTTAACGATGAAATCAATTAACGATGAAATCAGTTAACGATGAAATCAATTAACGATGAAATCAGTTAAATGAAGATGAAATCAGTTAACGATGAAATCAGTTAAAGATGAAATCAGTTAAATGAAGAATGAAGATGAAATCAGTTAACGATGAAATCAGTTAACGATGAAATCAGTTAACGATGAAATCAGTTAAATGAAGAATGAAGATGAAATCAGTTAACGATGAAATCAATTAACGATGAAATCAGTTAACGATGAAATCAGTTAAATGAAGATGAAATCAGTTAACGATGAAATCAGTTAACGATGAAATCAGTTAAATGAAGAATGAAAATGAAATCAGTTAACGATGAAATCAATTAACGATGAAATCAGTTAACGATGAAATCAGTTAAATGAAGATGAAATCAGTTAACGATGAAATCAGTTAACGATGAAATCAGTTAAATGAAGATGAAATCAGTTAACGATGAAATCAGTTAACGATGAAATCAGTTAACGATGAAATCAGTTAACGATGAAATCAGTTAAATGAAGATGAAATCAGTTAACGATGAAATCAGTTAACGATGAAATCAGTTAACGATGAAATCAGTTAACGATGAAATCAGTTAAATGAAGATGAAATCAGTTAACGATGAAATCAGTTAACGATGAAATCAGTTAAATGAAGATGAAATCAGTTAACGATGAAATCAGTTAACGATGAAATCAATTAAATGAAGATGAAATCAGTTAACGATGAAATCAGTTAAATGAAGAATGAAAATGAAATCAGTTAAATGAAGATGAAATCAGTTAACGATGAAATCAGTTAACGATGAAATCAGTTAAATGAAGATGAAATCAGTTAACGATGAAATCAGTTAACGATGAAATCAGTTAACGATGAAATCAATTAAATGAAGATGAAATCAGTTAACGATGAAATCAGTTAAATGAAGATGAAATCAGTTAACGATGAAATCAGTTAAAGATGAAATCAGTTAACGATGAAATCAGTTAACGATGAAATCAGTTAAATGAAGATGAAATCAGTTAACGATGAAATCAGTTAAATGAAGAATGAAAATGAAATCAGTTAAATGAAGATGAAATCAGTTAACGATGAAATCAGTTAACGATGAAATCAGTTAACGATGAAATCAGTTAAATGAAGATGAAATCAGTTAACGATGAAATCAGTTAACAATGAAATCAGTTAAATGAAGATGAAATCAGTTAACGATGAAATCAGTTAACGATGAAATCAGTTAACGATGAAATCAGTTAAATGAAGATGAAATCAGTTAAAGATGAAATCAGTTAACGATGAAATCAGTTAACGATGAAATCAGTTAAATGAAGATGAAATCAGTTAACGATGAAATCAGTTAACGATGAAATCAATTAACGATGAAATCAGTTAAATGAAGATGAAATCAGTTAACGATGAAATCAGTTAAAGATGAAATCAGTTAAATGAAGAATGAAGATGAAATCAGTTAACGATGAAATCAGTTAAATGAAGATGAAATCAGTTAACGATGAAATCAGTTAACGATGAAATCAGTTAACGATGAAATCAGTTAAATGAAGATGAAATCAGTTAACGATGAAATCAGTTAAATGAAGAATGAAGATGAAATCAGTTAACGATGAAATCAATTAACGATGAAATCAGTTAACGATGAAATCAGTTAAATGAAGATGAAATCAGTTAACGATGAAATCAGTTAACGATGAAATCAGTTAAATGAAGAATGAAAATGAAATCAGTTAACGATGAAATCAATTAACGATGAAATCAGTTAACGATGAAATCAGTTAAATGAAGATGAAATCAGTTAACGATGAAATCAGTTAACGATGAAATCAGTTAAATGAAGATGAAATCAGTTAACGATGAAATCAGTTAACGATGAAATCAGTTAACGATGAAATCAGTTAAATGAAGATGAAATCAGTTAACGATGAAATCAGTTAACGATGAAATCAGTTAACGATGAAATCAATTAAATGAAGATGAAATCAGTTAACGATGAAATCAGTTAACGATGAAATCAGTTAAATGAAGATGAAATCAGTTAAATGAAGATGAAATCAGTTAACGATGAAATCAGTTAACGATGAAATCAGTTAACGATGAAATCAGTTAAATGAAGATGAAATCAGTTAAAGATGAAATCAGTTAACGATGAAATCAGTTAACGATGAAATCAGTTAAATGAAGATGAAATCAGTTAACGATGAAATCAGTTAACGATGAAATCAATT
The DNA here is from genome assembly GCF_022749685.1 of Semicossyphus pulcher. Classification (NCBI taxonomy): domain Eukaryota; kingdom Metazoa; phylum Chordata; class Actinopteri; order Labriformes; family Labridae; genus Semicossyphus; species Semicossyphus pulcher. Next base: position 32,363,576 of record NW_027211615.1, on the reverse strand, counting down.
AACGATGAAATCAGTTAAATGAAGATGAAATCAGTTAACGATGAAATCAGTTAAAGATGAAATCAGTTAAATGAAGAATGAAGATGAAATCAGTTAACGATGAAATCAGTTAAATGAAGATGAAATCAGTTAACGATGAAATCAATTAACGATGAAATCAGTTAACGATGAAATCAATTAACGATGAAATAAGTTAAATGAAGATGAAATCAGTTAACGATGAAATCAGTTAAAGATGAAATCAGTTAAATGAAGAATGAAGATGAAATCAGTTAACGATGAAATCAGTTAAATGAAGATGAAATCAGTTAACGATGAAATCAATTAACGATGAAATCAGTTAACGATGAAATCAATTAACGATGAAATCAGTTAAATGAAGATGAAATCAGTTAACGATGAAATCAGTTAAAGATGAAATCAGTTAAATGAAGAATGAAGATGAAATCAGTTAACGATGAAATCAGTTAAATGAAGATGAAATCAGTTAACGATGAAATCAATTAACGATGAAATCAGTTAACGATGAAATCAATTAACGATGAAATCAGTTAAATGAAGATGAAATCAGTTAACGATGAAATCAGTTAAAGATGAAATCAGTTAAATGAAGAATGAAGATGAAATCAGTTAACGATGAAATCAGTTAACGATGAAATCAGTTAACGATGAAATCAGTTAAATGAAGAATGAAGATGAAATCAGTTAACGATGAAATCAATTAACGATGAAATCAGTTAACGATGAAATCAGTTAAATGAAGATGAAATCAGTTAACGATGAAATCAGTTAACGATGAAATCAGTTAAATGAAGAATGAAAATGAAATCAGTTAACGATGAAATCAATTAACGATGAAATCAGTTAACGATGAAATCAGTTAAATGAAGATGAAATCAGTTAACGATGAAATCAGTTAACGATGAAATCAGTTAAATGAAGATGAAATCAGTTAACGATGAAATCAGTTAACGATGAAATCAGTTAACGATGAAATCAGTTAACGATGAAATCAGTTAAATGAAGATGAAATCAGTTAACGATGAAATCAGTTAACGATGAAATCAGTTAACGATGAAATCAATTAAATGAAGATGAAATCAGTTAACGATGAAATCAGTTAAATGAAGATGAAATCAGTTAACGATGAAATCAGTTAAAGATGAAATCAGTTAACGATGAAATCAGTTAACGATGAAATCAGTTAACGATGAAATCAGTTAAATGAAGATGAAATCAGTTAACGATGAAATCAGTTAAATGAAGAATGAAAATGAAATCAGTTAAATGAAGATGAAATCAGTTAACGATGAAATCAGTTAACGATGAAATCAGTTAACGATGAAATCAGTTAAATGAAGATGAAATCAGTTAACGATGAAATCAGTTAACAATGAAATCAGTTAAATGAAGATGAAATCAGTTAACGATGAAATCAGTTAACGATGAAATCAGTTAACGATGAAATCAGTTAACGATGAAATCAGTTAAATGAAGATGAAATCAGTTAACGATGAAATCAGTTAACGATGAAATCAGTTAAATGAAGATGAAATCAGTTAACGATGAAATCAGTTAACGATGAAATCAGTTAAATGAAGATGAAATCAGTTAACGATGAAATCAGTTAACGATGAAATCAGTTAACGATGAAATCAATTAAATGAAGATGAAATCAGTTAACGATGAAATCAGTTAAATGAAGATGAAATCAGTTAACGATGAAATCAGTTAAAGATGAAATCAGTTAACGATGAAATCAGTTAACGATGAAATCAGTTAACGATGAAATCAGTTAAATGAAGATGAAATCAGTTAACGATGAAATCAGTTAAATGAAGAATGAAAATGAAATCAGTTAAATGAAGATGAAATCAGTTAACGATGAAATCAGTTAACGATGAAATCAGTTAACGATGAAATCAGTTAAATGAAGATGAAATCAGTTAAATGAAGATGAAATCAGTTAACGATGAAATCAGTTAACGATGAAATCAGTTAACGATGAAATCAGTTAAATGAAGATGAAATCAGTTAAAGATGAAATCAGTTAACGATGAAATCAGTTAACGATGAAATCAGTTAAATGAAGATGAAATCAGTTAACGATGAAATCAGTTAACGATGAAATCAATTAACGATGAAATCAGTTAAATGAAGATGAAATCAGTTAACGATGAAATCAGTTAAAGATGAAATCAGTTAAATGAAGAATGAAGATGAAATCAGTTAACGATGAAATCAGTTAAATGAAGATGAAATCAGTTAACGATGAAATCAATTAACGATGAAATCAGTTAACGATGAAATCAATTAACGATGAAATCAGTTAAATGAAGATGAAATCAGTTAACGATGAAATCAGTTAAAGATGAAATCAGTTAAATGAAGAATGAAGATGAAATCAGTTAACGATGAAATCAGTTAACGATGAAATCAGTTAAATGAAGATGAAATCAGTTAACGATGAAATCAGTTAACGATGAAATCAGTTAAATGAAGAATGAAAATGAAATCAGTTAACGATGAAATCAATTAACGATGAAATCAGTTAACGATGAAATCAGTTAAATGAAGATGAAATCAGTTAACGATGAAATCAGTTAACGATGAAATCAGTTAACGATGAAATCAGTTAAATGAAGATGAAATCAGTTAACGATGAAATCAGTTAACAATGAAATCAGTTAAATGAAGATGAAATCAGTTAACGATGAAATCAGTTAACGATGAAATCAGTTAAATGAAGATGAAATCAGTTAACGATGAAATCAGTTAAATGAAGAATGAAAATGAAATCAGTTAAATGAAGATGAAATCAGTTAACGATGAAATCAGTTAACGATGAAATCAGTTAACGATGAAATCAGTTAAATGAAGATGAAATCAGTTAACGATGAAATCAGTTAACAATGAAATCAGTTAACAATGAAATCAGTTAAATGAAGATGAAATCAGTTAACGATGAAATCAGTTAACGATGAAATCAGTTAACGATGAAATCAGTTAAATGAAGATGAAATCAGTTAACGATGAAATCAGTTAACGATGAAATCAGTTAACGATGAAATCAGTTAAATGAAGATGAAATCAGTTAACGATGAAATCAGTTAAATGAAGAATGAAAATGAAATCAGTTAACGATGAAATCAATTAACGATGAAATCAGTTAACGATGAAATCAGTTAAATGAAGATGAAATCAGTTAACGATGAAATCAGTTAACGATGAAATCAGTTAAATGAAGATGAAATCAGTTAACGATGAAATCAGTTAACGATGAAATCAATTAAATGAAGATGAAATCAGTTAACGATGAAATCAGTTAAATGAAGAATGAAAATGAAATCAGTTAAATGAAGATGAAATCAGTTAACGATGAAATCAGTTAACGATGAAATCAGTTAAATGAAGATGAAATCAGTTAACGATGAAATCAGTTAACGATGAAATCAGTTAACGATGAAATCAATTAGATGAAGATGAAATCAGTTAACGATGAAATCAGTTAAATGAAGATGAAATCAGTTAACGATGAAATCAGTTAAAGATGAAATCAGTTAACGATGAAATCAGTTAACGATGAAATCAGTTAACGATGAAATCAGTTAAATGAAGATGAAATCAGTTAACGATGAAATCAGTTAAATGAAGAATGAAAATGAAATCAGTTAAATGAAGATGAAATCAGTTAACGATGAAATCAGTTAACGATGAAATCAGTTAACGATGAAATCAGTTAAATGAAGATGAAATCAGTTAACGATGAAATCAGTTAACAATGAAATCAGTTAAATGAAGATGAAATCAGTTAACGATGAAATCAGTTAAATGAAGATGAAATCAGTTAACGATGAAATCAGTTAACAATGAAATCAGTTAAATGAAGATGAAATCAGTTAACGATGAAATCAGTTAAATGAAGATGAAATCAGTTAACGATGAAATCAGTTAAAGATGAAATCAGTTAACGATGAAATCAGTTAACGATGAAATCAGTTAACGATGAAATCAGTTAAATGAAGATGAAATCAGTTAACGATGAAATCAGTTAAATGAAGAATGAAAATGAAATCAGTTAAATGAAGATGAAATCAGTTAACGATGAAATCAGTTAACGATGAAATCAGTTAACGATGAAATCAGTTAAATGAAGATGAAATCAGTTAACGATGAAATCAGTTAACAATGAAATCAGTTAAATGAAGATGAAATCAGTTAACGATGAAATCAGTTAACGATGAAATCAGTTAAATGAAGATGAAATCAGTTAAAGATGAAATCAGTTAACGATGAAATCAGTTAACGATGAAATCAGTTAAATGAAGATGAAATCAGTTAACGATGAAATCAGTTAACGATGAAATCAATTAACGATGAAATCAGTTAAATGAAGATGAAATCAGTTAACGATGAAATCAGTTAAAGATGAAATCAGTTAAATGAAGAATGAAGATGAAATCAGTTAACGATGAAATCAGTTAAATGAAGATGAAATCAGTTAACGATGAAATCAGTTAACGATGAAATCAGTTAACGATGAAATCAGTTAAATGAAGATGAAATCAGTTAACGATGAAATCAGTTAAATGAAGAATGAAGATGAAATCAGTTAACGATGAAATCAATTAACGATGAAATCAGTTAACGATGAAATCAGTTAAATGAAGATGAAATCAGTTAACGATGAAATCAGTTAACGATGAAATCAGTTAAATGAAGAATGAAAATGAAATCAGTTAACGATGAAATCAATTAACGATGAAATCAGTTAACGATGAAATCAGTTAAATGAAGATGAAATCAGTTAACGATGAAATCAGTTAACGATGAAATCAGTTAAATGAAGATGAAATCAGTTAACGATGAAATCAGTTAACGATGAAATCAGTTAAATGAAGAATGAAAATGAAATCAGTTAACGATGAAATCAATTAACGATGAAATCAGTTAACGATGAAATCAGTTAAATGAAGATGAAATCAGTTAACGATGAAATCAGTTAACGATGAAATCAGTTAAATGAAGATGAAATCAGTTAACGATGAAATCAGTTAACGATGAAATCAGTTAACGATGAAATCAGTTAAATGAAGATGAAATCAGTTAACGATGAAATCAGTTAAATGAAGAATGAAAATGAAATCAGTTAAATGAAGATGAAATCAGTTAACGATGAAATCAGTTAACGATGAAATCAGTTAACGATGAAATCAGTTAACGATGAAATCAGTTAACGATGAAATCAGTTAAATGAAGATGAAATCAGTTAACGATGAAATCAGTTAACGATGAAATCAGTTAACGATGAAATCAGTTAAATGAAGATGAAATCAGTTAAAGATGAAATCAGTTAACGATGAAATCAGTTAAATGAAGATGAAATCAGTTAACGATGAATCAGTTAACGATGAAATCAATTAACGATGAAATCAGTTAAATGAAGATGAAATCAGTTAAATGAAGATGAAATCAGTTAACGATGAAATCAGTTAACGATGAAATCAGTTAACGATGAAATCAGTTAAATGAAGATGAAATCAGTTAACGATGAAATCAGTTAAATGAAGAATGAAGATGAAATCAGTTAACGATGAAATCATTAAATGAAGAATGAAGATGAAATCAGTTAACGATGAAATCAGTTAAATGAAGATGAAATCAGTTAACGATGAAATCAGTTAACGATGAAATCAGTTAACGATGAAATCAGTTAAATGAAGATGAAATCAGTTAACGATGAAATCAGTTAAATGAAGAATGAAGATGAAATCAGTTAACGATGAAATCAATTAACGATGAAATCAGTTAACGATGAAATCAGTTAAATGAAGATGAAATCAGTTAACGATGAAATCAGTTAACGATGAAATCAGTTAAATGAAGAATGAAATGAAATCAGTTAACGATGAAATCAATTAACGATGAAATCAGTTAACGATGAAATCAGTTAAATGAAGATGAAATCAGTTAACGATGAAATCAGTTAACGATGAAATCAGTTAAATGAAGATGAAATCAGTTAACGATGAAATCAGTTAAATGAAGATGAAATCAGTTAACGATGAAATCAGTTAACGATGAAATCAGTTAACGATGAAATCAATTAAATGAAGATGAAATCAGTTAACGATGAAATCAGTTAACGATGAAATCAGTTAACGATGAAATCAGTTAAATGAAGATGAAATCAGTTAAAGATGAAATCAGTTAACGATGAAATCAGTTAACGATGAAATCAGTTAAATGAAGATGAAATCAGTTAACGATGAAATCAGTTAACGATGAAATCAATTAACGATGAAATCAGTTAAATGAAGATGAAATCAGTTAACGATGAAATCAGTTAAAGATGAAATCAGTTAAATGAAGAATGAAGATGAAATCAGTTAACGATGAAAATCAGTTAAATGAAGATGAAATCAGTTAACGATGAAATCAATTAACGATGAAATCAGTTAACGATGAAATCAATTAACGATGAAATCAGTTAAATGAAGATGAAATCAGTTAACGATGAAATCAGTTAAAGATGAAATCAGTTAAATGAAGAATGAAGATGAAATCAGTTAACGATGAAATCAGTTAAATGAAGATGAAATCAGTTAACGATGAAATCAATTAACGATGAAATCAGTTAACGATGAAATCAATTAACGATGAAATCAGTTAAATGAAGATGAAATCAGTTAACGATGAAATCAGTTAACGATGAAATCAGTTAACGATGAAATCAATTAACGATGAAATCAGTTAAATGAAGATGAAATCAGTTAACGATGAAATCAGTTAAAGATGAAATCAGTTAAATGAAGATGAAATCAGTTAACGATGAAATCAGTTAACGATGAAATCAGTTAACGATGAAATCAGTTAAATGAAGATGAAATCAGTTAACGATGAAATCAGTTAAATGAAGAATGAAGATGAAATCAGTTAACGATGAAATCAATTAACGATGAAATCAGTTAACGATGAAATCAGTTAAATGAAGATGAAATCAGTTAACGATGAAATCAGTTAACGATGAAATCAGTTAAATGAAGAATGAAAATGAAATCAGTTAACGATGAAATCAATTAACGATGAAATCAGTTAACGATGAAATCAGTTAAATGAAGATGAAATCAGTTAACGATGAAATCAGTTAACGATGAAATCAGTTAAATGAAGATGAAATCAGTTAACGATGAAATCAGTTAACGATGAAATCAGTTAACGATGAAATCAGTTAAATGAAGATGAAATCAGTTAACGATGAAATCAGTTAACGATGAAATCAGTTAACGATGAAATCAATTAAATGAAGATGAAATCAGTTAACGATGAAATCAGTTAAATGAAGAATGAAAATGAAATCAGTTAAATGAAGATGAAATCAGTTAACGATGAAATCAGTTAACGATGAAATCAGTTAAATGAAGATGAAATCAGTTAACGATGAAATCAGTTAACGATGAAATCAGTTAACGATGAAATCAATTAAATGAAGATGAAATCAGTTAACGATGAAATCAGTTAAATGAAGATGAAATCAGTTAACGATGAAATCAGTTAAAGATGAAATCAGTTAACGATGAAATCAGTTAACGATGAAATCAGTTAACGATGAAATCAGTTAAATGAAGATGAAATCAGTTAACGATGAAATCAGTTAAATGAAGAATGAAAATGAAATCAGTTAAATGAAGATGAAATCAGTTAACGATGAAATCAGTTAACGATGAAATCAGTTAACGATGAAATCAGTTAAATGAAGATGAAATCAGTTAACGATGAAATCAGTTAACAATGAAATCAGTTAAATGAAGATGAAATCAGTTAACGATGAAATCAGTTAACGATGAAATCAGTTAACGATGAAATCAGTTAAATGAAGATGAAATCAGTTAAAGATGAAATCAGTTAACGATGAAATCAGTTAACGATGAAATCAGTTAAATGAAGATGAAATCAGTTAACGATGAAATCAGTTAACGATGAAATCAATTAACGATGAAATCAGTTAAATGAAGATGAAATCAGTTAACGATGAAATCAGTTAAAGATGAAATCAGTTAAATGAAGAATGAAGATGAAATCAGTTAACGATGAAATCAGTTAAATGAAGATGAAATCAGTTAACGATGAAATCAGTTAACGATGAAATCAGTTAACGATGAAATCAGTTAAATGAAGATGAAATCAGTTAACGATGAAATCAGTTAAATGAAGAATGAAGATGAAATCAGTTAACGATGAAATCAATTAACGATGAAATCAGTTAACGATGAAATCAGTTAAATGAAGATGAAATCAGTTAACGATGAAATCAGTTAACGATGAAATCAGTTAAATGAAGAATGAAAATGAAATCAGTTAACGATGAAATCAATTAACGATGAAATCAGTTAACGATGAAATCAGTTAAATGAAGATGAAATCAGTTAACGATGAAATCAGTTAACGATGAAATCAGTTAAATGAAGATGAAATCAGTTAACGATGAAATCAGTTAACGATGAAATCAGTTAACGATGAAATCAGTTAAATGAAGATGAAATCAGTTAACGATGAAATCAGTTAACGATGAAATCAGTTAACGATGAAATCAATTAAATGAAGATGAAATCAGTTAACGATGAAATCAGTTAACGATGAAATCAGTTAAATGAAGATGAAATCAGTTAAATGAAGATGAAATCAGTTAACGATGAAATCAGTTAACGATGAAATCAGTTAACGATGAAATCAGTTAAATGAAGATGAAATCAGTTAAAGATGAAATCAGTTAACGATGAAATCAGTTAACGATGAAATCAGTTAAATGAAGATGAAATCAGTTAACGATGAAATCAGTTAACGATGAAATCAATTAACGATGAAATCAGTTAAATGAAGATGAAATCAGTTAACGATGAAATCAGTTAAAGATGAAATCAGTTAAATGAAGAATGAAGATGAAATCAGTTAACGATGAAATCAGTTAAATGAAGATGAAATCAGTTAACGATGAAATCAATTAACGATGAAATCAGTTAACGATGAAATCAATTAACGATGAAATCAGTTAAATGAAGATGAAATCAGTTAACGATGAAATCAGTTAAAGATGAAATCAGTTAAATGAAGAATGAAGATGAAATCAGTTAACGATGAAATCAGTTAAATGAAGATGAAATCAGTTAACGATGAAATCAATTAACGATGAAATCAGTTAACGATGAAATCAATTAACGATGAAATCAGTTAAATGAAGATGAAATCAGTTAACGATGAAATCAGTTAAAGATGAAATCAGTTAAATGAAGAATGAAGATGAAATCAGTTAACGATGAAATCAGTTAAATGAAGATGAAATCAGTTAACGATGAAATCAATTAACGATGAAATCAGTTAACGATGAAATCAATTAACGATGAAATCAGTTAAATGAAGATGAAATCAGTTAACGATGAAATCAGTTAAAGATGAAATCAGTTAAATGAAGAATGAAGATGAAATCAGTTAACGATGAAATCAGTTAACGATGAAATCAGTTAACGATGAAATCAGTTAAATGAAGATGAAATCAGTTAACGATGAAATCAGTTAAATGAAGAATGAAGATGAAATCAGTTAACGATGAAATCAATTAACGATGAAATCAGTTAACGATGAAATCAGTTAAATGAAGATGAAATCAGTTAACGATGAAATCAGTTAACGATGAAATCAGTTAAATGAAGAATGAAAATGAAATCAGTTAACGATGAAATCAATTAACGATGAAATCAGTTAACGATGAAATCAGTTAAATGAAGATGAAATCAGTTAACGATGAAATCAGTTAACGATGAAATCAGTTAAATGAAGATGAAATCAGTTAACGATGAAATCAGTTAACGATGAAATCAGTTAACGATGAAATCAGTTAAATGAAGATGAAATCAGTTAACGATGAAATCAGTTAACGATGAAATCAGTTAACGATGAAATCAATTAAATGAAGATGAAATCAGTTAACGATGAAATCAGTTAAATGAAGATGAAATCAGTTAACGATGAAATCAGTTAAAGATGAAATCAGTTAACGATGAAATCAGTTAACGATGAAATCAGTTAACGATGAAATCAGTTAAATGAAGATGAAATCAGTTAACGATGAAATCAGTTAAATGAAGAATGAAAATGAAATCAGTTAAATGAAGATGAAATCAGTTAACGATGAAATCAGTTAACGATGAAATCAGTTAACGATGAAATCAGTTAAATGAAGATGAAATCAGTTAACGATGAAATCAGTTAACAATGAAATCAGTTAAATGAAGATGAAATCAGTTAACGATGAAATCAGTTAACGATGAAATCAGTTAACGATGAAATCAGTTAACGATGAAATCAGTTAAATGAAGATGAAATCAGTTAACGATGAAATCAGTTAACGATGAAATCAGTTAAATGAAGATGAAATCAGTTAAATGAAGATGAAATCAGTTAACGATGAAATCAGTTAACGATGAAATCAGTTAACGATGAAATCAGTTAACGATGAAATCAGTTAAATGAAGATGAAATCAGTTAACGATGAAATCAGTTAACGATGAAATCAGTTAAATGAAGATGAAATCAGTTAACGATGAAATCAGTTAACGATGAAATCAGTTAAATGAAGATGAAATCAGTTAACGATGAAATCAGTTAACGATGAAATCAGTTAACGATGAAATCAATTAAATGAAGATGAAATCAGTTAACGATGAAATCAGTTAAATGAAGATGAAATCAGTTAACGATGAAATCAGTTAAAGATGAAATCAGTTAACGATGAAATCAGTTAACGATGAAATCAGTTAAATGAAGATGAAATCAGTTAACGATGAAATCAGTTAAATGAAGAATGAAAATGAAATCAGTTAAATGAAGATGAAATCAGTTAACGATGAAATCAGTTAACGATGAAATCAGTTAACGATGAAATCAGTTAAATGAAGATGAAATCAGTTAACGATGAAATCAGTTAACAATGAAATCAGTTAAATGAAGATGAAATCAGTTAACGATGAAATCAGTTAACGATGAAATCAGTTAACGATGAAATCAGTTAAATGAAGATGAAATCAGTTAAAGATGAAATCAGTTAACGATGAAATCAGTTAACGATGAAATCAGTTAAATGAAGATGAAATCAGTTAACGATGAAATCAGTTAACGATGAAATCAATTAACGATGAAATCAGTTAAATGAAGATGAAATCAGTTAACGATGAAATCAGTTAAAGATGAAATCAGTTAAATGAAGAATGAAGATGAAATCAGTTAACGATGAAATCAGTTAAATGAAGATGAAATCAGTTAACGATGAAATCAGTTAACGATGAAATCAGTTAACGATGAAATCAGTTAAATGAAGATGAAATCAGTTAACGATGAAATCAGTTAAATGAAGAATGAAGATGAAATCAGTTAACGATGAAATCAATTAACGATGAAATCAGTTAACGATGAAATCAGTTAAATGAAGATGAAATCAGTTAACGATGAAATCAGTTAACGATGAAATCAGTTAAATGAAGAATGAAAATGAAATCAGTTAACGATGAAATCAATTAACGATGAAATCAGTTAACGATGAAATCAGTTAAATGAAGATGAAATCAGTTAACGATGAAATCAGTTAACGATGAAATCAGTTAAATGAAGATGAAATCAGTTAACGATGAAATCAGTTAACGATGAAATCAGTTAACGATGAAATCAGTTAAATGAAGATGAAATCAGTTAACGATGAAATCAGTTAACGATGAAATCAGTTAACGATGAAATCAATTAAATGAAGATGAAATCAGTTAACGATGAAATCAGTTAACGATGAAATCAGTTAAATGAAGATGAAATCAGTTAAAGATGAAATCAGTTAACGATGAAATCAGTTAACGATGAAATCAGTTAAATGAAGATGAAATCAGTTAACGATGAAATCAGTTAACGATGAAATCAATTAACGATGAAATCAGTTAAATGAAGATGAAATCAGTTAACGATGAAATCAGTTAAAGATGAAATCAGTTAAATGAAGAATGAAGATGAAATCAGTTAACGATGAAATCAGTTAAATGAAGATGAAATCAGTTAACGATGAAATCAGTTAACGATGAAATCAGTTAAATGAAGATGAAATCAGTTAACGATGAAATCAGTTAAATGAAGAATGAAGATGAAATCAGTTAACGATGAAATCAATTAACGATGAAATCAGTTAACGATGAAATCAGTTAAATGAAGATGAAATCAGTTAACGATGAAATCAGTTAACGATGAAATCAGTTAAATGAAGAATGAAAATGAAATCAGTTAACGATGAAATCAATTAACGATGAAATCAGTTAACGATGAAATCAGTTAAATGAAGATGAAATCAGTTAACGATGAAATCAGTTAACGATGAAATCAGTTAAATGAAGATGAAATCAGTTAACGATGAAATCAGTTAACGATGAAATCAGTTAACGATGAAATCAGTTAAATGAAGATGAAATCAGTTAACGATGAAATCAGTTAACGATGAAATCAGTTAACGATGAAATCAATTAAATGAAGATGAAATCAGTTAACGATGAAATCAGTTAACGATGAAATCAGTTAAATGAAGATGAAATCAGTTAAATGAAGATGAAATCAGTTAACGATGAAATCAGTTAACGATGAAATCAGTTAACGATGAAATCAGTTAAATGAAGATGAAATCAGTTAAAGATGAAATCAGTTAACGATGAAATCAGTTAACGATGAAATCAGTTAAATGAAGATGAAATCAGTTAACGATGAAATCAGTTAACGATGAAATCAATTAACGATGAAATCAGTTAAATGAAGATGAAATCAGTTAACGATGAAATCAGTTAAAGATGAAATCAGTTAAATGAAGAATGAAGATGAAATCAGTTAACGATGAAATCAGTTAAATGAAGATGAAATCAGTTAACGATGAAATCAATTAACGATGAAATCAGTTAACGATGAAATCAATTAACGATGAAATCAGTTAAATGAAGATGAAATCAGTTAACGATGAAATCAGTTAAAGATGAAATCAGTTAAATGAAGAATGAAGATGAAATCAGTTAACGATGAAATCAGTTAACGATGAAATCAGTTAAATGAAGATGAAATCAGTTAACGATGAAATCAGTTAACGATGAAATCAGTTAAATGAAGAATGAAAATGAAATCAGTTAACGATGAAATCAATTAACGATGAAATCAGTTAACGATGAAATCAGTTAAATGAAGATGAAATCAGTTAACGATGAAATCAGTTAACGATGAAATCAGTTAACGATGAAATCAGTTAAATGAAGATGAAATCAGTTAACGATGAAATCAGTTAACAATGAAATCAGTTAAATGAAGATGAAATCAGTTAACGATGAAATCAGTTAACGATGAAATCAGTTAAATGAAGATGAAATCAGTTAACGATGAAATCAGTTAAATGAAGAATGAAAATGAAATCAGTTAAATGAAGATGAAATCAGTTAACGATGAAATCAGTTAACGATGAAATCAGTTAACGATGAAATCAGTTAAATGAAGATGAAATCAGTTAACGATGAAATCAGTTAACAATGAAATCAGTTAAATGAAGATGAAATCAGTTAACGATGAAATCAGTTAACGATGAAATCAGTTAACGATGAAATCAGTTAACGATGAAATCAGTTAACGATGAAATCAGTTAAATGAAGATGAAATCAGTTAACGATGAAATCAGTTAAATGAAGAATGAAAATGAAATCAGTTAACGATGAAATCAATTAACGATGAAATCAGTTAACGATGAAATCAGTTAAATGAAGATGAAATCAGTTAACGATGAAATCAGTTAACGATGAAATCAGTTAAATGAAGATGAAATCAGTTAACGATGAAATCAGTTAACGATGAAATCAATTAAATGAAGATGAAATCAGTTAACGATGAAATCAGTTAAATGAAGAATGAAAATGAAATCAGTTAAATGAAGATGAAATCAGTTAACGATGAAATCAGTTAACGATGAAATCAGTTAACGATGAAATCAGTTAAATGAAGATGAAATCAGTTAACGATGAAATCAGTTAACGATGAAATCAGTTAACGATGAAATCAATTAGATGAAGATGAAATCAGTTAACGATGAAATCAGTTAAATGAAGATGAAATCAGTTAACGATGAAATCAGTTAAAGATGAAATCAGTTAACGATGAAATCAGTTAACGATGAAATCAGTTAACGATGAAATCAGTTAAATGAAGATGAAATCAGTTAACGATGAAATCAGTTAAATGAAGAATGAAAATGAAATCAGTTAAATGAAGATGAAATCAGTTAACGATGAAATCAGTTAACGATGAAATCAGTTAACGATGAAATCAGTTAAATGAAGATGAAATCAGTTAACGATGAAATCAGTTAACAATGAAATCAGTTAAATGAAGATGAAATCAGTTAACGATGAAATCAGTTAAATGAAGATGAAATCAGTTAACGATGAAATCAGTTAAAGATGAAATCAGTTAACGATGAAATCAGTTAACGATGAAATCAGTTAACGATGAAATCAGTTAAATGAAGATGAAATCAGTTAACGATGAAATCAGTTAAATGAAGAATGAAAATGAAATCAGTTAAATGAAGATGAAATCAGTTAACGATGAAATCAGTTAACGATGAAATCAGTTAACGATGAAATCAGTTAAATGAAGATGAAATCAGTTAACGATGAAATCAGTTAACAATGAAATCAGTTAAATGAAGATGAAATCAGTTAACGATGAAATCAGTTAACGATGAAATCAGTTAAATGAAGATGAAATCAGTTAAAGATGAAATCAGTTAACGATGAAATCAGTTAACGATGAAATCAGTTAAATGAAGATGAAATCAGTTAACGATGAAATCAGTTAACGATGAAATCAATTAACGATGAAATCAGTTAAATGAAGATGAAATCAGTTAACGATGAAATCAGTTAAAGATGAAATCAGTTAAATGAAGAGTGAAGATGAAATCAGTTAACGATGAAATCAGTTAAATGAAGATGAAATCAGTTAACGATGAAATCAGTTAACGATGAAATCAGTTAACGATGAAATCAGTTAACGATGAAATCAGTTAAATGAAGATGAAATCAGTTAACGATGAAATCAGTTAAATGAAGAATGAAGATGAAATCAGTTAACGATGAAATCAATTAACGATGAAATCAGTTAACGATGAAATCAGTTAAATGAAGATGAAATCAGTTAACGATGAAATCAGTTAACGATGAAATCAGTTAAATGAAGAATGAAAATGAAATCAGTTAACGATGAAATCAATTAACGATGAAATCAGTTAACGATGAAATCAGTTAAATGAAGATGAAATCAGTTAACGATGAAATCAGTTAACGATGAAATCAGTTAAATGAAGATGAAATCAGTTAACGATGAAATCAGTTAACGATGAAATCAGTTAAATGAAGATGAAATCAGTTAACGATGAAATCAGTTAACGATGAAATCAGTTAACGATGAAATCAATTAAATGAAGATGAAATCAGTTAACGATGAAATCAGTTAACGATGAAATCAGTTAAATGAAGATGAAATCAGTTAAATGAAGATGAAATCAGTTAACGATGAAATCAGTTAACGATGAAATCAGTTAACGATGAAATCAGTTAAATGAAGATGAAATCAGTTAAAGATGAAATCAGTTAACGATGAAATCAGTTAACGATGAAATCAGTTAAATGAAGATGAAATCAGTTAACGATGAAATCAGTTAACGATGAAATCAATTAACGATGAAATCAGTTAAATGAAGATGAAATCAGTTAACGATGAAATCAGTTAAAGATGAAATCAGTTAAATGAAGAATGAAGATGAAATCAGTTAACGATGAAATCAGTTAAATGAAGATGAAATCAGTTAACGATGAAATCAATTAACGATGAAATCAGTTAACGATGAAATCAATTAACGATGAAATCAGTTAAATGAAGATGAAATCAGTTAACGATGAAATCAGTTAAAGATGAAATCAGTTAAATGAAGAATGAAGATGAAATCAGTTAACGATGAAATCAGTTAACGATGAAATCAGTTAACGATGAAATCAATTAACGATGAAATCAGTTAAATGAAGATGAAATCAGTTAACGATGAAATCAATTAACGATGAAATCAGTTAACGATGAAATCAGTTAAATGAAGATGAAATCAGTTAACGATGAAATCAGTTAACGATGAAATCAGTTAAATGAAGAATGAAAATGAAATCAGTTAACGATGAAATCAATTAACGATGAAATAAGTTAACGATGAAATCAGTTAAATGAAGATGAAATCAGTTAACGATGAAATCAGTTAACGATGAAATCAGTTAACGATGAAATCAGTTAAATGAAGATGAAATCAGTTAACGATGAAATCAGTTAACAATGAAATCAGTTAAATGAAGATGAAATCAGTTAACGATGAAATCAGTTAACGATGAAATCAGTTAAATGAAGATGAAATCAGTTAACGATGAAATCAGTTAAATGAAGAATGAAAATGAAATCAGTTAAATGAAGATGAAATCAGTTAACGATGAAATCAGTTAACGATGAAATCAGTTAACGATGAAATCAGTTAAATGAAGATGAAATCAGTTAACGATGAAATCAGTTAAATGAAGAATGAAAATGAAATCAGTTAAATGAAGATGAAATCAGTTAACGATGAAATCAGTTAACGATGAAATCAGTTAAATGAAGATGAAATCAGTTAACGATGAAATCAGTTAACGATGAAATCAGTTAACGATGAAATCAATTAAATGAAGATGAAATCAGTTAACGATGAAATCAGTTAAATGAAGATGAAATCAGTTAACGATGAAATCAGTTAAAGATGAAATCAGTTAACGATGAAATCAGTTAACGATGAAATCAGTTAACGATGAAATCAGTTAAATGAAGATGAAATCAGTTAACGATGAAATCAGTTAAATGAAGAATGAAAATGAAATCAGTTAAATGAAGATGAAATCAGTTAACGATGAAATCAGTTAACGATGAAATCAGTTAACGATGAAATCAGTTAAATGAAGATGAAATCAGTTAACGATGAAATCAGTTAAATGAAGAATGAAAATGAAATCAGTTAAATGAAGATGAAATCAGTTAACGATGAAATCAGTTAACGATGAAATCAGTTAACGATGAAATCAGTTAAATGAAGATGAAATCAGTTAACGATGAAATCAGTTAACAATGAAATCAGTTAAATGAAGATGAAATCAGTTAACGATGAAATCAGTTAACGATGAAATCAGTTAACGATGAAATCAGTTAAATGAAGATGAAATCAGTTAAAGATGAAATCAGTTAACGATGAAATCAGTTAACGATGAAATCAGTTAAATGAAGATGAAATCAGTTAACGATGAAATCAGTTAACGATGAAATCAATTAACGATGAAATCAGTTAAATGAAGATGAAATCAGTTAACGATGAAATCAGTTAAAGATGAAATCAGTTAAATGAAGAATGAAGATGAAATCAGTTAACGATGAAATCAGTTAAATGAAGATGAAATCAGTTAACGATGAAATCAGTTAACGATGAAATCAGTTAACGATGAAATCAGTTAAATGAAGATGAAATCAGTTAACGATGAAATCAGTTAAATGAAGAATGAAGATGAAATCAGTTAACGATGAAATCAATTAACGATGAAATCAGTTAACGATGAAATCAGTTAAATGAAGATGAAATCAGTTAACGATGAAATCAGTTAACGATGAAATCAGTTAAATGAAGAATGAAAATGAAATCAGTTAACGATGAAATCAATTAACGATGAAATCAGTTAACGATGAAATCAGTTAAATGAAGATGAAATCAGTTAACGATGAAATCAGTTAACGATGAAATCAGTTAAATGAAGATGAAATCAGTTAACGATGAAATCAGTTAACGATGAAATCAGTTAAATGAAGAATGAAAATGAAATCAGTTAACGATGAAATCAATTAACGATGAAATCAGTTAACGATGAAATCAGTTAAATGAAGATGAAATCAGTTAACGATGAAATCAGTTAACGATGAAATCAGTTAAATGAAGATGAAATCAGTTAACGATGAAATCAGTTAACGATGAAATCAGTTAACGATGAAATCAGTTAACGATGAAATCAATTAAATGAAGATGAAATCAGTTAACGATGAAATCAGTTAAATGAAGAATGAAAATGAAATCAGTTAAATGAAGATGAAATCAGTTAACGATGAAATCAGTTAACGATGAAATCAGTTAACGATGAAATCAATTAAATGAAGATGAAATCAGTTAACGATGAAATCAGTTAACGATGAAATCAGTTAAATGAAGATGAAATCAGTTAACGATGAAATCAGTTAAAGATTAAATCAGTTAACGATGAAATCAGTTAACGATGAAATCAGTTAAATGAAGATGAAATCAGTTAACGATGAAATCAGTTAAATGAAGAATGAAAATGAAATCAGTTAAATGAAGATGAAATCAGTTAACGATGAAATCAGTTAA
Source organism: Semicossyphus pulcher (assembly GCF_022749685.1). NCBI lineage: Eukaryota > Metazoa > Chordata > Actinopteri > Labriformes > Labridae > Semicossyphus > Semicossyphus pulcher. Next base: position 32,345,032 of record NW_027211615.1, on the reverse strand, counting down.
CGATGAAATCAGTTAACGATGAAATCAGTTAACGATGAAATCAGTTAACAATGAAATCAGTTAAATGAAGATGAAATCAGTTAACGATGAAATCAGTTAACGATGAAATCAGTTAACGATGAAATCAGTTAACGATGAAATCAGTTAACGATGAAATCAGTTAAATGAAGATGAAATCAGTTAAAGATGAAATCAGTTAACGATGAAATCAGTTAAATGAAGATGAAATCAGTTAACGATGAAATCAGTTAACGATGAAATCAATTAACGATGAAATCAGTTAAATGAAGATGAAATCAGTTAAATGAAGATGAAATCAGTTAACGATGAAATCAGTTAACGATGAAATCAGTTAACGATGAAATCAGTTAAATGAAGATGAAATCAGTTAACGATGAAATCAGTTAAATGAAGAATGAAGATGAAATCAGTTAACGATGAAATCAATTAAATGAAGAATGAAGATGAAATCAGTTAACGATGAAATCAGTTAAATGAAGATGAAATCAGTTAACGATGAAATCAGTTAACGATGAAATCAGTTAACGATGAAATCAGTTAAATGAAGATGAAATCAGTTAACGATGAAATCAGTTAAATGAAGAATGAAGATGAAATCAGTTAACGATGAAATCAATTAACGATGAAATCAGTTAACGATGAAATCAGTTAAATGAAGATGAAATCAGTTAACGATGAAATCAGTTAACGATGAAATCAGTTAAATGAAGAATGAAAATGAAATCAGTTAACGATGAAATCAATTAACGATGAAATCAGTTAACGATGAAATCAGTTAAATGAAGATGAAATCAGTTAACGATGAAATCAGTTAACGATGAAATCAGTTAAATGAAGATGAAATCAGTTAACGATGAAATCAGTTAAATGAAGATGAAATCAGTTAACGATGAAATCAGTTAACGATGAAATCAGTTAACGATGAAATCAATTAAATGAAGATGAAATCAGTTAACGATGAAATCAGTTAACGATGAAATCAGTTAAATGAAGATGAAATCAGTTAAATGAAGATGAAATCAGTTAACGATGAAATCAGTTAACGATGAAATCAGTTAACGATGAAATCAGTTAAATGAAGATGAAATCAGTTAAAGATGAAATCAGTTAACGATGAAATCAGTTAACGATGAAATCAGTTAAATGAAGATGAAATCAGTTAACGATGAAATCAGTTAACGATGAAATCAATTAACGATGAAAACAGTTAAATGAAGATGAAATCAGTTAACGATGAAATCAGTTAAAGATGAAATCAGTTAAATGAAGAATGAAGATGAAATCAGTTAACGATGAAATCAGTTAAATGAAGATGAAATCAGTTAACGATGAAATCAATTAACGATGAAATCAGTTAACGATGAAATCAATTAACGATGAAATCAGTTAAATGAAGATGAAATCAGTTAACGATGAAATCAGTTAAAGATGAAATCAGTTAAATGAAGAATGAAGATGAAATCAGTTAACGATGAAATCAGTTAAATGAAGATGAAATCAGTTAACGATGAAATCAATTAACGATGAAATCAGTTAACGATGAAATCAATTAACGATGAAATCAGTTAAATGAAGATGAAATCAGTTAACGATGAAATCAGTTAACGATGAAATCAGTTAACGATGAAATCAATTAACGATGAAATCAGTTAAATGAAGATGAAATCAGTTAACGATGAAATCAGTTAAAGATGAAATCAGTTAAATGAAGATGAAATCAGTTAACGATGAAATCAGTTAACGATGAAATCAGTTAACGATGAAATCAGTTAAATGAAGATGAAATCAGTTAACGATGAAATCAGTTAAATGAAGAATGAAGATGAAATCAGTTAACGATGAAATCAATTAACGATGAAATCAGTTAACGATGAAATCAGTTAAATGAAGATGAAATCAGTTAACGATGAAATCAGTTAACGATGAAATCAGTTAAATGAAGAATGAAAATGAAATCAGTTAACGATGAAATCAATTAACGATGAAATCAGTTAACGATGAAATCAGTTAAATGAAGATGAAATCAGTTAACGATGAAATCAGTTAACGATGAAATCAGTTAAATGAAGATGAAATCAGTTAACGATGAAATCAGTTAACGATGAAATCAGTTAACGATGAAATCAGTTAAATGAAGATGAAATCAGTTAACGATGAAATCAGTTAACGATGAAATCAGTTAACGATGAAATCAATTAAATGAAGATGAAATCAGTTAACGATGAAATCAGTTAAATGAAGAATGAAAATGAAATCAGTTAAATGAAGATGAAATCAGTTAACGATGAAATCAGTTAACGATGAAATCAGTTAAATGAAGATGAAATCAGTTAACGATGAAATCAGTTAACGATGAAATCAGTTAACGATGAAATCAATTAAATGAAGATGAAATCAGTTAACGATGAAATCAGTTAAATGAAGATGAAATCAGTTAACGATGAAATCAGTTAAAGATGAAATCAGTTAACGATGAAATCAGTTAACGATGAAATCAGTTAACGATGAAATCAGTTAAATGAAGATGAAATCAGTTAACGATGAAATCAGTTAAATGAAGAATGAAAATGAAATCAGTTAAATGAAGATGAAATCAGTTAACGATGAAATCAGTTAACGATGAAATCAGTTAACGATGAAATCAGTTAAATGAAGATGAAATCAGTTAACGATGAAATCAGTTAACAATGAAATCAGTTAAATGAAGATGAAATCAGTTAACGATGAAATCAGTTAACGATGAAATCAGTTAAATGAAGATGAAATCAGTTAAAGATGAAATCAGTTAACGATGAAATCAGTTAACGATGAAATCAGTTAAATGAAGATGAAATCAGTTAACGATGAAATCAGTTAACGATGAAATCAATTAACGATGAAATCAGTTAAATGAAGATGAAATCAGTTAACGATGAAATCAGTTAAAGATGAAATCAGTTAAATGAAGAATGAAGATGAAATCAGTTAACGATGAAATCAGTTAAATGAAGATGAAATCAGTTAAATGAAGATGAAATCAGTTAACGATGAAATCAGTTAACGATGAAATCAGTTAACGATGAAATCAGTTAAATGAAGATGAAATCAGTTAAAGATGAAATCAGTTAACGATGAAATCAGTTAACGATGAAATCAGTTAAATGAAGATGAAATCAGTTAACGATGAAATCAGTTAACGATGAAATCAATTAACGATGAAATCAGTTAAATGAAGATGAAATCAGTTAACGATGAAATCAGTTAAAGATGAAATCAGTTAAATGAAGAATGAAGATGAAATCAGTTAACGATGAAATCAGTTAAATGAAGATGAAATCAGTTAACGATGAAATCAATTAACGATGAAATCAGTTAACGATGAAATCAATTAACGATGAAATCAGTTAAATGAAGATGAAATCAGTTAACGATGAAATCAGTTAAAGATGAAATCAGTTAAATGAAGAATGAAGATGAAATCAGTTAACGATGAAATCAGTTAAATGAAGATGAAATCAGTTAACGATGAAATCAATTAACGATGAAATCAGTTAACGATGAAATCAATTAACGATGAAATCAGTTAAATGAAGATGAAATCAGTTAACGATGAAATCAGTTAACGATGAAATCAGTTAACGATGAAATCAATTAACGATGAAATCAGTTAAATGAAGATGAAATCAGTTAACGATGAAATCAGTTAAAGATGAAATCAGTTAAATGAAGAATGAAGATGAAATCAGTTAACGATGAAATCAGTTAAATGAAGATGAAATCAGTTAACGATGAAATCAGTTAACGATGAAATCAGTTAAATGAAGATGAAATCAGTTAACGATGAAATCAGTTAAATGAAGAATGAAGATGAAATCAGTTAACGATGAAATCAATTAACGATGAAATCAGTTAACGATGAAATCAGTTAAATGAAGATGAAATCAGTTAACGATGAAATCAGTTAACGATGAAATCAGTTAAATGAAGAATGAAAATGAAATCAGTTAACGATGAAATCAATTAACGATGAAATCAGTTAACGATGAAATCAGTTAAATGAAGATGAAATCAGTTAACGATGAAATCAGTTAACGATGAAATCAGTTAAATGAAGATGAAATCAGTTAACGATGAAATCAGTTAACGATGAAATCAGTTAAATGAAGATGAAATCAGTTAACGATGAAATCAGTTAACGATGAAATCAGTTAACGATGAAATCAATTAAATGAAGATGAAATCAGTTAACGATGAAATCAGTTAAATGAAGAATGAAAATGAAATCAGTTAAATGAAGATGAAATCAGTTAACGATGAAATCAGTTAACGATGAAATCAGTTAAATGAAGATGAAATCAGTTAACGATGAAATCAGTTAACGATGAAATCAGTTAACGATGAAATCAATTAAATGAAGATGAAATCAGTTAACGATGAAATCAGTTAAATGAAGATGAAATCAGTTAACGATGAAATCAGTTAAAGATGAAATCAGTTAACGATGAAATCAGTTAACGATGAAATCAGTTAACGATGAAATCAGTTAAATGAAGATGAAATCAGTTAACGATGAAATCAGTTAACGATGAAATCAGTTAAATGAAGAATGAAAATGAAATCAGTTAACGATGAAATCAATTAACGATGAAATCAGTTAACGATGAAATCAGTTAAATGAAGATGAAATCAGTTAACGATGAAATCAGTTAACGATGAAATCAGTTAAATGAAGATGAAATCAGTTAACGATGAAATCAGTTAACGATGAAATCAGTTAAATGAAGAATGAAAATGAAATCAGTTAACGATGAAATCAATTAACGATGAAATCAGTTAACGATGAAATCAGTTAAATGAAGATGAAATCAGTTAACGATGAAATCAGTTAACGATGAAATCAGTTAAATGAAGATGAAATCAGTTAACGATGAAATCAGTTAACGATGAAATCAATTAAATGAAGATGAAATCAGTTAACGATGAAATCAGTTAAATGAAGAATGAAAATGAAATCAGTTAAATGAAGATGAAATCAGTTAACGATGAAATCAGTTAACGATGAAATCAGTTAAATGAAGATGAAATCAGTTAACGATGAAATCAGTTAACGATGAAATCAGTTAACGATGAAATCAATTAAATGAAGATGAAATCAGTTAACGATGAAATCAGTTAAATGAAGATGAAATCAGTTAACGATGAAATCAGTTAACGATGAAATCAGTTAAATGAAGATGAAATCAGTTAACGATGAAATCAGTTAAATGAAGAATGAAAATGAAATCAGTTAAATGAAGATGAAATCAGTTAACGATGAAATCAGTTAACGATGAAATCAGTTAACGATGAAATCAGTTAAATGAAGATGAAATCAGTTAACGATGAAATCAGTTAACAATGAAATCAGTTAAATGAAGATGAAATCAGTTAACGATGAAATCAGTTAACGATGAAATCAGTTAACGATGAAATCAGTTAAATGAAGATGAAATCAGTTAAAGATGAAATCAGTTAACGATGAAATCAGTTAACGATGAAATCAGTTAAATGAAGATGAAATCAGTTAACGATGAAATCAGTTAACGATGAAATCAATTAACGATGAAATCAGTTAAATGAAGATGAAATCAGTTAACGATGAAATCAGTTAAAGATGAAATCAGTTAAATGAAGAATGAAGATGAAATCAGTTAACGATGAAATCAGTTAAATGAAGATGAAATCAGTTAACGATGAAATCAGTTAACGATGAAATCAGTTAACGATGAAATCAGTTAAATGAAGATGAAATCAGTTAACGATGAAATCAGTTAAATGAAGAATGAAGATGAAATCAGTTAACGATGAAATCAATTAACGATGAAATCAGTTAACGATGAAATCAGTTAAATGAAGATGAAATCAGTTAACGATGAAATCAGTTAACGATGAAATCAGTTAAATGAAGAATGAAAATGAAATCAGTTAACGATGAAATCAATTAACGATGAAATCAGTTAACGATGAAATCAGTTAAATGAAGATGAAATCAGTTAACGATTAAATCAGTTAACGATGAAATCAGTTAAATGAAGATGAAATCAGTTAACGATGAAATCAGTTAACGATGAAATCAGTTAAATGAAGATGAAATCAGTTAACGATGAAATCAGTTAACGATGAAATCAGTTAACGATGAAATCAATTAAATGAAGATGAAATCAGTTAACGATGAAATCAGTTAACGATGAAATCAATTAACGATGAAATCAGTTAAATGAAGATGAAATCAGTTAACGATGAAATCAGTTAAAGATGAAATCAGTTAAATGAAGAATGAAGATGAAATCAGTTAACGATGAAATCAGTTAAATGAAGATGAAATCAGTTAACGATGAAATCAGTTAACGATGAAATCAGTTAACGATGAAATCAGTTAAATGAAGATGAAATCAGTTAACGATGAAATCAGTTAAATGAAGAATGAAGATGAAATCAGTTAACGATGAAATCAATTAACGATGAAATCAGTTAACGATGAAATCAGTTAAATGAAGATGAAATCAGTTAACGATGAAATCAGTTAACGATGAAATCAGTTAAATGAAGAATGAAAATGAAATCAGTTAACGATGAAATCAATTAACGATGAAATCAGTTAACGATGAAATCAGTTAAATGAAGATGAAATCAGTTAACGATGAAATCAGTTAACGATGAAATCAGTTAAATGAAGATGAAATCAGTTAACGATGAAATCAGTTAACGATGAAATCAGTTAACGATGAAATCAGTTAAATGAAGATGAAATCAGTTAACGATGAAATCAGTTAACGATGAAATCAGTTAACGATGAAATCAATTAAATGAAGATGAAATCAGTTAACGATGAAATCAGTTAAATGAAGAATGAAAATGAAATCAGTTAAATGAAGATGAAATCAGTTAACGATGAAATCAGTTAACGATGAAATCAGTTAAATGAAGATGAAATCAGTTAACGATGAAATCAGTTAACGATGAAATCAGTTAACGATGAAATCAATTAAATGAAGATGAAATCAGTTAACGATGAAATCAGTTAAATGAAGATGAAATCAGTTAAATGAAGATGAAATCAGTTAAAGATGAAATCAGTTAACGATGAAATCAGTTAACGATGAAATCAGTTAACGATGAAATCAGTTAAATGAAGATGAAATCAGTTAACGATGAAATCAGTTAACAATGAAATCAGTTAAATGAAGATGAAATCAGTTAACGATGAAATCAGTTAACGATGAAATCAGTTAACGATGAAATCAGTTAAATGAAGATGAAATCAGTTAAAGATGAAATCAGTTAACGATGAAATCAGTTAACGATGAAATCAGTTAAATGAAGATGAAATCAGTTAACGATGAAATCAGTTAACGATGAAATCAATTAACGATGAAATCAGTTAAATGAAGATGAAATCAGTTAACGATGAAATCAGTTAAAGATGAAATCAGTTAAATGAAGAATGAAGATGAAATCAGTTAACGATGAAATCAGTTAAATGAAGATGAAATCAGTTAACGATGAAATCAGTTAACGATGAAATCAATTAACGATGAAATCAGTTAAATGAAGATGAAATCAGTTAACGATGAAATCAGTTAAAGATGAAATCAGTTAAATGAAGAATGAAGATGAAATCAGTTAACGATGAAATCAGTTAAATGAAGATGAAATCAGTTAACGATGAAATCAGTTAACGATGAAATCAGTTAACGATGAAATCAGTTAAATGAAGATGAAATCAGTTAACGATGAAATCAGTTAAATGAAGAATGAAGATGAAATCAGTTAACGATGAAATCAATTAACGATGAAATCAGTTAACGATGAAATCAGTTAAATGAAGATGAAATCAGTTAACGATGAAATCAGTTAACGATGAAATCAGTTAAATGAAGAATGAAAATGAAATCAGTTAACGATGAAATCAATTAACGATGAAATCAGTTAACGATGAAATCAGTTAAATGAAGATGAAATCAGTTAACGATGAAATCAGTTAAATGAAGAATGAAGATGAAATCAGTTAACGATGAAATCAATTAACGATGAAATCAGTTAACGATGAAATCAGTTAAATGAAGATGAAATCAGTTAACGATGAAATCAGTTAACGATGAAATCAGTTAAATGAAGAATGAAAATGAAATCAGTTAACGATGAAATCAATTAACGATGAAATCAGTTAACGATGAAATCAGTTAAATGAAGATGAAATCAGTTAACGATGAAATCAGTTAACGATGAAATCAGTTAAATGAAGATGAAATCAGTTAACGATGAAATCAGTTAACGATGAAATCAGTTAACGATGAAATCAGTTAAATGAAGATGAAATCAGTTAACGATGAAATCAGTTAACGATGAAATCAGTTAACGATGAAATCAATTAAATGAAGATGAAATCAGTTAACGATGAAATCAGTTAAATGAAGAATGAAAATGAAATCAGTTAAATGAAGATGAAATCAGTTAACGATGAAATCAGTTAACGATGAAATCAGTTAAATGAAGATGAAATCAGTTAACGATGAAATCAGTTAACGATGAAATCAGTTAACGATGAAATCAATTAAATGAAGATGAAATCAGTTAACGATGAAATCAGTTAAATGAAGATGAAATCAGTTAACGATGAAATCAGTTAAAGATGAAATCAGTTAACGATGAAATCAGTTAACGATGAAATCAGTTAACGATGAAATCAGTTAAATGAAGATGAAATCAGTTAACGATGAAATCAGTTAAATGAAGAATGAAAATGAAATCAGTTAAATGAAGATGAAATCAGTTAACGATGAAATCAGTTAACGATGAAATCAGTTAACGATGAAATCAGTTAAATGAAGATGAAATCAGTTAACGATGAAATCAGTTAACAATGAAATCAGTTAAATGAAGATGAAATCAGTTAACGATGAAATCAGTTAACGATGAAATCAGTTAACGATGAAATCAGTTAAATGAAGATGAAATCAGTTAACGATGAAATCAGTTAACGATGGAATCAGTTAACGACGAAATCAGTTAACGATGAAATCAGTTAAATGAAGATGAAATCAGTTAACGATGAAATCAGTTAACGATGAAATCAGTTAACGATGAAATCAATTAAATGAAGATGAAATCAGTTAACGATGAAATCAGTTAAATGAAGATGAAATCAGTTAACGATGAAATCAGTTAAATGAAGAATGAAAATGAAATCAGTTAAATGAAGATGAAATCAGTTAACGATGAAATCAGTTAACGATGAAATCAGTTAAATGAAGATGAAATCAGTTAAATGAAGATGAAATCAGTTAACGATGAAATCAGTTAACGATGAAATCAGTTAACGATGGAATCAGTTAACGATGAAATCAGTTAACGATGAAATCAGTTAAATGAAGATGAAATCAGTTAACGATGAAATCAGTTAACGATGAAATCAGTTAAATGAAGATGAAATCAGTTAACGATGAAATCAGTTAACGATGAAATCAGTTAACGATGAAATCAATTAAATGAAGATGAAATCAGTTAACGATGAAATCAGTTAAATGAAGAATGAAAATGAAATCAGTTAAATGAAGATGAAATCAGTTAACGATGAAATCAGTTAACGATGAAATCAGTTAAATGAAGATGAAATCAGTTAACGATGAAATCAGTTAAATGAAGATGAAATCAGTTAACGATGAAATCAGTTAACGATGGAATCAGTTAACGATGAAATCAGTTAACGATGAAATCAGTTAAATGAAGATGAAATCAGTTAACGATGAAATCAGTTAACGATGAAATCAGTTAAATGAAGATGAAATCAGTTAAAGATGAAATCAGTTAACGATGAAATCAGTTAACGATGAAATCAGTTAAATGAAGATGAAATCAGTTAACGATGAAATCAGTTAACGATGAAATCAGTTAACGATGAAATCAATTAAATGACGATGAAATCAGTTAACGATGAAATCAGTTAAATGAAGATGAAATCAGTTAACGATGAAATCAGTTAAAGATGAAATCAGTTAACGATGAAATCAGTTAACGATGAAATCAGTTAAATGAAGATGAAATCAGTTAACGATGAAATCAGTTAAAGATGAAATCAGTTAACGATGAAATCAGTTAAATGAAGATGAAATCAGTTAACGATGAAATCAGTTAACGATGAAATCAGTTAACGATGAAATCAGTTAACGATGAAATCAGTTAACGATGAAATCAGTTAAATGAAGATGAAATCAGTTAACGATGAAATCAGTTAACGATGAAATCAGTTAACGATGAAATCAATTAAATGAAGATGAAATCAGTTAACGATGAAATCAGTTAAATGAAGATGAAATCAGTTAACGATGAAATCAGTTAAAGATGAAATCAGTTAACGATGAAATCAGTTAACGATGAAATCAGTTAAATGAAGATGAAATCAGTTAACGATGAAATCAGTTAACGATGAAATCAGTTAAATGAAGAATGAAAATGAAATCAGTTAAATGAAGATGAAATCAGTTAACGATGAAATCAGTTAACGATGAAATCAGTTAACGATGGAATCAGTTAACAATGAAATCAGTTAAATGAAGAATGAAGATGAAATCAGTTAACGATGAAATCAGTTAACGATGAAATCAGTTAACGATGAAATCAGTTAAATGAAGATGAAATCAGTTAACGATGAAATCAGTTAACGATGAAATCAGTTAACGATGGAATCAGTTAAATGAAGATGAAATCAGTTCACGGTGAAATCAGTTAACGATGGAATCAGTTAACGATGAAATCAGTTAACGATGAAATCAGTTAACGATGAAATCAGTTAACGATGGAATCAGTTAAATGAAGATGAAATCAGTTCACGGTGAAATCAGTTAACGATGGAATCAGTTAACGATGGAATCAGTTAACGATGAAATCAGTTAAATGAAGAATGAAGATGAAATCAGTTAACGATGAAATCAGTTAACGATGAAATCAGTTAACGATGAAATCAGTTAAATGAAGATGAAATCAGTTAACGATGAAATCAGTTAACGATGAAATCAGTTAACGATGAAATCAGTTAACGATGGAATCAGTTAAATGAAGATGAAATCAGTTCACGGTGAAATCAGTTAACGATGGAATCAGTTAACGATGAAATCAGTTAACGATGAAATCAGTTAACGATGAAATCAGTTAACGATGGAATCAGTTAAATGAAGATGAAATCAGTTCACGGTGAAATCAGTTAACGATGGAATCAGTTAACGATGGAATCAGTTAACGATGAAATCAGTTAACGATGAAATCAGTTAAATGAAGATGAAATCAGTTAACGATGAAATCAGTTAACGATGGAATCAGTTAAATGAAGATGAAATCAGTTAACGATGAAATCAGTTAAATGAAGATGAAATCAGTTAACGATGAAATCAGTTAACGATGAAATCAGTTAACGATGAAATCAGTTAAATGAAGATGAAATCAGTTAACGATGAAATCAGTTAACGATGAAATCAGTTAAATGAAGAATGAAAATGAAATCAGTTAAATGAAGATGAAATCAGTTAACGATGAAATCAGTTAACGATGGAATCAGTTAACGATGGAATCAGTTAAATGAAGATGAAATCAGTTAACGATGGAATCAGTTAACGATGAAATCAGTTAAATGAAGATGAAATCAGTTAACGATGAAATCAGTTAAAGATGAAATCAGTTAACGATGAAATCAGTTAACGATGGAATCAGTTAACGATGAAATCAGTTAAATGAAGATGAAATCAGTTAACGATGAAATCAGTTAAAGATGAAATCAGTTAAAGATGAAATCAGTTAACGATGAAATCAGTTAACGATGAAATCAGTTAAATGAAGATGAAATCAGTTAAATGAAGATGAAATCAGTTAACGATGAAATCAGTTAACGATGAAATCAGTTAACGATGAAATCAGTTAAATGAAGATGAAATCAGTTAAAGATGAAATCAGTTAACGATGAAATCAGTTAACGATGAAATCAGTTAAATGAAGATGAAATCAGTTAACGATGAAATCAGTTAACGATGAAATCAATTAACGATGAAATCAGTTAAATGAAGATGAAATCAGTTAACGATGAAATCAGTTAAAGATGAAATCAGTTAAATGAAGAATGAAGATGAAATCAGTTAACGATGAAATCAGTTAAATGAAGATGAAATCAGTTAACGATGAAATCAGTTAACGATGAAATCAGTTAACGATGAAATCAGTTAAATGAAGATGAAATCAGTTAACGATGAAATCAGTTAAATGAAGAATGAAGATGAAATCAGTTAACGATGAAATCAATTAACGATGAAATCAGTTAACGATGAAATCAGTTAAATGAAGATGAAATCAGTTAACGATGAAATCAGTTAACGATGAAATCAGTTAAATGAAGAATGAAAATGAAATCAGTTAACGATGAAATCAATTAACGATGAAATCAGTTAACGATGAAATCAGTTAAATGAAGATGAAATCAGTTAACGATGAAATCAGTTAACGATGAAATCAGTTAAATGAAGATGAAATCAGTTAACGATGAAATCAGTTAACGATGAAATCAGTTAACGATGAAATCAGTTAAATGAAGATGAAATCAGTTAACGATGAAATCAGTTAACGATGAAATCAGTTAACGATGAAATCAATTAAATGAAGATGAAATCAGTTAACGATGAAATCAGTTAAATGAAGAATGAAAATGAAATCAGTTAAATGAAGATGAAATCAGTTAACGATGAAATCAGTTAACGATGAAATCAGTTAAATGAAGATGAAATCAGTTAACGATGAAATCAGTTAACGATGAAATCAGTTAACGATGAAATCAGTTAACGATGAAATCAATTAAATGAAGATGAAATCAGTTAACGATGAAATCAGTTAAATGAAGATGAAATCAGTTAACGATGAAATCAGTTAAAGATGAAATCAGTTAACGATGAAATCAGTTAACGATGAAATCAGTTAAATGAAGATGAAATCAGTTAACGATGAAATCAGTTAAATGAAGATGAAATCAGTTAACGATGAAATCAGTTAAATGAAGAATGAAGATGAAATCAGTTAACGATGAAATCAATTAACGATGAAATCAGTTAACGATGAAATCAGTTAAATGAAGAATGAAAATGAAATCAGTTAACGATGAAATCAATTAACGATGAAATCAGTTAACGATGAAATCAGTTAAATGAAGATGAAATCAGTTAACGATGAAATCAGTTAACGATGAAATCAGTTAAATGAAGATGAAATCAGTTAACGATGAAATCAGTTAACGATGAAATCAGTTAACGATGAAATCAGTTAAATGAAGATGAAATCAGTTAACGATGAAATCAGTTAAATGAAGAATGAAAATGAAATCAGTTAAATGAAGATGAAATCAGTTAACGATGAAATCAGTTAACGATGAAATCAGTTAAATGAAGATGAAATCAGTTAACGATGAAATCAGTTAACGATGAAATCAGTTAACGATGAAATCAATTAAATGAAGATGAAATCAGTTAACGATGAAATCAGTTAAATGAAGATGAAATCAGTTAACGATGAAATCAGTTAACGATGAAATCAGTTAACGATGAAATCAGTTAACGATGAAATCAGTTAAATGAAGATGAAATCAGTTAACGATGAAATCAGTTAAATGAAGAATGAAAATGAAATCAGTTAAATGAAGATGAAATCAGTTAACGATGAAATCAGTTAACGATGAAATCAGTTAACGATGAAATCAGTTAAATGAAGATGAAATCAGTTAACGATGAAATCAGTTAACAATGAAATCAGTTAAATGAAGATGAAATCAGTTAACGATGAAATCAGTTAACGATGAAATCAGTTAACGATGAAATCAGTTAAATGAAGATGAAATCAGTTAACGATGAAATCAGTTAACGATGGAATCAGTTAACGATGAAATCAGTTAACGATGAAATCAGTTAAATGAAGATGAAATCAGTTAACGATGAAATCAGTTAACGATGAAATCAGTTAACGATGAAATCAATTAAATGAAGATGAAATCAGTTAACGATGAAATCAGTTAAATGAAGATGAAATCAGTTAACGATGAAATCAGTTAAATGAAGAATGAAAATGAAATCAGTTAAATGAAGATGAAATCAGTTAACGATGAAATCAGTTAACGATGAAATCAGTTAACGATGAAATCAGTTAAATGAAGATGAAATCAGTTAAATGAAGATGAAATCAGTTAACGATGAAATCAGTTAACGATGGAATCAGTTAACGATGAAATCAGTTAACGATGAAATCAGTTAAATGAAGATGAAATCAGTTAACGATGAAATCAGTTAACGATGAAATCAGTTAACGATGAAATCAGTTAAATGAAGATGAAATCAGTTAACGATGAAATCAGTTAACGATGAAATCAGTTAAATGAAGATGAAATCAGTTAACGATGAAATCAGTTAACGATGAAATCAGTTAACGATGAAATCAATTAAATGAAGATGAAATCAGTTAACGATGAAATCAGTTAAATGAAGAATGAAAATGAAATCAGTTAAATGAAGATGAAATCAGTTAACGATGAAATCAGTTAACGATGAAATCAGTTAACGATGAAATCAGTTAAATGAAGATGAAATCAGTTAACGATGAAATCAGTTAAATGAAGATGAAATCAGTTAACGATGAAATCAGTTAACGATGAAATCAGTTAAATGAAGATGAAATCAGTTAACGATGAAATCAGTTAACGATGAAATCAGTTAACGATGAAATCAGTTAAATGAAGATGAAATCAGTTAACGATGAAATCAGTTAACGATGAAATCAGTTAACGATGAAATCAATTAAATGAAGATGAAATCAGTTAACGATGAAATCAGTTAAATGAAGAATGAAAATGAAATCAGTTAAATGAAGATGAAATCAGTTAACGATGAAATCAGTTAAATGAAGATGAAATCAGTTAACGATGAAATCAGTTAACGATGAAATCAGTTAACGATGAAATCAGTTAACGATGAAATCAATTAAATGAAGATGAAATCAGTTAACGATGAAATCAGTTAAATGAAGATGAAATCAGTTAACGATGAAATCAGTTAAAGATGAAATCAGTTAACGATGAAATCAGTTAACGATGAAATCAGTTAAATGAAGATGAAATCAGTTAACGATGAAATCAGTTAAATGAAGAATGAAGATGAAATCAGTTAACGATGAAATCAATTAACGATGAAATCAGTTAACGATGAAATCAGTTAAATGAAGAATGAAAATGAAATCAGTTAACGATGAAATCAATTAACGATGAAATCAGTTAACGATGAAATCAGTTAAATGAAGATGAAATCAGTTAACGATGAAATCAGTTAACGATGAAATCAGTTAAATGAAGATGAAATCAGTTAACGATGAAATCAGTTAACGATGAAATCAGTTAACGATGAAATCAGTTAAATGAAGATGAAATCAGTTAACGATGAAATCAGTTAACGATGAAATCAGTTAACGATGAAATCAATTAAATGAAGATGAAATCAGTTAACGATGAAATCAGTTAAATGAAGAATGAAAATGAAATCAGTTAAATGAAGATGAAATCAGTTAACGATGAAATCAGTTAACGATGAAATCAGTTAAATGAAGATGAAATCAGTTAACGATGAAATCAGTTAAATGAAGATGAAATCAGTTAACGATGAAATCAGTTAACGATGAAATCAGTTAACGATGAAATCAATTAAATGAAGATGAAATCAGTTAACGATGAAATCAGTTAAATGAAGATGAAATCAGTTAACGATGAAATCAGTTAACGATGAAATCAGTTAACGATGAAATCAGTTAACGATGAAATCAGTTAAATGAAGATGAAATCAGTTAACGATGAAATCAGTTAAATGAAGAATGAAAATGAAATCAGTTAAATGAAGATGAAATCAGTTAACGATGAAATCAGTTAACGATGAAATCAGTTAACGATGAAATCAGTTAAATGAAGATGAAATCAGTTAACGATGAAATCAGTTAACAATGAAATCAGTTAAATGAAGATGAAATCAGTTAACGATGAAATCAGTTAACGATGAAATCAGTTAACGATGAAATCAGTTAAATGAAGATGAAATCAGTTAACGATGAAATCAGTTAACGATGGAATCAGTTAACGATGAAATCAGTTAACGATGAAATCAGTTAAATGAAGATGAAATCAGTTAACGATGAAATCAGTTAACGATGAAATCAGTTAACGATGAAATCAATTAAATGAAGATGAAATCAGTTAACGATGAAATCAGTTAAATGAAGATGAAATCAGTTAACGATGAAATCAGTTAAATGAAGAATGAAAATGAAATCAGTTAAATGAAGATGAAATCAGTTAACGATGAAATCAGTTAACGATGAAATCAGTTAACGATGAAATCAGTTAAATGAAGATGAAATCAGTTAAATGAAGATGAAATCAGTTAACGATGAAATCAGTTAACGATGAAATCAGTTAACGATGGAATCAGTTAACGATGAAATCAGTTAACGATGAAATCAGTTAAATGAAGATGAAATCAGTTAACGATGAAATCAGTTAACGATGAAATCAGTTAACGATGAAATCAGTTAAATGAAGATGAAATCAGTTAACGATGAAATCAGTTAACGATGAAATCAGTTAAATGAAGATGAAATCAGTTAACGATGAAATCAGTTAACGATGAAATCAGTTAACGATGAAATCAATTAAATGAAGATGAAATCAGTTAACGATGAAATCAGTTAAATGAAGAATGAAAATGAAATCAGTTAAATGAAGATGAAATCAGTTAACGATGAAATCAGTTAACGATGAAATCAGTTAACGATGAAATCAGTTAAATGAAGATGAAATCAGTTAACGATGAAATCAGTTAAATGAAGATGAAATCAGTTAACGATGAAATCAGTTAACGATGAAATCAGTTAACGATGAAATCAGTTAACGATGAAATCAGTTAAATGAAGATGAAATCAGTTAACGATGAAATCAGTTAACGATGAAATCAGTTAAATGAAGATGAAATCAGTTAACGATGAAATCAGTTAAAGATGAAATCAGTTAACGATGAAATCAGTTAACGATGAAATCAGTTAAATGAAGATGAAATCAGTTAACGATGAAATCAGTTAACGATGAAATCAGTTAACGATGGAATCAGTTAAATGAAGATGAAATCAGTTAACGATGAAATCAGTTAACGATGAAATCAGTTAAATGAAGATGAAATCAGTTAACGATGAAATCAGTTAAATGAAGATGAAATCAGTTAACGATGAAATCAGTTAAAGATGAAATCAGTTAACGATGAAATCAGTTAACGATGAAATCAGTTAAATGAAGATGAAATCAGTTAACGATGAAATCAGTTAAAGATGAAATCAGTTAACGATGAAATCAGTTAAATGAAGATGAAATCAGTTAACGATGAAATCAGTTAACGATGAAATCAGTTAACGATGAAATCAGTTAAATGAAGATGAAATCAGTTAACGATGAAATCAGTTAACGATGAAATCAGTTAACGATGAAATCAGTTAAATGAAGATGAAATCAGTTAACGATGAAATCAGTTAACGATGAAATCAGTTAACGATGAAATCAATTAAATGAAGATGAAATCAGTTAACGATGAAATCAGTTAAATGAAGATGAAATCAGTTAACGATGAAATCAGTTAAAGATGAAATCAGTTAACGATGAAATCAGTTAACGATGAAATCAGTTAAATGAAGATGAAATCAGTTAACGATGAAATCAGTTAACGATGAAATCAGTTAAATGAAGAATGAAAATGAAATCAGTTAAATGAAGATGAAATCAGTTAACGATGAAATCAGTTAACGATGAAATCAGTTAACGATGGAATCAGTTAACAATGAAATCAGTTAAATGAAGATGAAATCAGTTAACGATGAAATCAGTTAACGATGAAATCACTTAACGATGAAATCAGTTAAATGAAGATGAAATCAGTTAACGATGAAATCAGTTAAAGATGAAATCAGTTAACGATGGAATCAGTTAACGATGAAATCAGTTAACGATGAAATCAGTTAAATGAAGATGAAATCAGTTAACGATGAAATCAGTTAACGATGAAATCAGTTAAATGAAGAGGAAATCAGTTAACGATGAAATCAGTTAAAGATGAAATCAGTTAACGATGAAATCAGTTAACGATGAAATCAGTTAAATGAAGATGAAATCAGTTAACGATGAAATCAGTTAAAGATGAAATCAGTTAACGATGAAATCAGTTAACGATGAAATCAGTTAAATGAAGATGAAATCAGTTAACGATGAAATCAGTTAACGATGGAATCAGTTAACGATGAAATCAGTTAACGATGAAATCAGTTAAATGAAGATGAAATCAGTTAACGATGAAATCAGTTAACGATGAAATCAGTTAACGATGAAATCAATTAAATGAAGATGAAATCAGTTAACGATGAAATCAGTTAAATGAAGATGAAATCAGTTAAAGATGAAATCAGTTAACGATGAAATCAGTTAACGATGAAATCAGTTAAATGAAGATGAAATCAGTTAACGATGAAATCAGTTAACGATGAAATCAATTAACGATGAAATCAGTTAAATGAAGATGAAATCAGTTAACGATGAAATCAGTTAAAGATGAAATCAGTTAAATGAAGAATGAAGATGAAATCAGTTAACGATGAAATCAGTTAACGATGAAATCAGTTAACGATGAAATCAGTTAAATGAAGATGAAATCAGTTAACGATGAAATCAGTTAACGATGAAATCAGTTAACGATGAAATCAGTTAACGATGGAATCAGTTAAATGAAGATGAAATCAGTTCACGGTGAAATCAGTTCACGATGGAATCAGTTAACGATGAAATCAGTTAACGATGAAATCAGTTAACGATGAAATCAGTTAACGATGGAATCAGTTAAATGAAGATGAAATCAGTTCACGGTGAAATCAGTTCACGATGGAATCAGTTAACGATGGAATCAGTTAACGATGAAATCAGTTAACGATGAAATCAGTTAAATGAAGATGAAATCAGTTAACGATGAAATCAGTTAACGATGGAATCAGTTAAATGAAGATGAAATCAGTTAACGATGAAATCAGTTAAATGAAGATGAAATCAGTTAACGATGAAATCAGTTAACGATGAAATCAGTTAACGATGAAATCAGTTAAATGAAGATGAAATCAGTTAACGATGAAATCAGTTAACGATGAAATCAGTTAAATGAAGAATGAAAATGAAATCAGTTAAATGAAGATGAAATCAGTTAACGATGAAATCAGTTAACGATGGAATCAGTTAACGATGGAATCAGTTAAATGAAGATGAAATCAGTTAACGATGGAATCAGTTAACGATGAAATCAGTTAAATGAAGATGAAATCAGTTAACGATGAAATCAGTTAAAGATGAAATCAGTTAACGATGAAATCAGTTAACGATGGAATCAGTTAACGATGAAATCAGTTAAATGAAGATGAAATCAGTTAACGATGAAATCAGTTAAAGATGAAATCAGTTAAAGATGAAATCAGTTAACGATGAAATCAGTTAACGATGAAATCAGTTAAATGAAGATGAAATCAGTTAAATGAAGATGAAATCAGTTAACGATGAAATCAATTAACGATGAAATCAGTTAACGATGAAATCAGTTAAATGAAGATGAAATCAGTTAACGATGAAATCAGTTAACGATGAAATCAGTTAAATGAAGAATGAAAATGAAATCAGTTAACGATGAAATCAATTAACGATGAAATCAGTTAACGATGAAATCAGTTAAATGAAGATGAAATCAGTTAACGATGAAATCAGTTAAATGAAGAATGAAGATGAAATCAGTTAACGATGAAATCAATTAACGATGAAATCAGTTAACGATGAAATCAGTTAAATGAAGATGAAATCAGTTAACGATGAAATCAGTTAACGATGAAATCAGTTAAATGAAGAATGAAAATGAAATCAGTTAACGATGAAATCAATTAACGATGAAATCAGTTAACGATGAAATCAGTTAAATGAAGATGAAATCAGTTAACGATGAAATCAGTTAACGATGAAATCAGTTAAATGAAGATGAAATCAGTTAACGATGAAATCAGTTAACGATGAAATCAGTTAACGATGAAATCAGTTAAATGAAGATGAAATCAGTTAACGATGAAATCAGTTAACGATGAAATCAGTTAACGATGAAATCAATTAAATGAAGATGAAATCAGTTAACGATGAAATCAGTTAAATGAAGAATGAAAATGAAATCAGTTAAATGAAGATGAAATCAGTTAACGATGAAATCAGTTAACGATGAAATCAGTTAAATGAAGATGAAATCAGTTAACGATGAAATCAGTTAACGATGAAATCAGTTAACGATGAAATCAATTAAATGAAGATGAAATCAGTTAACGATGAAATCAGTTAAATGAAGATGAAATCAGTTAACGATGAAATCAGTTAAAGATGAAATCAGTTAACGATGAAATCAGTTAACGATGAAATCAGTTAACGATGAAATCAGTTAAATGAAGATGAAATCAGTTAACGATGAAATCAGTTAAATGAAGAATGAAAATGAAATCAGTTAAATGAAGATGAAATCAGTTAACGATGAAATCAGTTAACGATGAAATCAGTTAACGATGAAATCAGTTAAATGAAGATGAAATCAGTTAACGATGAAATCAGTTAACAATGAAATCAGTTAAATGAAGATGAAATCAGTTAACGATGAAATCAGTTAACGATGAAATCAGTTAACGATGAAATCAGTTAAATGAAGATGAAATCAGTTAACGATGAAATCAGTTAACGATGGAATCAGTTAACGACGAAATCAGTTAACGATGAAATCAGTTAAATGAAGATGAAATCAGTTAACGATGAAATCAGTTAACGATGAAATCAGTTAACGATGAAATCAATTAAATGAAGATGAAATCAGTTAACGATGAAATCAGTTAAATGAAGATGAAATCAGTTAACGATGAAATCAGTTAAATGAAGAATGAAAATGAAATCAGTTAAATGAAGATGAAATCAGTTAACGATGAAATCAGTTAACGATGAAATCAGTTAAATGAAGATGAAATCAGTTAAATGAAGATGAAATCAGTTAACGATGAAATCAGTTAACGATGAAATCAGTTAACGATGGAATCAGTTAACGATGAAATCAGTTAACGATGAAATCAGTTAAATGAAGATGAAATCAGTTAACGATGAAATCAGTTAACGATGAAATCAGTTAAATGAAGATGAAATCAGTTAACGATGAAATCAGTTAACGATGAAATCAGTTAACGATGAAATCAATTAAATGAAGATGAAATCAGTTAACGATGAAATCAGTTAAATGAAGAATGAAAATGAAATCAGTTAAATGAAGATGAAATCAGTTAACGATGAAATCAGTTAACGATGAAATCAGTTAAATGAAGATGAAATCAGTTAACGATGAAATCAGTTAAATGAAGATGAAATCAGTTAACGATGAAATCAGTTAACGATGGAATCAGTTAACGATGAAATCAGTTAACGATGAAATCAGTTAAATGAAGATGAAATCAGTTAACGATGAAATCAGTTAACGATGAAATCAGTTAAATGAAGATGAAATCAGTTAACGATGAAATCAGTTAAAGATGAAATCAGTTAACGATGAAATCAGTTAACGATGAAATCAGTTAAATGAAGATGAAATCAGTTAACGATGAAATCAGTTAACGATGAAATCAGTTAACGATGAAATCAATTAAATGACGATGAAATCAGTTAACGATGAAATCAGTTAAATGAAGATGAAATCAGTTAACGATGAAATCAGTTAAAGATGAAATCAGTTAACGATGAAATCAGTTAACGATGAAATCAGTTAAATGAAGATGAAATCAGTTAACGATGAAATCAGTTAAAGATGAAATCAGTTAACGATGAAATCAGTTAAATGAAGATGAAATCAGTTAACGATGAAATCAGTTAACGATGAAATCAGTTAACGATGAAATCAGTTAACGATGAAATCAGTTAACGATGAAATCAGTTAAATGAAGATGAAATCAGTTAACGATGAAATCAGTTAACGATGAAATCAGTTAACGATGAAATCAATTAAATGAAGATGAAATCAGTTAACGATGAAATCAGTTAAATGAAGATGAAATCAGTTAACGATGAAATCAGTTAAAGATGAAATCAGTTAACGATGAAATCAGTTAACGATGAAATCAGTTAAATGAAGATGAAATCAGTTAACGATGAAATCAGTTAACGATGAAATCAGTTAAATGAAGAATGAAAATGAAATCAGTTAAATGAAGATGAAATCAGTTAACGATGAAATCAGTTAACGATGAAATCAGTTAACGATGGAATCAGTTAACAATGAAATCAGTTAAATGAAGAATGAAGATGAAATCAGTTAACGATGAAATCAGTTAACGATGAAATCAGTTAACGATGAAATCAGTTAAATGAAGATGAAATCAGTTAACGATGAAATCAGTTAACGATGAAATCAGTTAACGATGAAATCAGTTAACGATGGAATCAGTTAAATGAAGATGAAATCAGTTCACGGTGAAATCAGTTAACGATGGAATCAGTTAACGATGAAATCAGTTAACGATGAAATCAGTTAACGATGAAATCAGTTAACGATGGAATCAGTTAAATGAAGATGAAATCAGTTCACGGTGAAATCAGTTAACGATGGAATCAGTTAACGATGGAATCAGTTAACGATGAAATCAGTTAAATGAAGAATGAAGATGAAATCAGTTAACGATGAAATCAGTTAACGATGAAATCAGTTAACGATGAAATCAGTTAAATGAAGATGAAATCAGTTAACGATGAAATCAGTTAACGATGAAATCAGTTAACGATGAAATCAGTTAACGATGGAATCAGTTAAATGAAGATGAAATCAGTTCACGGTGAAATCAGTTAACGATGGAATCAGTTAACGATGAAATCAGTTAACGATGAAATCAGTTAACGATGAAATCAGTTAACGATGGAATCAGTTAAATGAAGATGAAATCAGTTCACGGTGAAATCAGTTAACGATGGAATCAGTTAACGATGGAATCAGTTAACGATGAAATCAGTTAACGATGAAATCAGTTAAATGAAGATGAAATCAGTTAACGATGAAATCAGTTAACGATGGAATCAGTTAAATGAAGATGAAATCAGTTAACGATGAAATCAGTTAAATGAAGATGAAATCAGTTAACGATGAAATCAGTTAACGATGAAATCAGTTAACGATGAAATCAGTTAAATGAAGATGAAATCAGTTAACGATGAAATCAGTTAACGATGAAATCAGTTAAATGAAGAATGAAAATGAAATCAGTTAAATGAAGATGAAATCAGTTAACGATGAAATCAGTTAACGATGGAATCAGTTAACGATGGAATCAGTTAAATGAAGATGAAATCAGTTAACGATGGAATCAGTTAACGATGAAATCAGTTAAATGAAGATGAAATCAGTTAACGATGAAATCAGTTAAAGATGAAATCAGTTAACGATGAAATCAGTTAACGATGGAATCAGTTAACGATGAAATCAGTTAAATGAAGATGAAATCAGTTAACGATGAAATCAGTTAAAGATGAAATCAGTTAAAGATGAAATCAGTTAACGATGAAATCAGTTAACGATGAAATCAGTTAAATGAAGATGAAATCAGTTAAATGAAGATGAAATCAGTTAACGATGAAATCAGTTAACGATGAAATCAGTTAACGATGAAATCAGTTAAATGAAGATGAAATCAGTTAAAGATGAAATCAGTTAACGATGAAATCAGTTAACGATGAAATCAGTTAACGATGAAATCAGTTAACGATGAAATCAATTAACGATGAAATCAGTTAAATGAAGATGAAATCAGTTAACGATGAAATCAGTTAAAGATGAAATCAGTTAAATGAAGAATGAAGATGAAATCAGTTAACGATGAAATCAGTTAAATGAAGATGAAATCAGT
This sequence comes from Semicossyphus pulcher, assembly GCF_022749685.1. NCBI lineage: Eukaryota > Metazoa > Chordata > Actinopteri > Labriformes > Labridae > Semicossyphus > Semicossyphus pulcher. The sequence goes on along the minus strand of NW_027211615.1, from coordinate 32,320,969 downwards.
TAACGATGAAATCAGTTAACGATGAAATCAGTTAACGATGAAATCAGTTAAATGAAGATGAAATCAGTTAACGATGAAATCAGTTAAATGAAGAATGAAGATGAAATCAGTTAACGATGAAATCAATTAACGATGAAATCAGTTAACGATGAAATCAGTTAAATGAAGATGAAATCAGTTAACGATGAAATCAGTTAACGATGAAATCAGTTAAATGAAGAATGAAAATGAAATCAGTTAACGATGAAATCAATTAACGATGAAATCAGTTAAATGAAGATGAAATCAGTTAACGATGAAATCAGTTAACGATGAAATCAGTTAAATGAAGATGAAATCAGTTAACGATGAAATCAGTTAACGATGAAATCAGTTAACGATGAAATCAGTTAAATGAAGATGAAATCAGTTAACGATGAAATCAGTTAACGATGAAATCAGTTAACGATGAAATCAATTAAATGAAGATGAAATCAGTTAACGATGAAATCAGTTAAATGAAGAATGAAAATGAAATCAGTTAAATGAAGATGAAATCAGTTAACGATGAAATCAGTTAACGATGAAATCAGTTAAATGAAGATGAAATCAGTTAACGATGAAATCAGTTAACGATGAAATCAGTTAACGATGAAATCAGTTAACGATGAAATCAATTAAATGAAGATGAAATCAGTTAACGATGAAATCAGTTAAATGAAGATGAAATCAGTTAACGATGAAATCAGTTAAAGATGAAATCAGTTAACGATGAAATCAGTTAACGATGAAATCAGTTAAATGAAGATGAAATCAGTTAACGATGAAATCAGTTAAATGAAGATGAAATCAGTTAACGATGAAATCAGTTAAATGAAGAATGAAGATGAAATCAGTTAACGATGAAATCAATTAACGATGAAATCAGTTAACGATGAAATCAGTTAAATGAAGAATGAAAATGAAATCAGTTAACGATGAAATCAATTAACGATGAAATCAGTTAACGATGAAATCAGTTAAATGAAGATGAAATCAGTTAACGATGAAATCAGTTAACGATGAAATCAGTTAAATGAAGATGAAATCAGTTAACGATGAAATCAGTTAACGATGAAATCAGTTAACGATGAAATCAGTTAAATGAAGATGAAATCAGTTAACGATGAAATCAGTTAACGATGAAATCAGTTAACGATGAAATCAATTAAATGAAGATGAAATCAGTTAACGATGAAATCAGTTAAATGAAGAATGAAAATGAAATCAGTTAAATGAAGATGAAATCAGTTAACGATGAAATCAGTTAACGATGAAATCAGTTAAATGAAGATGAAATCAGTTAACGATGAAATCAGTTAACGATGAAATCAGTTAACGATGAAATCAATTAAATGAAGATGAAATCAGTTAACGATGAAATCAGTTAAATGAAGATGAAATCAGTTAACGATGAAATCAGTTAACGATGAAATCAGTTAACGATGAAATCAGTTAACGATGAAATCAGTTAAATGAAGATGAAATCAGTTAACGATGAAATCAGTTAAATGAAGAATGAAAATGAAATCAGTTAAATGAAGATGAAATCAGTTAACGATGAAATCAGTTAACGATGAAATCAGTTAACGATGAAATCAGTTAAATGAAGATGAAATCAGTTAACGATGAAATCAGTTAACAATGAAATCAGTTAAATGAAGATGAAATCAGTTAACGATGAAATCAGTTAACGATGAAATCAGTTAACGATGAAATCAGTTAAATGAAGATGAAATCAGTTAACGATGAAATCAGTTAACGATGGAATCAGTTAACGATGAAATCAGTTAACGATGAAATCAGTTAAATGAAGATGAAATCAGTTAACGATGAAATCAGTTAACGATGAAATCAGTTAACGATGAAATCAATTAAATGAAGATGAAATCAGTTAACGATGAAATCAGTTAAATGAAGATGAAATCAGTTAACGATGAAATCAGTTAAATGAAGAATGAAAATGAAATCAGTTAAATGAAGATGAAATCAGTTAACGATGAAATCAGTTAACGATGAAATCAGTTAAATGAAGATGAAATCAGTTAAATGAAGATGAAATCAGTTAACGATGAAATCAGTTAACGATGAAATCAGTTAACGATGGAATCAGTTAACGATGAAATCAGTTAACGATGAAATCAGTTAAATGAAGATGAAATCAGTTAACGATGAAATCAGTTAACGATGAAATCAGTTAACGATGAAATCAGTTAAATGAAGATGAAATCAGTTAACGATGAAATCAGTTAACGATGAAATCAGTTAAATGAAGATGAAATCAGTTAACGATGAAATCAGTTAACGATGAAATCAGTTAACGATGAAATCAATTAAATGAAGATGAAATCAGTTAACGATGAAATCAGTTAAATGAAGAATGAAAATGAAATCAGTTAAATGAAGATGAAATCAGTTAACGATGAAATCAGTTAACGATGAAATCAGTTAACGATGAAATCAGTTAAATGAAGATGAAATCAGTTAACGATGAAATCAGTTAAATGAAGATGAAATCAGTTAACGATGAAATCAGTTAACGATGAAATCAGTTAAATGAAGATGAAATCAGTTAACGATGAAATCAGTTAACGATGAAATCAGTTAACGATGAAATCAGTTAAATGAAGATGAAATCAGTTAACGATGAAATCAGTTAACGATGAAATCAGTTAACGATGAAATCAATTAAATGAAGATGAAATCAGTTAACGATGAAATCAGTTAAATGAAGAATGAAAATGAAATCAGTTAAATGAAGATGAAATCAGTTAACGATGAAATCAGTTAAATGAAGATGAAATCAGTTAACGATGAAATCAGTTAACGATGAAATCAGTTAACGATGAAATCAGTTAACGATGAAATCAATTAAATGAAGATGAAATCAGTTAACGATGAAATCAGTTAAATGAAGATGAAATCAGTTAACGATGGAATCAGTTAACGATGAAATCAGTTAAATGAAGATGAAATCAGTTAACGATGAAATCAGTTAAAGATGAAATCAGTTAACGATGAAATCAGTTAAATGAAGATGAAATCAGTTAACGATGAAATCAGTTAACGATGAAATCAGTTAAATGAAGATGAAATCAGTTAACGATGAAATCAGTTAACGATGAAATCAGTTAACGATGAAATCAATTAAATGAAGATGAAATCAGTTAACGATGAAATCAGTTAAATGAAGAATGAAAATGAAATCAGTTAAATGAAGATGAAATCAGTTAACGATGAAATCAGTTAACGATGAAATCAGTTAAATGAAGATGAAATCAGTTAACGATGAAATCAGTTAAATGAAGATGAAATCAGTTAACGATGAAATCAGTTAACGATGGAATCAGTTAACGATGAAATCAGTTAACGATGAAATCAGTTAAATGAAGATGAAATCAGTTAACGATGAAATCAGTTAACGATGAAATCAGTTAAATGAAGATGAAATCAGTTAACGATGAAATCAGTTAAAGATGAAATCAGTTAACGATGAAATCAGTTAACGATGAAATCAGTTAAATGAAGATGAAATCAGTTAACGATGAAATCAGTTAACGATGAAATCAGTTAACGATGAAATCAATTAAATGACGATGAAATCAGTTAACGATGAAATCAGTTAAATGAAGATGAAATCAGTTAACGATGAAATCAGTTAAAGATGAAATCAGTTAACGATGAAATCAGTTAACGATGAAATCAGTTAAATGAAGATGAAATCAGTTAACGATGAAATCAGTTAAAGATGAAATCAGTTAACGATGAAATCAGTTAAATGAAGATGAAATCAGTTAACGATGAAATCAGTTAACGATGAAATCAGTTAACGATGAAATCAGTTAACGATGAAATCAGTTAACGATGAAATCAGTTAAATGAAGATGAAATCAGTTAACGATGAAATCAGTTAACGATGAAATCAGTTAACGATGAAATCAATTAAATGAAGATGAAATCAGTTAACGATGAAATCAGTTAAATGAAGATGAAATCAGTTAACGATGAAATCAGTTAAAGATGAAATCAGTTAACGATGAAATCAGTTAACGATGAAATCAGTTAAATGAAGATGAAATCAGTTAACGATGAAATCAGTTAACGATGAAATCAGTTAAATGAAGAATGAAAATGAAATCAGTTAAATGAAGATGAAATCAGTTAACGATGAAATCAGTTAACGATGAAATCAGTTAACGATGGAATCAGTTAACAATGAAATCAGTTAAATGAAGAATGAAGATGAAATCAGTTAACGATGAAATCAGTTAACGATGAAATCAGTTAACGATGAAATCAGTTAAATGAAGATGAAATCAGTTAACGATGAAATCAGTTAACGATGAAATCAGTTAACGATGAAATCAGTTAACGATGGAATCAGTTAAATGAAGATGAAATCAGTTCACGGTGAAATCAGTTAACGATGGAATCAGTTAACGATGAAATCAGTTAACGATGAAATCAGTTAACGATGAAATCAGTTAACGATGGAATCAGTTAAATGAAGATGAAATCAGTTCACGGTGAAATCAGTTAACGATGGAATCAGTTAACGATGGAATCAGTTAACGATGAAATCAGTTAAATGAAGAATGAAGATGAAATCAGTTAACGATGAAATCAGTTAACGATGAAATCAGTTAACGATGAAATCAGTTAAATGAAGATGAAATCAGTTAACGATGAAATCAGTTAACGATGAAATCAGTTAACGATGAAATCAGTTAACGATGGAATCAGTTAAATGAAGATGAAATCAGTTCACGGTGAAATCAGTTAACGATGGAATCAGTTAACGATGAAATCAGTTAACGATGAAATCAGTTAACGATGAAATCAGTTAACGATGAAATCAGTTAAATGAAGATGAAATCAGTTAACGATGAAATCAGTTAACAATGAAATCAGTTAAATGAAGATGAAATCAGTTAACGATGAAATCAGTTAACGATGAAATCAGTTAACGATGAAATCAGTTAAATGAAGATGAAATCAGTTAACGATGAAATCAGTTAACGATGGAATCAGTTAACGATGAAATCAGTTAACGATGAAATCAGTTAAATGAAGATGAAATCAGTTAACGATGAAATCAGTTAACGATGAAATCAGTTAACGATGAAATCAATTAAATGAAGATGAAATCAGTTAACGATGAAATCAGTTAAATGAAGATGAAATCAGTTAACGATGAAATCAGTTAAATGAAGAATGAAAATGAAATCAGTTAAATGAAGATGAAATCAGTTAACGATGAAATCAGTTAACGATGAAATCAGTTAACGATGAAATCAGTTAAATGAAGATGAAATCAGTTAAATGAAGATGAAATCAGTTAACGATGAAATCAGTTAACGATGAAATCAGTTAACGATGGAATCAGTTAACGATGAAATCAGTTAACGATGAAATCAGTTAAATGAAGATGAAATCAGTTAACGATGAAATCAGTTAACGATGAAATCAGTTAACGATGAAATCAGTTAAATGAAGATGAAATCAGTTAACGATGAAATCAGTTAACGATGAAATCAGTTAAATGAAGATGAAATCAGTTAACGATGAAATCAGTTAACGATGAAATCAGTTAACGATGAAATCAATTAAATGAAGATGAAATCAGTTAACGATGAAATCAGTTAAATGAAGAATGAAAATGAAATCAGTTAAATGAAGATGAAATCAGTTAACGATGAAATCAGTTAACGATGAAATCAGTTAACGATGAAATCAGTTAAATGAAGATGAAATCAGTTAACGATGAAATCAGTTAAATGAAGATGAAATCAGTTAACGATGAAATCAGTTAACGATGAAATCAGTTAAATGAAGATGAAATCAGTTAACGATGAAATCAGTTAACGATGAAATCAGTTAACGATGAAATCAGTTAAATGAAGATGAAATCAGTTAACGATGAAATCAGTTAACGATGAAATCAGTTAACGATGAAATCAATTAAATGAAGATGAAATCAGTTAACGATGAAATCAGTTAAATGAAGAATGAAAATGAAATCAGTTAAATGAAGATGAAATCAGTTAACGATGAAATCAGTTAAATGAAGATGAAATCAGTTAACGATGAAATCAGTTAACGATGAAATCAGTTAACGATGAAATCAGTTAACGATGAAATCAATTAAATGAAGATGAAATCAGTTAACGATGAAATCAGTTAAATGAAGATGAAATCAGTTAACGATGGAATCAGTTAACGATGAAATCAGTTAAATGAAGATGAAATCAGTTAACGATGAAATCAGTTAAAGATGAAATCAGTTAACGATGAAATCAGTTAAATGAAGATGAAATCAGTTAACGATGAAATCAGTTAACGATGAAATCAGTTAAATGAAGATGAAATCAGTTAACGATGAAATCAGTTAACGATGAAATCAGTTAACGATGAAATCAATTAAATGAAGATGAAATCAGTTAACGATGAAATCAGTTAAATGAAGAATGAAAATGAAATCAGTTAAATGAAGATGAAATCAGTTAACGATGAAATCAGTTAACGATGAAATCAGTTAAATGAAGATGAAATCAGTTAACGATGAAATCAGTTAAATGAAGATGAAATCAGTTAACGATGAAATCAGTTAACGATGGAATCAGTTAACGATGAAATCAGTTAACGATGAAATCAGTTAAATGAAGATGAAATCAGTTAACGATGAAATCAGTTAACGATGAAATCAGTTAAATGAAGATGAAATCAGTTAACGATGAAATCAGTTAAAGATGAAATCAGTTAACGATGAAATCAGTTAACGATGAAATCAGTTAAATGAAGATGAAATCAGTTAACGATGAAATCAGTTAACGATGAAATCAGTTAACGATGAAATCAGTTAAATGAAGATGAAATCAGTTAACGATGAAATCAGTTAAATGAAGATGAAATCAGTTAACGATGAAATCAGTTAACGATGAAATCAGTTAACGATGAAATCAGTTAAATGAAGATGAAATCAGTTAACGATGAAATCAGTTAACGATGAAATCAGTTAAATGAAGATGAAATCAGTTAACGATGAAATCAGTTAAGAATGAAATCAGTTAACGATGAAATCAGTTAACGATGAAATCAGTTAAATGAAGATGAAATCAGTTAACGATGAAATCAGTTAACGATGAAATCAGTTAACGATGGAATCAGTTAAATGAAGATGAAATCAGTTAACGATGAAATCAGTTAACGATGAAATCAGTTAAATGAAGATGAAATCAGTTAACGATGAAATCAGTTAAATGAAGATGAAATCAGTTAACGATGAAATCAGTTAAAGATGAAATCAGTTAACGATGAAATCAGTTAACGATGAAATCAGTTAAATGAAGATGAAATCAGTTAACGATGAAATCAGTTAAAGATGAAATCAGTTAACGATGAAATCAGTTAAATGAAGATGAAATCAGTTAACGATGAAATCAGTTAACGATGAAATCAGTTAACGATGAAATCAGTTAAATGAAGATGAAATCAGTTAACGATGAAATCAGTTAACGATGAAATCAGTTAACGATGAAATCAGTTAAATGAAGATGAAATCAGTTAACGATGAAATCAGTTAACGATGAAATCAGTTAACGATGAAATCAATTAAATGAAGATGAAATCAGTTAACGATGAAATCAGTTAAATGAAGATGAAATCAGTTAACGATGAAATCAGTTAAAGATGAAATCAGTTAACGATGAAATCAGTTAACGATGAAATCAGTTAAATGAAGATGAAATCAGTTAACGATGAAATCAGTTAACGATGAAATCAGTTAAATGAAGAATGAAAATGAAATCAGTTAAATGAAGATGAAATCAGTTAACGATGAAATCAGTTAACGATGAAATCAGTTAACGATGGAATCAGTTAACAATGAAATCAGTTAAATGAAGATGAAATCAGTTAACGATGAAATCAGTTAACGATGAAATCACTTAACGATGAAATCAGTTAAATGAAGATGAAATCAGTTAACGATGAAATCAGTTAAAGATGAAATCAGTTAACGATGGAATCAGTTAACGATGAAATCAGTTAACGATGAAATCAGTTAAATGAAGATGAAATCAGTTAACGATGAAATCAGTTAACGATGAAATCAGTTAAATGAAGAGGAAATCAGTTAACGATGAAATCAGTTAAAGATGAAATCAGTTAACGATGAAATCAGTTAACGATGAAATCAGTTAAATGAAGATGAAATCAGTTAACGATGAAATCAGTTAAAGATGAAATCAGTTAACGATGAAATCAGTTAACGATGAAATCAGTTAAATGAAGATGAAATCAGTTAACGATGAAATCAGTTAACGATGGAATCAGTTAACGATGAAATCAGTTAACGATGAAATCAGTTAAATGAAGATGAAATCAGTTAACGATGAAATCAGTTAACGATGAAATCAGTTAACGATGAAATCAATTAAATGAAGATGAAATCAGTTAACGATGAAATCAGTTAAATGAAGATGAAATCAGTTAAAGATGAAATCAGTTAACGATGAAATCAGTTAACGATGAAATCAGTTAAATGAAGATGAAATCAGTTAACGATGAAATCAGTTAACGATGAAATCAATTAACGATGAAATCAGTTAAATGAAGATGAAATCAGTTAACGATGAAATCAGTTAAAGATGAAATCAGTTAAATGAAGAATGAAGATGAAATCAGTTAACGATGAAATCAGTTAACGATGAAATCAGTTAACGATGAAATCAGTTAAATGAAGATGAAATCAGTTAACGATGAAATCAGTTAACGATGAAATCAGTTAACGATGAAATCAGTTAACGATGGAATCAGTTAAATGAAGATGAAATCAGTTCACGGTGAAATCAGTTAACGATGGAATCAGTTAACGATGAAATCAGTTAACGATGAAATCAGTTAACGATGAAATCAGTTAACGATGGAATCAGTTAAATGAAGATGAAATCAGTTCACGGTGAAATCAGTTCACGATGGAATCAGTTAACGATGGAATCAGTTAACGATGAAATCAGTTAACGATGAAATCAGTTAAATGAAGATGAAATCAGTTAACGATGAAATCAGTTAACGATGGAATCAGTTAAATGAAGATGAAATCAGTTAACGATGAAATCAGTTAAATGAAGATGAAATCAGTTAACGATGAAATCAGTTAACGATGAAATCAGTTAACGATGAAATCAGTTAAATGAAGATGAAATCAGTTAACGATGAAATCAGTTAACGATGAAATCAGTTAAATGAAGAATGAAAATGAAATCAGTTAAATGAAGATGAAATCAGTTAACGATGAAATCAGTTAACGATGGAATCAGTTAACGATGGAATCAGTTAAATGAAGATGAAATCAGTTAACGATGGAATCAGTTAACGATGAAATCAGTTAAATGAAGATGAAATCAGTTAACGATGAAATCAGTTAAAGATGAAATCAGTTAACGATGAAATCAGTTAACGATGGAATCAGTTAACGATGAAATCAGTTAAATGAAGATGAAATCAGTTAACGATGAAATCAGTTAAAGATGAAATCAGTTAACGATGAAATCAGTTAACGATGAAATCAGTTAACGATGAAATCAGTTAAATGAAGATGAAATCAGTTAAATGAAGATGAAATCAGTTAACGATGAAATCAGTTAACGATGAAATCAGTTAACGATGAAATCAGTTAAATGAAGATGAAATCAGTTAAAGATGAAATCAGTTAACGATGAAATCAGTTAACGATGAAATCAGTTAAATGAAGATGAAATCAGTTAACGATGAAATCAGTTAACGATGAAATCAATTAACGATGAAATCAGTTAAATGAAGATGAAATCAGTTAACGATGAAATCAGTTAAAGATGAAATCAGTTAAATGAAGAATGAAGATGAAATCAGTTAACGATGAAATCAGTTAAATGAAGATGAAATCAGTTAACGATGAAATCAGTTAACGATGAAATCAGTTAACGATGAAATCAGTTAAATGAAGATGAAATCAGTTAACGATGAAATCAGTTAAATGAAGAATGAAGATGAAATCAGTTAACGATGAAATCAATTAACGATGAAATCAGTTAACGATGAAATCAGTTAAATGAAGATGAAATCAGTTAACGATGAAATCAGTTAAATGAAGAATGAAAATGAAATCAGTTAAATGAAGATGAAATCAGTTAACGATGAAATCAGTTAACGATGAAATCAGTTAACGATGGAATCAGTTAAATGAAGATGAAATCAGTTCACGGTGAAATCAGTTCACGATGGAATCAGTTAACGATGGAATCAGTTAACGATGAGATCAGTTAACGATGAAATCAGTTAACGATGAAATCAGTTAAATGAAGATGAAATCAGTTAACGATGAAATCAGTTAACGATGGAATCAGTTAAATGAAGATGAAATCAGTTAACGATGAAATCAGTTAAATGAAGATGAAATCAGTTAACGATGAAATCAGTTAAAGATGAAATCAGTTAACGATGAAATCAGTTAACGATGAAATCAGTTAAATGAAGATGAAATCAGTTAACGATGAAATCAGTTAACGATGAAATCAGTTAAATGAAGATGAAATCAGTTAAATGAAGAATGAAAATGAAATCAGTTAAATGAAGATGAAATCAGTTAACGATGAAATCAGTTAACGATGGAATCAGTTAACGATGGAATCAGTTAAATGAAGATGAAATCAGTTAACGATGAAATCAGTTAACGATGAAATCAGTTAACGATGGAATCAGTTAAATGAAGATGAAATCAGTTAACGATGAAATCAGTTAACGATGAAATCAGTTAAATGAAGATGAAATCAGTTAACGATGAAATCAGTTAACGATGGAATCAGTTAAATGAAGATGAAATCAGTTAACGATGAAATCAGTTAACGATGAAATCAGTTAAATGAAGATGAAATCAGTTAACGATGAAATCAGTTAACGATGGAATCAGTTAAATGAAGATGAAATCAGTTAACGATGAAATCAGTTAACGATGAAATCAGTTAAATGAAGATGAAATCAGTTAACGATGAAATCAGTTAACGATGAAATCAGTTAAATGAAGATGAAATCAGTTAACGATGAAATCAGTTAAAGATGAAATCAGTTAACGATGGAATCAGTTAACGATGAAATCAGTTAACGATGAAATCAGTTAAATGAAGATGAAATCAGTTAAAGATGAAATCAGTTAACGATGAAATCAGTTAACGATGGAATCAGTTAAATGAAGATGAAATCAGTTAACGATGAAATCAGTTAAAGATGAAATCAGTTAACGATGAAATCAGTTAAGTGAAGAATGAAAATGAAATCAGTTAACGATGAAATCAGTTAACGATGAAATCAGTTAAATGAAGATGAAATCAGTTAATGATGAAATCAGTTAAAGATGAAATCAGTTAACGATGGAATCAGTTAAATGAAGATGAAATCAGTTAACGATGAAATCAGTTAACGATGAAATCAGTTAACGATGAAATCAGTTAAATGAAGATGAAATCAGTTAACGATGAAATCAGTTAATGATGAAATCAGTTAACGATGAAATCAGTTAACGATGAAATCAGTTAAATGAAGATGAAATCAGTTAACGATGAAATCAGTTAACGATGAAATCAGTTAACGATGAAATCTGTTAAATGAAGAATGAAAATGAAATCAGTTAAATGAAGATGAAATCAGTTAAATGAAGATGAAATCAGTTAACGATGAAATCAGTTAAAGATGAAATCAGTTAACGATGAAATCAGTTAAAGATGAAATCAGTTAACGATGAAATCAGTTAAATGAAGATGAAATCAGTTAACGATGAAATCAGTTAACGATGAAATCAGTTAACGATGAAATCAGTTAACGATGAAATCAGTTAAATGAAGATGAAATCAGTTAACGATGAAATCAGTTAAATGAAGATGAAATCAGTTAACGAAGAAATCAGTTAACGATGGAATCAGTTAACGATGAAATCAGTTAACGATGAAATCAGTTAAATGAAGATGAAATCAGTTAAATGAAGATGAAATCAGTTAACGATGAAATCAGTTAAAGATGAAATCAGTTAACGATGAAATCAGTTAACGATGGAATCAGTTAAATGAAGATGAAATCAGTTAACGATGAAATCAGTTAACGATGAAATCAGTTAAATGAAGATGAAATCAATTAACGATGAAATCAGTTAAAGATGAAATCAGTTAACGATGGAATCAGTTAACGATGAAATCAGTTAACGATGAAATCAGTTAAATGAAGATGAAATCAGTTAACGATGAAATCAGTTAACGATGAAATCAGTTAAATGAAGATGAAATCAGTTAACGATGGAATCAGTTAACGATGAAATCAGTTAACGATGGAATCAGTTAACGATGAAATCAGTTAACGATGAAATCAGTTAACGATGAAATCAGTTAAATGAAGATGAAATCAGTTAACGATGAAATCAGTTAACGATGAAATCAGTTAAATGAAGATGAAATCAGTTAACGATGAAATCAGTTAACGATGAAATCAGTTAATGATGGAATCAGTTAAATGAAGATGAAATCAGTTAACGATGAAATCAGTTAAATGAAGATGAAATCAGTTAACGATGAAATCAGTTAAAGATGAAATCAGTTAACGATGAAATCAGTTAACGATGGAATCAGTTAAATGAAGATGAAATCAGTTAACGATGAAATCAGTTAACGATGAAATCAGTTAAATGAAGATGAAATCAGTTAACGATGAAATCAGTTAACGATGAAATCAGTTAACGATGGAATCAGTTAAATGAAGATGAAATCAGTTAACGATGAAATCAGTTAACGATGAAATCAGTTAACGATGGAATCAGTTAAATGAAGATGAAATCAGTTAACGATGAAATCAGTTAAATGAAGATGAAATCAGTTAACGATGAAATCAGTTAACGATGGAATCAGTTAAATGAAGATGAAATCAGTTAACGATGAAATCAGTTAACGATGAAATCAGTTAAATGAAGATGAAATCAGTTAAATGAAGATGAAATCAGTTAACGATGAAATCAGTTAACGATGAAATCAGTTAACGATGAAATCAGTTAAATGAAGATGAAATCAGTTAACGATGAAATCAGTTAAATGAAGATGAAATCAGTTAACGATGAAATCAGTTAAAGATGAAATCAGTTAACGATGGAATCAGTTAACGATGAAATCAGTTAAATGAAGATGAAATCAGTTAAATGAAGATGAAATCAGTTAAAGATGAAATCAGTTAACGATGAAATCAGTTAACGATGAAATCAGTTAACGATGAAATCAGTTAAATGAAGATGAAATCAGTTAACGATGAAATCAGTTAAATGAAGATGAAATCAGTTAACGATGAAATCAGTTAAAAATGAAATCAGTTAACGATGAAATCATTTAAATGAAGAATGAAAATGAAATCAGTTAAATGAAGATGAAATCAGTTAACGATGAAATCAGTTAACGATGGAATCAGTTAAATGAAGATGAAATCAGTTAACGATGAAATCAGTTAACGATGAAATCAGTTAAATGAAGATGAAATCAGTTAAATGAAGATGAAATCAGTTAACGATGAAATCAGTTAACGATGAAATCAGTTAACGATGAAATCAGTTAAATGAAGATGAAATCAGTTAACGATGAAATCAGTTAAATGAAGATGAAATCAGTTAACGATGAAATCAGTTAAAGATGAAATCAGTTAACGATGGAATCAGTTAACGATGAAATCAGTTAAATGAAGATGAAATCAGTTAACGATGAAATCAGTTAAATGAAGATGAAATCAGTTAACGATGAAATCAGTTAAAAATGAAATCAGTTAACGATGAAATCATTTAAATGAAGAATGAAAATGAAATCAGTTAAATGAAGATGAAATCAGTTAACGATGAAATCAGTTAACGATGAAATCAGTTAACGATGGAATCAGTTAAATGAAGATGAAATCAGTTAACGATGAAATCAGTTAAATGAAGATTAAATCAGTTAAATGAAGATGAAATCAGTTAACGATGAAATCAGTTAAAGATGAAATCAGTTAACGATGAAATCAGTTAACGATGAAATCAGTTAAAGATGAAATCAGTTAACGATGGAATCAGTTAACGATGAAATCAGTTAACGATGAAATCAGTTAAATGAAGATGAAATCAGTTAACGATGAAATCAGTTAACGATGAAATCAGTTAAATGAAGATGAAATCAGTTAACGATGGAATCAGTTAACGATGAAATCAGTTAACGATGGAATCAGTTAACGATGAAATCAGTTAACGATGAAATCAGTTAAATGAAGATGAAATCAGTTAACGATGAAATCAGTTAAAGATGAAATCAGTTAACGATGAAATCAGTTAACGATGGAATCAGTTAAATGAAGATGAAATCAGTTAACGATGAAATCAGTTAACGATGAAATCAGTTAAATGAAGATGAAATCAGTTAACGATGAAATCAGTTAACGATGAAATCAGTTAACGATGGAATCAGTTAAATGAAGATGAAATCAGTTAACGATGAAATCAGTTAACGATGAAATCAGTTAACGATGGAATCAGTTAAATGAAGATGAAATCAGTTAACGATGAAATCAGTTAAATGAAGATGAAATCAGTTAACGATGAAATCAGTTAACGATGGAATCAGTTAAATGAAGATGAAATCAGTTAACGATGAAATCAGTTAACGATGAAATCAGTTAAATGAAGATGAAATCAGTTAAATGAAGATGAAATCAGTTAACGATGAAATCAGTTAACGATGAAATCAGTTAACGATGAAATCAGTTAAATGAAGATGAAATCAGTTAACGATGAAATCAGTTAAATGAAGATGAAATCAGTTAACGATGAAATCAGTTAAAGATGAAATCAGTTAACGATGGAATCAGTTAACGATGAAATCAGTTAAATGAAGATGAAATCAGTTAAATGAAGATGAAATCAGTTAAAGATGAAATCAGTTAACGATGAAATCAGTTAACGATGAAATCAGTTAACGATGAAATCAGTTAAATGAAGATGAAATCAGTTAACGATGAAATCAGTTAAATGAAGATGAAATCAGTTAACGATGAAATCAGTTAAAAATGAAATCAGTTAACGATGAAATCATTTAAATGAAGAATGAAAATGAAATCAGTTAAATGAAGATGAAATCAGTTAACGATGAAATCAGTTAACGATGGAATCAGTTAAATGAAGATGAAATCAGTTAACGATGAAATCAGTTAACGATGAAATCAGTTAAATGAAGATGAAATCAGTTAAATGAAGATGAAATCAGTTAACGATGAAATCAGTTAACGATGAAATCAGTTAAATGAAGATGAAATCAGTTAACGATGAAATCAGTTAAATGAAGATGAAATCAGTTAACGATGAAATCAGTTAAAGATGAAATCAGTTAACGATGAAATCAGTTAACGATGGAATCAGTTAAATGAAGATGAAATCAGTTAACGATGAAATCAGTTAAATGAAGATGAAATCAGTTAACGATGAAATCAGTTAAAAATGAAATCAGTTAACGATGAAATCATTTAAATGAAGAATGAAAATGAAATCAGTTAAATGAAGATGAAATCAGTTAACGATGAAATCAGTTAACGATGAAATCAGTTAACGATGGAATCAGTTAAATGAAGATGAAATCAGTTAACGATGAAATCAGTTAAATGAAGATTAAATCAGTTAAATGAAGATGAAATCAGTTAACGATGAAATCAGTTAAAGATGAAATCAGTTAACGATGAAATCAGTTAACGATGAAATCAGTTAAATGAAGATGAAATCAGTTAACGATGAAATCAGTTAAATGAAGATGAAATCAGTTAACGATGAAATCAGTTAAAGATGAAATCAGTTACATGAAGATTAAATCAGTTAACGATGAAATCAGTTAAATGAAGAATGAAAATGAAATCAGTTAAATGAAGATGAAATCAGTTAACGATGAAATCAGTAAACGATGAAATCAGTTAACGATGGAATCAGTTAAATGAAGATGAAATCAGTTAACGATGAAATCAGTTAAATGAAGATGAAATCAGTTAAATGAAGATGAAATCAGTTAACGATGAAATCAGTTAAAGATGAAATCAGTTACATGAAGATTAAATCAGTTAACGATGAAATCAGTTAAAGATGAAATCAGTTAACGATGAAATCAGTTAAGTGAAGAATGAAAATGAAATCAGTTAACGATGAAATCAGTTAACGATGAAATCAGTTAAATGAAGATGAAATCAGTTAATGATGAAATCAGTTAAAGATGAAATCAGTTAACGATGGAATCAGTTAAATGAAGATGAAATCAGTTAACGATGAAATCAGTTAACGATGAAATCAGTTAACGATGAAATCAGTTAAATGAAGATGAAATCAGTTAACGATGAAATCAGTTAACGATGAAATCAGTTAAATGAAGATGAAATCAGTTAACGATGAAATCAGTTAACGATGAAATCAGTTAACGATGAAATCTGTTAAATGAAGAATGAAAATGAAATCAGTTAAATGAAGATGAAATCAGTTAACGATGAAATCAGTTAAAGATGAAATCAGTTAACGATGAAATCAGTTAACGATGAAATCAATTAACGATGAAATCAGTTAAATGAAGATGAAATCAGTTAACGATGAAATCAGTTAACGATGAAATCAGTTAAATGAAGAATGAAGATGAAATCAGTTAACGATGAAATCAGTTAACGATGAAATCAGTTAACGATGAAATCAGTTAAATGAAGATGAAATCAGTTAACGATGAAATCAGTTAACGATGAAATCAGTTAACGATGAAATCAGTTAAATGAAGATGAAATCAGTTAACGATGAAATCAGTTAACGATGAAATCACTTAACGATGAAATCAGTTAAATGAAGATGAAATCAGTTAACGATGAAATCAGTTAAATGAAGATGAAATCAGTTAACGATGAAATCAGTTAAAGATGAAATCAGTTAAAGATGAAATCAGTTAACGATGAAATCAGTTAACGATGAAATCAGTTAAATGAAGATGAAATCAGTTAACGATGAAATCAGTTAACGATGAAATCAGTTAAATGAAGATGAAATCAGTTAACGATGAAATCAGTTAACGATGAAATCAGTTAACGATGGAATCAGTTAACGATGAAATCAGTTAACGATGAAATCAGTTAAATGAAGATGAAATCAGTTAACGATGAAATCAGTTAACGATGAAATCAGTTAACGATGAAATCAGTTAACGATGAAATCAATTAAATGAAGATGAAATCAGTTAACGATGAAATCAATTAAATGAAGATGAAATCAGTTAACGATGAAATCAGTTAAATGAAGATGAAATCAGTTAACGATGAAATCAGTTAAAGATGAAATCAGTTAACGATGAAATCAGTTGACGATGGAATCAGTTAACGATGAAATCAGTTAAATGAAGATGAAATCAGTTAACGATGAAATCAGTTAAAGATGAAATCAGTTAACGATGAAATCAGTTAACGATGAAATCAGTTAAATGAAGATGAAATCAGTTAACGATGAAATCAGTTAAAGATGAAATCAGTTAACGATGAAATCAGTTAAATGAAGATGAAATCAGTTAAATGAAGATGAAATCAGTTAACGATGAAATCAGTTAACGATGAAATCAGTTAAATGAAGATGAAATCAGTTAACGATGAAATCAGTTAACGATGAAATCATTTAAATGAAGAATGAAAATGAAATCAGTTAAATGAAGATGAAATCAGTTAACGATGAAATCAGTTAACGATGGAATCAGTTAAATGAAGATGAAATCAGTTAACGATGAAATCAGTTAACGATGAAATCAGTTAAATGAAGATGAAATCAGTTAAATGAAGATGAAATCAGTTAACGATGAAATCAGTTAACGATGAAATCAGTTAAATGAAGATGAAATCAGTTAACAATGAAATCAGTTAACAATGAAATCAGTTAAATGAAGATGAAATCAGTTAACGATGAAATCAGTTAAAGATGAAATCAGTTAACGATGGAATCAGTTAACGATGAAATCAGTTAAATGAAGATGAAATCAGTTAACGATGAAATCAGTTAAAGATGAAATCAGTTAACGATGAAATCAGTTAACGATGAAATCAGTTAAATGAAGATGAAATCAGTTAACGATGAAATCAGTTAAATGAAGATGAAATCAGTTAACGATGAAATCAGTTAAAAATGAAATCAGTTAACGATGAAATCATTTAAATGAAGAATGAAAATGAAATCAGTTAAATGAAGATGAAATCAGTTAACGATGAAATCAGTTAACGATGAAATCAGTTAACGATGGAATCAGTTAAATGAAGATGAAATCAGTTAACGATGAAATCAGTTAAATGAAGATTAAATCAGTTAAATGAAGATGAAATCAGTTAACGATGAAATCAGTTAAAGATGAAATCAGTTAACGATGAAATCAGTTAACGATGAAATCAGTTAAATGAAGATGAAATCAGTTAACGATGAAATCAGTTAACGATGAAATCAATTAACGATGAAATCAGTTAAATGAAGATGAAATCAGTTAACGATGAAATCAGTTAAAGATGAAATCAGTTAAATGAAGAATGAAGATGAAATCAGTTAACGATGAAATCAGTTAACGATGAAATCAGTTAACGATGAAATCAGTTAAATGAAGATGAAATCAGTTAACGATGAAATCAGTTAACGATGAAATCAGTTAAATGAAGAATGAAAATGAAATCAGTTTAATGAAGATGAAATCAGTTAACGATGAAATCAGTTAACGATGAAATCAGTTAACGATGGAATCAGTTAAATGAAGATGAAATCAGTTCACGGTGAAATCAGTTAACGATGGAATCAGTTAACGATGAGATCAGTTAACGATGAAATCAGTTAAATGAAGATGAAATCAGTTAACGATGAAATCAGTTAACGATGGAATCAGTTAAATGAAGATGAAATCAGTTAACGATGAAATCAGTTAAATGAAGATGAAATCAGTTAACGATGAAATCAGTTAAATGAAGATGAAATCAGTTAACGACGAAATCAGTTAACGATGAAATCAGTTAAATGAAGATGAAATCAGTTAACGATGAAATCAGTTAACGATGGAATCAGTTGACGATGAAATCAGTTAACGATGAAATCAGTTAAATGAAGATGAAATCAGTTAACGATGAAATCAGTTAACGATGAAATCAGTTAAATGAAGATGAAATCAGTTAACGATGAAATCAGTTAACGATGAAATCAGTTAACGATGAAATCACTTAACGATGAAATCAGTTAAATGAAGATGAAATCAGTTAACGATGAAATCAGTTAAAGATGAAATCAGTTAACGATGGAATCAGTTAACGATGAAATCAGTTAAATGAAGATGAAATCAGTTAAATGAAGATGAAATCAGTTAACGATGAAATCAGTTAACGATGAAATCAGTTAACGATGAAATCAGTTAACGATGAAATCAGTTAAATGAAGATGAAATCAGTTAACGATGAAATCAGTTAACGATGAAATCAGTTAAATGAAGATGAAATCAGTTAACGATGGAATCAGTTAACGATGAAATCAGTTAACGATGAAATCAGTTAAATGAAGATGAAATCAGTTAACGATGAAATCAGTTAACGATGAAATCAGTTAACGATGAAATCAATTAAATGAAGATGAAATCAGTTAACGATGAAATCAGTTAAATGAAGATGAAATCAGTTAACGATGAAATCAGTTAAAGATGAAATCAGTTAACGATGAAATCAGTTAAAGATGAAATCAGTTAAATGAAGATGAAATCAGTTAACGATGAAATCAGTTAAAGATGAAATCAGTTAACGATGAAATCAGTTAACGATGGAATCAGTTAACGATGAAATCAGTTAAATGAAGATGAAATCAGTTAACGATGAAATCAGTTAAAGATGAAATCAGTTAACGATGAAATCAGTTAACGATGAAATCAGTTAAATGAAGATGAAATCAGTTAAATGAAGATGAAATCAGTTAACGATGAAATCAGTTAACGATGAAATCAGTTAAATGAAGATGAAATCAGTTAAAGATGAAATCAGTTAAAGATGAAATCAGTTAACGATGAAATCAGTTAAATGAAGATGAAATCAGTTAACGATGAAATCAGTTAACGATGAAATCAATTAACGATGAAATCAGTTAAATGAAGATGAAATCAGTTAACGATGAAATCAGTTAACGATGAAATCAGTTAAATGAAGAATGAAGATGAAATCAGTTAACGATGAAATCAGTTAACGATGAAATCAGTTAAATGAAGATGAAATCAGTTAACGATGAAATCAGTTAACGATGAAATCAGTTAAATGAAGATGAAATCAGTTAACGATGAAATCAGTTAACGATGGAATCAGTTAAATGAAGATGAAATCAGTTCACGGTGAAATCAGTTAACGATGGAATCAGTTAACGATGGAATCAGTTAACGATGAGATCAGTTAACGATGAAATCAGTTAACGATGAAATCAGTTAAATGAAGATGAAATCAGTTAACGATGAAATCAGTTAACGATGGAATCAGTTAAATGAAGATGAAATCAGTTAACGATGAAATCAGTTAAATGAAGATGAAATCAGTTAACGATGAAATCAGTTAACGATGAAATCAGTTAAATGAAGATGAAATCAGTTAACGATGAAATCAGTTAACGATGAAATCAGTTAACGATGAAATCAGTTAAATGAAGATGAAATCAGTTAACGATGAAATCAGTTAACGATGAAATCAGTTAAATGAAGAATGAAAATGAAATCAGTTAAATGAAGATGAAATCAGTTAACGATGAAATCAGTTAAATGAAGATGAAATCAGTTAACGATGAAATCAGTTAAAGATGAAATCAGTTAACGATGAAATCAGTTAACGATGAAATCAGTTAAATGAAGATGAAATCAGTTAACGATGAAATCAGTTAAAGATGAAATCAGTTAACGATGAAATCAGTTAACGATGGAATCAGTTAAATGAAGATGAAATCAGTTAACGATGAAATCAGTTAAAGATGAAATCAGTTAACGATGAAATCAGTTAACGATGAAATCAGTTAAATGAAGATGAAATCAGTTAAATGAAGATGAAATCAGTTAACGATGAAATCAGTTAACGATGAAATCAGTTAAATGAAGATGAAATCAGTTAAAGATGAAATCAGTTAACGATGAAATCAGTTAACGATGAAATCAGTTAAATGAAGATGAAATCAGTTAACGATGAAATCAGTTAACGATGAAATCAATTAACGATGAAATCAGTTAAATGAAGATGAAATCAGTTAACGATGAAATCAGTTAAAGATGAAATCAGTTAAATGAAGAATGAAGATGAAATCAGTTAACGATGAAATCAGTTAAATGAAGATGAAATCAGTTAACGATGAAATCAGTTAACGATGAAATCAGTTAAATGAAGATGAAATCAGTTAACGATGAAATCAGTTAAATGAAGAATGAAGATGAAATCAGTTAACGATGAAATCAATTAACGATGAAATCAGTTAACGATGAAATCAGTTAAATGAAGATGAAATCAGTTAACGATGAAATCAGTTAACGATGAAATTAGTTAAATGAAGAATGAAAATGAAATCAGTTAAATGAAGATGAAATCAGTTAACGATGAAATCAGTTAACGATGAAATCAGTTAACGATGAAATCAGTTAACGATGGAATCAGTTAAATGAAGATGAAATCAGTTCACGGTGAAATCAGTTAACGATGGAATCAGTTAACGATGGGATCAGTTAACGATGAGATCAGTTAACGATGAGATCAGTTAACGATGAAATCAGTTAAATGAAGATGAAATCAGTTAACGATGAAATCAGTTAACGATGGAATCAGTTAAATGAAGATGAAATCAGTTAACGATGAAATCAGTTAAATGAAGATGAAATCAGTTAACGATGAAATCAGTTAAAGATGAAATCAGTTAACGATGAAATCAGTTAACGATGAAATCAGTTAACGATGAAATCAGTTAAATGAAGATGAAATCAGTTAACGATGAAATCAGTTAAATGAAGATGAAATCAGTTAACGATGAAATCAGTTAAATGAAGAATGAAAATGAAATCAGTTAAATGAAGATGAAATCAGTTAACGATGGAATCAGTTAACGATGGAATCAGTTAAATGAAGATGAAATCAGTTAACGATGAAATCAGTTAAATGAAGATGAAATCAGTTAACGATGGAATCAGTTAACGATGAAATCAGTTAACGATGAAATCAGTTAAATGAAGATGAAATCAGTTAACGATGAAATCAGTTAACGATGAAATCAGTTAAATGAAGATGAAATCAGTTAAAGATGAAATCAGTTAACGATGAAATCAGTTAACGATGAAATCAGTTAAATGAAGATGAAATCAGTTAACGATGAAATCAGTTAACGATGGAATCAGTTAACGATGAAATCAGTTAACGATGAAATCAGTTAAATGAAGATGAAATCAGTTAACGATGAAATCAGTTAACGATGAAATCAGTTAACGATGAAATCAATTAAATGAAGATGAAATCAGTTAACGATGAAATCAGTTAAATGAAGATGAAATCAGTTAACGATGAAATCAGTTAAAGATGAAATCAGTTAACGATGAAATCAGTTAAAGATGAAATCAGTTAACGATGAAATCAGTTAACGATGGAATCAGTTAACGATGAAATCAGTTAAATGAAGATGAAATCAGTTAACGATGAAATCAGTTAAAGATGAAATCAGTTAACGATGAAATCAGTTAACGATGAAATCAGTTAAATGAAGATGAAATCAGTTAACGATGAAATCAGTTAAAGATGAAATCAGTTAACGATGAAATCAGTTAACGATGAAATCAGTTAACGATGAAATCAGTTAAATGAAGATGAAATCAGTTAAATGAAGATGAAATCAGTTAACGATGAAATCAGTTAACGATGAAATCAGTTAAATGAAGATGAAATCAGTTAAAGATGAAATCAGTTAACGATGAAATCAGTTAACGATGAAATCAGTTAAATGAAGATGAAATCAGTTAACGATGAAATCAGTTAACGATGAAATCAATTAACGATGAAATCAGTTAAATGAAGATGAAATCAGTTAACGATGAAATCAGTTAACGATGAAATCAGTTAAATGAAGAATGAAGATGAAATCAGTTAACGATGAAATCAGTTAACGATGAAATCAGTTAAATGAAGATGAAATCAGTTAACGATGAAATCAGTTAACGATGAAATCAGTTAACGATGAAATCAGTTAAATGAAGATGAAATCAGTTAACGATGAAATCAGTTAACGATGAAATCAGTTAACGATGGAATCAGTTAAATGAAGATGAAATCAGTTCACGGTGAAATCAGTTAACGATGGAATCAGTTAACGATGAAATCAGTTAAATGAAGATGAAATCAGTTAACGATGGAATCAGTTAACGATGAAATCAGTTAACGATGGAATCAGTTAACGATGAAATCAGTTAACGATGAAATCAGTTAACGATGAAATCAGTTAAATGAAGATGAAATCAGTTAACGATGAAATCAGTTAACGATGAAATCAGTTAAATGAAGATGAAATCAGTTAACGATGAAATCAGTTAACGATGAAATCAGTTAATGATGGAATCAGTTAAATGAAGATGAAATCAGTTAACGATGAAATCAGTTAAATGAAGATGAAATCAGTTAACGATGAAATCAGTTAAAGATGAAATCAGTTAACGATGAAATCAGTTAACGATGGAATCAGTTAAATGAAGATGAAATCAGTTAACGATGAAATCAGTTAACGATGAAATCAGTTAAATGAAGATGAAATCAGTTAACGATGAAATCAGTTAACGATGGAATCAGTTAAATGAAGATGAAATCAGTTAACGATGAAATCAGTTAACGATGAAATCAGTTAACGATGGAATCAGTTAAATGAAGATGAAATCAGTTAACGATGAAATCAGTTAAATGAAGATGAAATCAGTTAACGATGAAATCAGTTAACGATGGAATCAGTTAAATGAAGATGAAATCAGTTAACGATGAAATCAGTTAACGATGAAATCAGTTAAATGAAGATGAAATCAGTTAACGATGAAATCAGTTAAATGAAGATGAAATCAGTTAACGATGAAATCAGTTAAAGATGAAATCAGTTAACGATGGAATCAGTTAACGATGAAATCAGTTAAATGAAGATGAAATCAGTTAAATGAAGATGAAATCAGTTAAAGATGAAATCAGTTAACGATGAAATCAGTTAACGATGAAATCAGTTAACGATGAAATCAGTTAAATGAAGATGAAATCAGTTAACGATGAAATCAGTTAAATGAAGATGAAATCAGTTAACGATGAAATCAGTTAAAAATGAAATCAGTTAACGATGAAATCATTTAAATGAAGAATGAAAATGAAATCAGTTAAATGAAGATGAAATCAGTTAACGATGAAATCAGTTAACGATGGAATCAGTTAAATGAAGATGAAATCAGTTAACGATGAAATCAGTTAACGATGAAATCAGTTAAATGAAGATGAAATCAGTTAAATGAAGATGAAATCAGTTAACGATGAAATCAGTTAACGATGAAATCAGTTAACGATGAAATCAGTTAAATGAAGATGAAATCAGTTAACGATGAAATCAGTTAAATGAAGATGAAATCAGTTAACGATGAAATCAGTTAAAGATGAAATCAGTTAACGATGGAATCAGTTAACGATGAAATCAGTTAAATGAAGATGAAATCAGTTAACGATGAAATCAGTTAAATGAAGATGAAATCAGTTAACGATGAAATCAGTTAAAAATGAAATCAGTTAACGATGAAATCATTTAAATGAAGAATGAAAATGAAATCAGTTAAATGAAGATGAAATCAGTTAACGATGAAATCAGTTAACGATGAAATCAGTTAACGATGGAATCAGTTAAATGAAGATGAAATCAGTTAACGATGAAATCAGTTAAATGAAGATTAAATCAGTTAAATGAAGATGAAATCAGTTAACGATGAAATCAGTTAAAGATGAAATCAGTTAACGATGAAATCAGTTAACGATGAAATCAGTTAAAGATGAAATCAGTTAACGATGGAATCAGTTAACGATGAAATCAGTTAACGATGAAATCAGTTAAATGAAGATGAAATCAGTTAACGATGAAATCAGTTAACGATGAAATCAGTTAAATGAAGATGAAATCAGTTAACGATGGAATCAGTTAACGATGAAATCAGTTAACGATGGAATCAGTTAACGATGAAATCAGTTAACGATGAAATCAGTTAAATGAAGATGAAATCAGTTAACGATGAAATCAGTTAAAGATGAAATCAGTTAACGATGAAATCAGTTAACGATGGAATCAGTTAAATGAAGATGAAATCAGTTAACGATGAAATCAGTTAACGATGAAATCAGTTAAATGAAGATGAAATCAGTTAACGATGAAATCAGTTAACGATGAAATCAGTTAACGATGGAATCAGTTAAATGAAGATGAAATCAGTTAACGATGAAATCAGTTAACGATGAAATCAGTTAACGATGGAATCAGTTAAATGAAGATGAAATCAGTTAACGATGAAATCAGTTAACGATGGAATCAGTTAAATGAAGATGAAATCAGTTAACGATGAAATCAGTTAAATGAAGATGAAATCAGTTAAATGAAGATGAAATCAGTTAACGATGAAATCAGTTAACGATGAAATCAGTTAACGATGAAATCAGTTAAATGAAGATGAAATCAGTTAACGATGAAATCAGTTAAATGAAGATGAAATCAGTTAACGATGAAATCAGTTAAAGATGAAATCAGTTAACGATGGAATCAGTTAACGATGAAATCAGTTAAATGAAGATGAAATCAGTTAAATGAAGATGAAATCAGTTAAAGATGAAATCAGTTAACGATGAAATCAGTTAACGATGAAATCAGTTAAATGAAGATGAAATCAGTTAACGATGAAATCAGTTAAATGAAGATGAAATCAGTTAACGATGAAATCAGTTAAAAATGAAATCAGTTAACGATGAAATCATTTAAATGAAGAATGAAAATGAAATCAGTTAAATGAAGATGAAATCAGTTAACGATGAAATCAGTTAACGATGGAATCAGTTAAATGAAGATGAAATCAGTTAACGATGAAATCAGTTAACGATGAAATCAGTTAAATGAAGATGAAATCAGTTAAATGAAGATGAAATCAGTTAACGATGAAATCAGTTAACGATGAAATCAGTTAAATGAAGATGAAATCAGTTAACGATGAAATCAGTTAAATGAAGATGAAATCAGTTAACGATGAAATCAGTTAAAGATGAAATCAGTTAACGATGGAATCAGTTAACGATGAAATCAGTTAAATGAAGATGAAATCAGTTAACGATGAAATCAGTTAAATGAAGATGAAATCAGTTAACGATGAAATCAGTTAAAAATGAAATCAGTTAACGATGAAATCATTTAAATGAAGAATGAAAATGAAATCAGTTAAATGAAGATGAAATCAGTTAACGATGAAATCAGTTAACGATGAAATCAGTTAACGATGGAATCAGTTAAATGAAGATGAAATCAGTTAAAGATGAAATCAGTTAACGATGAAATCAGTTAACGATGAAATCAGTTAACGATGAAATCAGTTAAATGAAGATGAAATCAGTTAACGATGAAATCAGTTAAATGAAGATGAAATCAGTTAACGATGAAATCAGTTAAAAATGAAATCAGTTAACGATGAAATCATTTAAATGAAGAATGAAAATGAAATCAGTTAAATGAAGATGAAATCAGTTAACGATGAAATCAGTTAACGATGGAATCAGTTAAATGAAGATGAAATCAGTTAACGATGAAATCAGTTAACGATGAAATCAGTTAAATGAAGATGAAATCAGTTAACGATGAAATCAGTTAACGATGAAATCAGTTAACGATGAAATCAGTTAAATGAAGATGAAATCAGTTAACGATGAAATCAGTTAAATGAAGATGAAATCAGTTAACGATGAAATCAGTTAAAGATGAAATCAGTTAACGATGGAATCAGTTAACGATGAAATCAGTTAAATGAAGATGAAATCAGTTAACGATGAAATCAGTTAAATGAAGATGAAATCAGTTAACGATGAAATCAGTTAAAAATGAAATCAGTTAACGATGAAATCATTTAAATGAAGAATGAAAATGAAATCAGTTAAATGAAGATGAAATCAGTTAACGATGAAATCAGTTAACGATGAAATCAGTTAACGATGGAATCAGTTAAATGAAGATGAAATCAGTTAACGATGAAATCAGTTAAATGAAGATTAAATCAGTTAAATGAAGATGAAATCAGTTAACGATGAAATCAGTTAAAGATGAAATCAGTTAACGATGAAATCAGTTAACGATGAAATCAGTTAAAGATGAAATCAGTTAACGATGGAATCAGTTAACGATGAAATCAGTTAACGATGAAATCAGTTAAATGAAGATGAAATCAGTTAACGATGAAATCAGTTAACGATGAAATCAGTTAAATGAAGATGAAATCAGTTAACGATGAAATCAGTTAAAGATGAAATCAGTTAACGATGGAATCAGTTAAATGAAGATGAAATCAGTTAACGATGAAATCAGTTAACGATGAAATCAGTTAACGATGGAATCAGTTAAATGAAGATGAAATCAGTTAACGATGAAATCAGTTAAATGAAGATGAAATCAGTTAACGATGAAATCAGTTAACGATGGAATCAGTTAAATGAAGATGAAATCAGTTAACGATGAAATCAGTTAACGATGAAATCAGTTAAATGAAGATGAAATCAGTTAAATGAAGATGAAATCAGTTAACGATGAAATCAGTTAACGATGAAATCAGTTAACGATGAAATCAGTTAAATGAAGATGAAATCAGTTAACGATGAAATCAGTTAAAGATGAAATCAGTTAACGATGGAATCAGTTAACGATGAAATCAGTTAAATGAAGATGAAATCAGTTAAATGAAGATGAAATCAGTTAAAGATGAAATCAGTTAACGATGAAATCAGTTAACGATGAAATCAGTTAACGATGAAATCAGTTAAATGAAGATGAAATCAGTTAACGATGAAATCAGTTAAATGAAGATGAAATCAGTTAACGATGAAATCAGTTAAAAATGAAATCAGTTAACGATGAAATCATTTAAATGAAGAATGAAAATGAAATCAGTTAAATGAAGATGAAATCAGTTAACGATGAAATCAGTTAACGATGGAATCAGTTAAATGAAGATGAAATCAGTTAACGATGAAATCAGTTAACGATGAAATCAGTTAAATGAAGATGAAATCAGTTAACGATGAAATCAGTTAACGATGAAATCAGTTAACGATGAAATCAGTTAAATGAAGATGAAATCAGTTAACGATGAAATCAGTTAAATGAAGATGAAATCAGTTAACGATGAAATCAGTTAAAGATGAAATCAGTTAACGATGGAATCAGTTAACGATGAAATCAGTTAAATGAAGATGAAATCAGTTAACGATGAAATCAGTTAAATGAAGATGAAATCAGTTAACGATGAAATCAGTTAAAAATGAAATCAGTTAACGATGAAATCATTTAAATGAAGAATGAAAATGAAATCAGTTAAATGAAGATGAAATCAGTTAACGATGAAATCAGTTAACGATGAAATCAGTTAACGATGGAATCAGTTAAATGAAGATGAAATCAGTTAACGATGAAATCAGTTAAATGAAGATGAAATCAGTTAACGATGAAATCAGTTAAAAATGAAATCAGTTAACGATGAAATCATTTAAATGAAGAATGAAAATGAAATCAGTTAAATGAAGATGAAATCAGTTAACGATGAAATCAGTTAACGATGAAATCAGTTAACGATGGAATCAGTTAAATGAAGATGAAATCAGTTAACGATGAAATCAGTTAAATGAAGATTAAATCAGTTAAATGAAGATGAAATCAGTTAACGATGAAATCAGTTAAAGATGAAATCAGTTAACGATGAAATCAGTTAACGATGAAATCAGTTAAAGATGAAATCAGTTAACGATGGAATCAGTTAACGATGAAATCAGTTAACGATGAAATCAGTTAAATGAAGATGAAATCAGTTAACGATGAAATCAGTTAACGATGAAATCAGTTAAATGAAGATGAAATCAGTTAACGATGAAATCAGTTAAAGATGAAATCAGTTAACGATGAAATCAGTTAACGATGGAATCAGTTAAATGAAGATGAAATCAGTTAACGATGAAATCAGTTAACGATGAAATCAGTTAAATGAAGATGAAATCAGTTAACGATGAAATCAGTTAACGATGAAATCAGTTAACGATGGAATCAGTTAAATGAAGATGAAATCAGTTAACGATGAAATCAGTTAACGATGAAATCAGTTAACGATGGAATCAGTTAAATGAAGATGAAATCAGTTAACGATGAAATCAGTTAAATGAAGATGAAATCAGTTAACGATGAAATCAGTTAACGATGGAATCAGTTAAATGAAGATGAAATCAGTTAACGATGAAATCAGTTAACGATGAAATCAGTTAAATGAAGATGAAATCAGTTAAATGAAGATGAAATCAGTTAACGATGAAATCAGTTAACGATGAAATCAGTTAACGATGAAATCAGTTAAATGAAGATGAAATCAGTTAACGATGAAATCAGTTAAATGAAGATGAAATCAGTTAACGATGAAATCAGTTAAAGATGAAATCAGTTAACGATGGAATCAGTTAACGATGAAATCAGTTAAATGAAGATGAAATCAGTTAAATGAAGATGAAATCAGTTAAAGATGAAATCAGTTAACGATGAAATCAGTTAACGATGAAATCAGTTAACGATGAAATCAGTTAAATGAAGATGAAATCAGTTAACGATGAAATCAGTTAAATGAAGATGAAATCAGTTAACGATGAAATCAGTTAAAAATGAAATCAGTTAACGATGAAATCATTTAAATGAAGAATGAAAATGAAATCAGTTAAATGAAGATGAAATCAGTTAACGATGAAATCAGTTAACGATGGAATCAGTTAAATGAAGATGAAATCAGTTAACGATGAAATCAGTTAACGATGAAATCAGTTAAATGAAGATGAAATCAGTTAAATGAAGATGAAATCAGTTAACGATGAAATCAGTTAACGATGAAATCAGTTAAATGAAGATGAAATCAGTTAACGATGAAATCAGTTAAATGAAGATGAAATCAGTTAACGATGAAATCAGTTAAAGATGAAATCAGTTAACGATGGAATCAGTTAACGATGAAATCAGTTAAATGAAGATGAAATCAGTTAACGATGAAATCAGTTAAATGAAGATGAAATCAGTTAACGATGAAATCAGTTAAAAATGAAATCAGTTAACGATGAAATCATTTAAATGAAGAATGAAAATGAAATCAGTTAAATGAAGATGAAATCAGTTAACGATGAAATCAGTTAACGATGAAATCAGTTAACGATGGAATCAGTTAAATGAAGATGAAATCAGTTAACGATGAAATCAGTTAAATGAAGATTAAATCAGTTAAATGAAGATGAAATCAGTTAACGATGAAATCAGTTAAAGATGAAATCAGTTAACGATGAAATCAGTTAACGATGAAATCAGTTAAATGAAGATGAAATCAGTTAACGATGAAATCAGTTAAATGAAGATGAAATCAGTTAACGATGAAATCAGTTAAAGATGAAATCAGTTACATGAAGATTAAATCAGTTAACGATGAAATCAGTTAAATGAAGAATGAAAATGAAATCAGTTAAATGAAGATGAAATCAGTTAACGATGAAATCAGTAAACGATGAAATCAGTTAACGATGGAATCAGTTAAATGAAGATGAAATCAGTTAACGATGAAATCAGTTAAATGAAGATGAAATCAGTTAAATGAAGATGAAATCAGTTAACGATGAAATCAGTTAAAGATGAAATCAGTTACATGAAGATTAAATCAGTTAACGATGAAATCAGTTAAAGATGAAATCAGTTAACGATGAAATCAGTTAAGTGAAGAATGAAAATGAAATCAGTTAACGATGAAATCAGTTAACGATGAAATCAGTTAAATGAAGATGAAATCAGTTAATGATGAAATCAGTTAAAGATGAAATCAGTTAACGATGGAATCAGTTAAATGAAGATGAAATCAGTTAACGATGAAATCAGTTAACGATGAAATCAGTTAACGATGAAATCAGTTAAATGAAGATGAAATCAGTTAACGATGAAATCAGTTAACGATGAAATCAGTTAAATGAAGATGAAATCAGTTAACGATGAAATCAGTTAACGATGAAATCAGTTAACGATGAAATCTGTTAAATGAAGAATGAAAATGAAATCAGTTAAATGAAGATGAAATCAGTTAACGATGAAATCAGTTAAAGATGAAATCAGTTAACGATGAAATCAGTTAACGATGAAATCAATTAACGATGAAATCAGTTAAATGAAGATGAAATCAGTTAACGATGAAATCAGTTAACGATGAAATCAGTTAAATGAAGAATGAAGATGAAATCAGTTAACGATGAAATCAGTTAACGATGAAATCAGTTAACGATGAAATCAGTTAAATGAAGATGAAATCAGTTAACGATGAAATCAGTTAACGATGAAATCAGTTAACGATGAAATCAGTTAAATGAAGATGAAATCAGTTAACGATGAAATCAGTTAACGATGAAATCAGTTAACGATGAAATCACTTAACGATGAAATCAGTTAAATGAAGATGAAATCAGTTAACGATGAAATCAGTTAAATGAAGATGAAATCAGTTAACGATGAAATCAGTTAAAGATGAAATCAGTTAAAGATGAAATCAGTTAACGATGAAATCAGTTAACGATGAAATCAGTTAAATGAAGATGAAATCAGTTAACGATGAAATCAGTTAACGATGAAATCAGTTAACGATGGAATCAGTTAACGATGAAATCAGTTAACGATGAAATCAGTTAAATGAAGATGAAATCAGTTAACGATGAAATCAGTTAACGATGAAATCAGTTAACGATGAAATCAGTTAACGATGAAATCAATTAAATGAAGATGAAATCAGTTAACGATGAAATCAGTTAAATGAAGATGAAATCAGTTAACGATGAAATCAGTTAAAGATGAAATCAGTTAACGATGAAATCAGTTAAAGATGAAATCAGTTAACGATGAAATCAGTTGACGATGGAATCAGTTAACGATGAAATCAGTTAAATGAAGATGAAATCAGTTAACGATGAAATCAGTTAAAGATGAAATCAGTTAACGATGAAATCAGTTAACGATGAAATCAGTTAAATGAAGATGAAATCAGTTAACGATGAAATCAGTTAAAGATGAAATCAGTTAACGATGAAATCAGTTAAATGAAGATGAAATCAGTTAAATGAAGATGAAATCAGTTAACGATGAAATCAGTTAACGATGAAATCAGTTAAATGAAGATGAAATCAGTTAACGATGAAATCAGTTAACGATGAAATCATTTAAATGAAGAATGAAAATGAAATCAGTTAAATGAAGATGAAATCAGTTAACGATGAAATCAGTTAACGATGGAATCAGTTAAATGAAGATGAAATCAGTTAACGATGAAATCAGTTAACGATGAAATCAGTTAAATGAAGATGAAATCAGTTAAATGAAGATGAAATCAGTTAACGATGAAATCAGTTAACGATGAAATCAGTTAAATGAAGATGAAATCAGTTAACAATGAAATCAGTTAACAATGAAATCAGTTAAATGAAGATGAAATCAGTTAACGATGAAATCAGTTAAAGATGAAATCAGTTAACGATGGAATCAGTTAACGATGAAATCAGTTAAATGAAGATGAAATCAGTTAACGATGAAATCAGTTAAAGATGAAATCAGTTAACGATGAAATCAGTTAAATGAAGATGAAATCAGTTAACGATGAAATCAGTTAAATGAAGATGAAATCAGTTAACGATGAAATCAGTTAAAAATGAAATCAGTTAACGATGAAATCATTTAAATGAAGAATGAAAATGAAATCAGTTAAATGAAGATGAAATCAGTTAACGATGAAATCAGTTAACGATGAAATCAGTTAACGATGGAATCAGTTAAATGAAGATGAAATCAGTTAACGATGAAATCAGTTAAATGAAGATTAAATCAGTTAAATGAAGATGAAATCAGTTAACGATGAAATCAGTTAAAGATGAAATCAGTTAACGATGAAATCAGTTAACGATGAAATCAGTTAAATGAAGATGAAATCAGTTAACGATGAAATCAGTTAACGATGAAATCAATTAACGATGAAATCAGTTAAATGAAGATGAAATCAGTTAACGATGAAATCAGTTAAAGATGAAATCAGTTAAATGAAGAATGAAGATGAAATCAGTTAACGATGAAATCAGTTAACGATGAAATCAGTTAACGATGAAATCAGTTAAATGAAGATGAAATCAGTTAACGATGAAATCAGTTAACGATGAAATCAGTTAAATGAAGAATGAAAATGAAATGAGTTTAATGAAGATGAAATCAGTTAACGATGAAATCAGTTAACGATGAAATCAGTTAACGATGGAATCAGTTAAATGAAGATGAAATCAGTTCACGGTGAAATCAGTTAACGATGGAATCAGTTAACGATGAGATCAGTTAACGATGAAATCAGTTAAATGAAGATGAAATCAGTTAACGATGAAATCAGTTAACGATGGAATCAGTTAAATGAAGATGAAATCAGTTAACGATGAAATCAGTTAAATGAAGATGAAATCAGTTAACGATGAAATCAGTTAAATGAAGATGAAATCAGTTAACGATGAAATCAGTTAACGATGAAATCAGTTAAATGAAGATGAAATCAGTTAACGATGAAATCAGTTAACGATGGAATCAGTTGACGATGAAATCAGTTAACGATGAAATCAGTTAAATGAAGATGAAATCAGTTAACGATGAAATCAGTTAACGATGAAATCAGTTAAATGAAGATGAAATCAGTTAACGATGAAATCAGTTAACGATGAAATCAGTTAACGATGAAATCACTTAACGATGAAATCAGTTAAATGAAGATGAAATCAGTTAACGATGAAATCAGTTAAAGATGAAATCAGTTAACGATGGAATCAGTTAACGATGAAATCAGTTAAATGAAGATGAAATCAGTTAAATGAAGATGAAATCAGTTAACGATGAAATCAGTTAACGATGAAATCAGTTAACGATGAAATCAGTTAACGATGAAATCAGTTAAATGAAGATGAAATCAGTTAACGATGAAATCAGTTAACGATGAAATCAGTTAAATGAAGATGAAATCAGTTAACGATGAAATCA
The DNA here is from genome assembly GCF_022749685.1 of Semicossyphus pulcher. NCBI lineage: Eukaryota > Metazoa > Chordata > Actinopteri > Labriformes > Labridae > Semicossyphus > Semicossyphus pulcher. Next base: position 32,286,564 of record NW_027211615.1, on the reverse strand, counting down.
GTTAACGATGGAATCAGTTAACGATGAAATCAGTTAACGATGAAATCAGTTAAATGAAGATGAAATCAGTTAACGATGAAATCAGTTAACGATGAAATCAGTTAACGATGAAATCAATTAAATGAAGATGAAATCAGTTAACGATGAAATCAGTTAAATGAAGATGAAATCAGTTAACGATGAAATCAGTTAAAGATGAAATCAGTTAACGATGAAATCAGTTAAAGATGAAATCAGTTAAATGAAGATGAAATCAGTTAACGATGAAATCAGTTAAAGATGAAATCAGTTAACGATGAAATCAGTTAACGATGGAATCAGTTAACGATGAAATCAGTTAAATGAAGATGAAATCAGTTAACGATGAAATCAGTTAAAGATGAAATCAGTTAACGATGAAATCAGTTAACGATGAAATCAGTTAAATGAAGATGAAATCAGTTAAATGAAGATGAAATCAGTTAACGATGAAATCAGTTAACGATGAAATCAGTTAAATGAAGATGAAATCAGTTAAAGATGAAATCAGTTAAAGATGAAATCAGTTAACGATGAAATCAGTTAAATGAAGATGAAATCAGTTAACGATGAAATCAGTTAACGATGAAATCAATTAACGATGAAATCAGTTAAATGAAGATGAAATCAGTTAACGATGAAATCAGTTAACGATGAAATCAGTTAAATGAAGAATGAAGATGAAATCAGTTAACGATGAAATCAGTTAACGATGAAATCAGTTAAATGAAGATGAAATCAGTTAACGATGAAATCAGTTAACGATGAAATCAGTTAAATGAAGATGAAATCAGTTAACGATGAAATCAGTTAACGATGGAATCAGTTAAATGAAGATGAAATCAGTTCACGGTGAAATCAGTTAACGATGGAATCAGTTAACGATGGAATCAGTTAACGATGAGATCAGTTAACGATGAAATCAGTTAACGATGAAATCAGTTAAATGAAGATGAAATCAGTTAACGATGAAATCAGTTAACGATGGAATCAGTTAAATGAAGATGAAATCAGTTAACGATGAAATCAGTTAAATGAAGATGAAATCAGTTAACGATGAAATCAGTTAACGATGAAATCAGTTAAATGAAGATGAAATCAGTTAACGATGAAATCAGTTAACGATGAAATCAGTTAACGATGAAATCAGTTAAATGAAGATGAAATCAGTTAACGATGAAATCAGTTAACGATGAAATCAGTTAAATGAAGAATGAAAATGAAATCAGTTAAATGAAGATGAAATCAGTTAACGATGAAATCAGTTAAATGAAGATGAAATCAGTTAACGATGAAATCAGTTAAAGATGAAATCAGTTAACGATGAAATCAGTTAACGATGAAATCAGTTAAATGAAGATGAAATCAGTTAACGATGAAATCAGTTAAAGATGAAATCAGTTAACGATGAAATCAGTTAACGATGAAATCAGTTAAATGAAGATGAAATCAGTTAACGATGAAATCAGTTAAAGATGAAATCAGTTAACGATGAAATCAGTTAACGATGAAATCAGTTAAATGAAGATGAAATCAGTTAAATGAAGATGAAATCAGTTAACGATGAAATCAGTTAACGATGAAATCAGTTAAATGAAGATGAAATCAGTTAAAGATGAAATCAGTTAACGATGAAATCAGTTAACGATGAAATCAGTTAAATGAAGATGAAATCAGTTAACGATGAAATCAGTTAACGATGAAATCAATTAACGATGAAATCAGTTAAATGAAGATGAAATCAGTTAACGATGAAATCAGTTAAAGATGAAATCAGTTAAATGAAGAATGAAGATGAAATCAGTTAACGATGAAATCAGTTAAATGAAGATGAAATCAGTTAACGATGAAATCAGTTAACGATGAAATCAGTTAAATGAAGATGAAATCAGTTAACGATGAAATCAGTTAAATGAAGAATGAAGATGAAATCAGTTAACGATGAAATCAATTAACGATGAAATCAGTTAACGATGAAATCAGTTAAATGAAGATGAAATCAGTTAACGATGAAATCAGTTAACGATGAAATTAGTTAAATGAAGAATGAAAATGAAATCAGTTAAATGAAGATGAAATCAGTTAACGATGAAATCAGTTAACGATGAAATCAGTTAACGATGAAATCAGTTAACGATGGAATCAGTTAAATGAAGATGAAATCAGTTCACGGTGAAATCAGTTAACGATGGAATCAGTTAACGATGGGATCAGTTAACGATGAGATCAGTTAACGATGAAATCAGTTAAATGAAGATGAAATCAGTTAACGATGAAATCAGTTAACGATGGAATCAGTTAAATGAAGATGAAATCAGTTAACGATGAAATCAGTTAAATGAAGATGAAATCAGTTAACGATGAAATCAGTTAAAGATGAAATCAGTTAACGATGAAATCAGTTAACGATGAAATCAGTTAACGATGAAATCAGTTAAATGAAGATGAAATCAGTTAACGATGAAATCAGTTAAATGAAGATGAAATCAGTTAACGATGAAATCAGTTAAATGAAGAATGAAAATGAAATCAGTTAAATGAAGATGAAATCAGTTAACGATGGAATCAGTTAACGATGGAATCAGTTAAATGAAGATGAAATCAGTTAACGATGAAATCAGTTAAATGAAGATGAAATCAGTTAACGATGGAATCAGTTAACGATGAAATCAGTTAACGATGAAATCAGTTAAATGAAGATGAAATCAGTTAACGATGAAATCAGTTAACGATGAAATCAGTTAAATGAAGATGAAATCAGTTAAAGATGAAATCAGTTAACGATGAAATCAGTTAACGATGAAATCAGTTAAATGAAGATGAAATCAGTTAACGATGAAATCAGTTAACGATGGAATCAGTTAACGATGAAATCAGTTAACGATGAAATCAGTTAAATGAAGATGAAATCAGTTAACGATGAAATCAGTTAACGATGAAATCAGTTAACGATGAAATCAATTAAATGAAGATGAAATCAGTTAACGATGAAATCAGTTAAATGAAGATGAAATCAGTTAACGATGAAATCAGTTAAAGATGAAATCAGTTAACGATGAAATCAGTTAAAGATGAAATCAGTTAACGATGAAATCAGTTAACGATGGAATCAGTTAACGATGAAATCAGTTAAATGAAGATGAAATCAGTTAACGATGAAATCAGTTAAAGATGAAATCAGTTAACGATGAAATCAGTTAACGATGAAATCAGTTAAATGAAGATGAAATCAGTTAACGATGAAATCAGTTAAAGATGAAATCAGTTAACGATGAAATCAGTTAACGATGAAATCAGTTAACGATGAAATCAGTTAAATGAAGATGAAATCAGTTAAATGAAGATGAAATCAGTTAACGATGAAATCAGTTAACGATGAAATCAGTTAAATGAAGATGAAATCAGTTAAAGATGAAATCAGTTAACGATGAAATCAGTTAACGATGAAATCAGTTAAATGAAGATGAAATCAGTTAACGATGAAATCAGTTAACGATGAAATCAATTAACGATGAAATCAGTTAAATGAAGATGAAATCAGTTAACGATGAAATCAGTTAACGATGAAATCAGTTAAATGAAGAATGAAGATGAAATCAGTTAACGATGAAATCAGTTAACGATGAAATCAGTTAAATGAAGATGAAATCAGTTAACGATGAAATCAGTTAACGATGAAATCAGTTAACGATGAAATCAGTTAACGATGAAATCAGTTAACGATGGAATCAGTTAAATGAAGATGAAATCAGTTCACGGTGAAATCAGTTAACGATGGAATCAGTTAACGATGGAATCAGTTAACGATGAGATCAGTTAACGATGAAATCAGTTAACGATGAAATCAGTTAAATGAAGATGAAATCAGTTAACGATGAAATCAGTTAACGATGGAATCAGTTAAATGAAGATGAAATCAGTTAACGATGAAATCAGTTAAATGAAGATGAAATCAGTTAACGATGAAATCAGTTAACGATGAAATCAGTTAAATGAAGATGAAATCAGTTAACGATGAAATCAGTTAACGATGAAATCAGTTAAATGAAGATGAAATCAGTTAACGATGAAATCAGTTAACGATGAAATCAGTTAAATGAAGAATGAAAATGAAATCAGTTAAATGAAGATGAAATCAGTTAACGATGAAATCAGTTAAATGAAGATGATATCAGTTAACGATGAAATCAGTTAAAGATGAAATCAGTTAACGATGAAATCAGTTAACGATGAAATCAGTTAAATGAAGATGAAATCAGTTAACGATGAAATCAGTTAAAGATGAAATCAGTTAACGATGAAATCAGTTAACGATGGAATCAGTTAAATGAAGATGAAATCAGTTAACGATGAAATCAGTTAAAGATGAAATCAGTTAACGATGAAATCAGTTAACGATGAAATCAGTTAAATGAAGATGAAATCAGTTAAATGAAGATGAAATCAGTTAACGATGAAATCAGTTAACGATGAAATCAGTTAAATGAAGATGAAATCAGTTAAAGATGAAATCAGTTAACGATGAAATCAGTTAACGATGAAATCAGTTAAATGAAGATGAAATCAGTTAACGATGAAATCAGTTAACGATGAAATCAATTAACGATGAAATCAGTTAAATGAAGATGAAATCAGTTAACGATGAAATCAGTTAAAGATGAAATCAGTTAAATGAAGAATGAAGATGAAATCAGTTAACGATGAAATCAGTTAAATGAAGATGAAATCAGTTAACGATGAAATCAGTTAACGATGAAATCAGTTAAATGAAGATGAAATCAGTTAACGATGAAATCAGTTAAATGAAGAATGAAGATGAAATCAGTTAACGATGAAATCAATTAACGATGAAATCAGTTAACGATGAAATCAGTTAAATGAAGATGAAATCAGTTAACGATGAAATCAGTTAACGATGAAATTAGTTAAATGAAGAATGAAAATGAAATCAGTTAAATGAAGATGAAATCAGTTAACGATGAAATCAGTTAACGATGAAATCAGTTAACGATGGAATCAGTTAACGATGGAATCAGTTAAATGAAGATGAAATCAGTTCACGGTGAAATCAGTTAACGATGGAATCAGTTAACGATGGGATCAGTTAACGATGAGATCAGTTAACGATGAGATCAGTTAACGATGAAATCAGTTAAATGAAGATGAAATCAGTTAACGATGAAATCAGTTAACGATGGAATCAGTTAAATGAAGATGAAATCAGTTAACGATGAAATCAGTTAAATGAAGATGAAATCAGTTAACGATGAAATCAGTTAAAGATGAAATCAGTTAACGATGAAATCAGTTAACGATGAAATCAGTTAAATGAAGATGAAATCAGTTAACGATGAAATCAGTTAAATGAAGATGAAATCAGTTAACGATGAAATCAGTTAAATGAAGAATGAAAATGAAATCAGTTAAATGAAGATGAAATCAGTTAACGATGAAATCAGTTAACGATGAAATCAGTTAAATGAAGATGAAATCAGTTAACGATGAAATCAGTTAACGATGAAATCAGTTAAATGAAGATGAAATCAGTTAACGATGAAATCAGTTAACGATGAAATCAGTTAACGATGGAATCAGTTAAATGAAGATGAAATCAGTTAACGATGAAATCAGTTAAAGATGAAATCAGTTAACGATGAAATCAGTTAACGATGAAATCAGTTAACGATGAAATCAGTTAAATGAAGATGAAATCAGTTAACGATGAAATCAGTTAACGATGAAATCAGTTAACGATGGAATCAGTTAAATGAAGATGAAATCAGTTAACGATGAAATCAGTTAACGATGAAATCAGTTAACGATGAAATCAGTTAAATGAAGATGAAATCAGTTAACGATGAAATCAGTTAACGATGGAATCAGTTAAATGAAGATGAAATCAGTTAACGATGAAATCAGTTAAATGAAGATGAAATCAGTTAACGATGAAATCAGTTAACGATGAAATCAGTTAAATGAAGATGAAATCAGTTAACGATGAAATCAGTTAACGATGAAATCAGTTAAATGAAGATGAAATCAGTTAACGATGAAATCAGTTAACGATGAAATCAGTTAAATGAAGAATGAAAATGAAATCAGTTAAATGAAGATGAAATCAGTTAACGATGAAATCAGTTAAATGAAGATGATATCAGTTAACGATGAAATCAGTTAAAGATGAAATCAGTTAACGATGAAATCAGTTAACGATGAAATCAGTTAAATGAAGATGAAATCAGTTAACGATGAAATCAGTTAAAGATGAAATCAGTTAACGATGAAATCAGTTAACGATGGAATCAGTTAAATGAAGATGAAATCAGTTAACGATGAAATCAGTTAAAGATGAAATCAGTTAACGATGAAATCAGTTAACGATGAAATCAGTTAAATGAAGATGAAATCAGTTAAATGAAGATGAAATCAGTTAACGATGGAATCAGTTAACGATGAAATCAGTTAAATGAAGATGAAATCAGTTAAAGATGAAATCAGTTAACGATGAAATCAGTTAACGATGAAATCAGTTAAATGAAGATGAAATCAGTTAACGATGAAATCAGTTAAAGATGAAATCAGTTAAATGAAGAATGAAGATGAAATCAGTTAACGATGAAATCAGTTAAATGAAGATGAAATCAGTTAACGATGAAATCAGTTAACGATGAAATCAGTTAAATGAAGATGAAATCAGTTAACGATGAAATCAGTTAAATGAAGAATGAAGATGAAATCAGTTAACGATGAAATCAATTAACGATGAAATCAGTTAACGATGAAATCAGTTAAATGAAGATGAAATCAGTTAACGATGAAATCAGTTAACGATGAAATTAGTTAAATGAAGAATGAAAATGAAATCAGTTAAATGAAGATGAAATCAGTTAACGATGAAATCAGTTAACGATGAAATCAGTTAACGATGAAATCAGTTAACGATGGAATCAGTTAAATGAAGATGAAATCAGTTCACGGTGAAATCAGTTAACGATGGAATCAGTTAACGATGGGATCAGTTAACGATGAGATCAGTTAACGATGAGATCAGTTAACGATGAAATCAGTTAAATGAAGATGAAATCAGTTAACGATGAAATCAGTTAACGATGGAATCAGTTAAATGAAGATGAAATCAGTTAACGATGAAATCAGTTAAATGAAGATGAAATCAGTTAACGATGAAATCAGTTAAAGATGAAATCAGTTAACGATGAAATCAGTTAACGATGAAATCAGTTAACGATGAAATCAGTTAAATGAAGATGAAATCAGTTAACGATGAAATCAGTTAAATGAAGATGAAATCAGTTAACGATGAAATCAGTTAAATGAAGAATGAAAATGAAATCAGTTAAATGAAGATGAAATCAGTTAACGATGAAATCAGTTAACGATGAAATCAGTTAAATGAAGATGAAATCAGTTAACGATGAAATCAGTTAACGATGAAATCAGTTAAATGAAGATGAAATCAGTTAACGATGAAATCAGTTAACGATGAAATCAGTTAACGATGGAATCAGTTAAATGAAGATGAAATCAGTTAACGATGAAATCAGTTAAAGATGAAATCAGTTAACGATGAAATCAGTTAACGATGAAATCAGTTAAATGAAGATGAAATCAGTTAACGATGAAATCAGTTAACGATGAAATCAGTTAACGATGGAATCAGTTAAATGAAGATGAAATCAGTTAACGATGAAATCAGTTAACGATGAAATCAGTTAAATGAAGATGAAATCAGTTAACGATGAAATCAGTTAAATGAAGATGAAATCAGTTAACGATGAAATCAGTTAAAGATGAAATCAGTTAACGATGAAATCAGTTAACGATGAAATCAGTTAAATGAAGATGAAATCAGTTAACGATGAAATCAGTTAACGATGAAATCAGTTAACGATGAAATCAGTTAAATGAAGATGAAATCAGTTAACGATGAAATCAGTTAACGATGAAATCAGTTAAATGAAGATGAAATCAGTTAACGATGAAATCAGTTAACGATGAAATCAGTTAAATGAAGCTGAAATCAGTTAACGATGAAATCAGTTAACGATGAAATCAATTAAATGAAGATGAAATCAGTTAACGATGAAATCAGTTAACGATGAAATCAGTTAAATGAAGATGAAATCAGTTAAGGATGAAATCAGTTAACGATGAAATCAATTAAATGAAGATGAAATCAGTTAACGATGAAATCAGTTAAATGAAGATGAAATCAGTTAACGATGAAATCAGTTAAAGATGAAATCAGTTAACGATGGAATCAGTTAACGATGAAATCAGTTAACGATGAAATCAGTTAAATGAAGATGAAATCAGTTAACGATGAAATCAGTTAACGATGGAATCAGTTAAATGAAGATGAAATCAGTTAACGATGAAATCAGTTAACGATGAAATCAGTTAACGATGAAATCAGTTAAATGAAGATGAAATCAGTCAACGATGAAATCAGTTAAAGATGAAATCAGTTAACGATGAAATCAGTTAAATGAAGACGAAATCAGTTAACGATGAAATCAGTTAAATGAAGATGAAATCAGTTCACGATGAAATCAGTTAAATGAAGATGAAATCAGTTAACGATGAAATCAGTTAACGATGAAATCAGTTAAATGAAGATGAAATCAGTTAACGATGAAATCAGTTAACGATGAAATCAGTTAAATGAAGATGAAATCAGTTAACGATGAAATCAGTTAACGATGAAATCAGTTAACGATGAAATCAGTTAAATGAAGATGAAATCAGTTAACGATGAAATCAGTTAACGATGAAATCAGTTAACGATGAAATCACTTAACGATGAAATCAGTTAAATGAAGATGAAATCAGTTAACGATGAAATCAGTTAAAGATGAAATCAGTTAACGATGGAATCAGTTAACGATGAAATCAGTTAACGATGAAATCAGTTAAATGAAGATGAAATCAGTTAACGATGAAATCAGTTAACGATGAAATCAGTTAAATGAAGATGAAATCAGTTAACGATGAAATCAGTTAACGATGAAATCAGTTAACGATGAAATCAGTTAAATGAAGATGAAATCAGTTAACGATGAAATCAGTTAAAGATGAAATCAGTTAACGATGAAATCAGTTAAATGAAGATGAAATCAGTTAACGATGAAATCAGTTAACGATGAAATCAGTTAACGATGAAATCAATTAAATGAAGATGAAATCAGTTAACGATGAAATCAGTTAAATGAAGATGAAATCAGTTAACGATGAAATCAGTTAAATGAAGATGAAATCAGTTAACGATGAAATCAGTTAAATGAAGAATGAAAATGAAATCAGTTAAATGAAGATGAAATCAGTTAACGATGAAATCAGTTAACGATGAAATCAGTTAACGATGAAATCAGTTAACGATGAAATCAGTTAAATGAAGATGAAATCAGTTAACGATGAAATCAGTTAAATGAAGATGAAATCAGTTAACGATGAAATCAGTTAACGATGAAATCAGTTAACGATGGAATCAGTTAACGATGAAATCAGTTAACGATGAAATCAGTTAAATGAAGATGAAATCAGTTAACGATGAAATCAGTTAACGATGAAATCAGTTAAATGAAGATGAAATCAGTTAACGATGAAATCAGTTAAAGATGAAATCAGTTAACGATGAAATCAGTTAACGATGAAATCAGTTAAATGAAGATGAAATCAGTTAACGATGAAATCAGTTAACGATGAAATCAGTTAACGATGGAATCAGTTAAATGAAGATGAAATCAGTTAACGATGAAATCAGTTAACGATGAAATCAGTTAAATGAAGATGAAATCAGTTAACGATGAAATCAGTTAAATGAAGATGAAATCAGTTAACGATGAAATCAGTTAAAGATGAAATCAGTTAACGATGAAATCAGTTAACGATGAAATCAGTTAAATGAAGATGAAATCAGTTAACGATGAAATCAGTTAAAGATGAAATCAGTTAACGATGAAATCAGTTAACGATGAAATCAGTTAAATGAAGATGAAATCAGTTAACGATGAAATCAGTTAACGATGAAATCAGTTAAATGAAGATGAAATCAGTTAACGATGAAATCAGTTAAATGAAGATGAAATCAGTTAACGATGAAATCAGTTAACGATGAAATCAGTTAACGATGAAATCAGTTAAATGAAGATGAAATCAGTTAACGATGAAATCAGTTAAATGAAGAATGAAAATGAAATCAGTTAAATGAAGATGAAATCAGTTAACGATGAAATCAGTTAACGATGAAATCAGTTAACGATGGAATCAGTTAACGATTAAATAAGTTAACGATGAAATAAGTTAAATGAAGATGAAATCAGTTAACGATGAAATCAGTTAACAATGAAATCAGTTAAATGAAGATGAAATCAGTTAACGATGAAATCAGTTAACGATGAAATCACTTAACGATGAAATCAGTTAAATGAAGATGAAATCAGTTAACGATGAAATCAGTTAAAGATGAAATCAGTTAACGATGGAATCAGTTAACGATGAAATCAGTTAACGATGAAATCAGTTAAATGAAGATGAAATCAGTTAACGATGAAATCAGTTAACGATGAAATCAGTTAAATGAAGATGAAATCAGTTAACGATGAAATCAGTTAACGATGAAATCAGTTAACGATGAAATCAGTTAAATGAAGATGAAATCAGTTAACGATGAAATCAGTTAACGATGAAATCAGTTAAATGAAGATGAAATCAGTTAACGATGAAATCAGTTAACGATGAAATCAGTTAAATGAAGATGAAATCAGTTAACGATGAAATCAGTTAACGATGGAATCAGTTAACGATGAAATCAGTTAACGATGAAATCAGTTAAATGAAGATGAAATCAGTTAACGATGAAATCAGTTAACGATGAAATCAGTTAACGATGAAATCAGTTAAATGAAGATGAAATCAGTTAACGATGAAATCAGTTAAAGATGAAATCAGTTAACGATGAAATCAGTTAACGATGAAATCAGTTAAATGAAGATGAAATCAGTTAACGATGAAATCAGTTAAATGAAGATGAAATCAGTTAACGATGAAATCAGTTAACGATGAAATCAGTTAACGATGGAATCAGTTAAATGAAGATGAAATCAGTTAATGATGAAATCAGTTAACGATGAAATCAGTTAACGATGAAATCAGTTAAATGAAGATGAAATCAGTTAACGATGAAATCAGTTAAATGAAGATGAAATCAGTTAACGATGAAATCAGTTAAAGATGAAATCAGTTAACGATGAAATCAGTTAACTATGAAATCAGTTAAATGAAGATGAAATCAGTTAACGATGAAATCAGTTAAAGATGAAATCAGTTAACGATGAAATCAGTTAACGATGAAATCAGTTAAATGAAGATGAAATCAGTTAACGATGAAATCAGTTAACGATGAAATCAGTTGAATGAAGATGAAATCAGTTAACGATGAAATCAGTTAACGATGAAATCAGTTAAATGAAGATGAAATCAGTTAACGATGAAATCAGTTAACGATGAAATCAGTTAACGATGAAATCAATTAAATGAAGATGAAATCAGTTAACGATGAAATCAGTTAAATGAAGAATGAAAATGAAATCAGTTAAATGAAGATGAAATCAGTTAACGATGAAATCAGTTAACGATGAAATCAGTTAACGATGAAATCAGTTAAATGAAGATGAAATCAGTTAACGATGAAATCAGTTAAATGAAGATGAAATCAGTTAACGATGAAATCAGTTAACGATGGAATCAGTTAACGATGAAATCAGTTAACGATGAAATCAGTTAAATGAAGATGAAATCAGTTAACGATGAAATCAGTTAACGATGAAATCAGTTAAATGAAGATGAAATCAGTTAACGATGAAATCAGTTAACGATGAAATCAGTTAAATGAAGATGAAATCAGTTAACGATGAAATCAGTTAACGATGAAATCAGTTAACGATGGAATCAGTTAAATGAAGATGGAATCAGTTAAATGAAGATGAAATCAGTTAACGATGAAATCAGTTAACGATGAAATCAGTTAACGATGAAATCAGTTAAATGAAGATGAAATCAGTTAACGATGAAATCAGTTAACGATGAAATCAGTTAACGATGAAATCAATTAAATGAAGATGAAATCAGTTAACGATGAAATCAGTTAAATGAAGATGAAATCAGTTAACGATGAAATCAGTTAAAGATGAAATCAGTTAACGATGAAATCAGTTAACGATGAAATCAGTTAACGATGAAATCAGTTAAATGAAGATGAAATCAGTTAACGATGAAATCAGTTAAATGAAGAATGAAAATGAAATCAGTTAAATGAAGATGAAATCAGTTAACGATGAAATCAGTTAACGATGAAATCAGTTAACGATGGAATCAGTTAACGATGAAATCAGTTAAATGAAGATGAAATCAGTTAACGATGAAATCAGTTAACAATGAAATCAGTTAAATGAAGATGAAATCAGTTAACGATGAAATCAGTTAACGATGAAATCAGTTAACGATGAAATCACTTAACGATGAAATCAGTTAAATGAAGATGAAATCAGTTAATGATGAAATCAGTTAAAGATGAAATCAGTTAACGATGGAATCAGTTAACGATGAAATCAGTTAAATGAAGATGAAATCAGTTAACGATGAAATCAGTTAACGATGAAATCAGTTAAATGAAGATGAAATCAGTTAACGATGAAATCAGTTAAAGATGAAATCAGTTAACGATGAAATCAGTTAACGATGAAATCAGTTAAATGAAGATGAAATCAGTTAACGATGAAATCAGTTAAAGATGAAATCAGTTAACGATGAAATCAGTTAAATGAAGATGAAATCAGTTAACGATGAAATCAGTTAACGATGGAATCAGTTAACGATGAAATCAGTTAACGATGAAATCAGTTAAATGAAAATGAAATCAGTTAACGATGAAATCAGTTAACGATGAAATCAATTAAATGAAGATGAAATCAGTTAACGATGAAATCAGTTAAATGAAGATGAAATCAGTTAACGATGAAATCAGTTAAATGAAGAATGAAAATGAAATCAGTTAAATGAAGATGAAATCAGTTAACGATGAAATCAGTTAAATGAAGATGAAATCAGTTAACGATGAAATCAGTTAACGATGAAATCAGTTAACGATGAAATCAGTTAAATGAAGATGAAATCAGTTAACGATGAAATCAGTTAACAATGAAATCAGTTAAATGAAGATGAAATCAGTTAACGATGAAATCACTTAACGATGAAATCAGTTAAATGAAGATGAAATCAGTTAACGATGAAATCAGTTAAAGATGAAATCAGTTAACGATGGAATCAGTTAACGATGAAATCAGTTAACGATGAAATCAGTTAAATGAAGATGAAATCAGTTAACGATGAAATCAGTTAACGATGAAATCAGTTAACGATGAAATCAGTTAACGATGAAATCAGTTAAATGAAGATGAAATCAGTTAACGATGAAATCAGTTAACGATGAAATCAGTTAACGATGAAATCAGTTAAATGAAGATGAAATCAGTTAACGATGAAATCAGTTAACGATGGAATCAGTTAACGATGAAATCAGTTAAATGAAGATGAAATCAGTTAAATGAAGATGAAATCAGTTAACGATGAAATCAGTTAACGATGAAATCAGTTAACGATGAAATCAATTAAATGAAGATTAAATCAGTTAACGATGAAATCAGTTAAATGAAGATGAAATCAGTTAACGATGAAATCAGTTAACGATGAAATCAGTTAACGATGAAATCAGTTAACGATGAAATCAGTTAAATGAAGATGAAATCAGTTAACGATGAAATCAGTTAAATGAAGAATGAAAATGAAATCAGTTAAATGAAGATGAAATCAGTTAACGATGAAATCAGTTAACGATGAAATCAGTTAAATGAAGATGAAATCAGTTAACGATGAAATCAGTTAAATGAAGATGAAATCAGTTAACGATGAAATCAGTTAACGATGAAATCAGTTAACGATGGAATCAGTTAACGATGAAATCAGTTAACGATGAAATCAGTTAAATGAAGATGAAATCAGTTAACGATGAAATCAGTTAACGATGAAATCAGTTAACGATGAAATCAGTTAAATGAAGATGAAATCAGTTAACGATGAAATCAGTTAAAGATGAAATCAGTTAACGATGAAATCAGTTAACGATGAAATTAGTTAAATGAAGATGAAATCAGTTAACGATGAAATCAGTTAACGATGAAATCAGTTAACGATGGAATCAGTTAAATGAAGATGAAATCAGTTAACGATGAAATCAGTTAACGATGAAATCAGTTAAATGAAGATGAAATCAGTTAACGATGAAATCAGTTAAATGAAGATGAAATCAGTTAACGATGAAATCAGTTAAAGATGAAATCAGTTAACGATGAAATCAGTTAACGATGAAATCAGTTAAATGAAGATGAAATCAGTTAACGATGAAATCAGTTAAAGATGAAATCAGTTAACGATGAAATCAGTTAACGATGAAATCAGTTAAATGAAGATGAAATCAGTTAACGATGAAATCAGTTAACGATGAAATCAGTTAAATGAAGATGAAATCAGTTAACGATGAAATCAGTTAACGATGAAATCAGTTAAATGAAGATGAAATCAGTTAACGATGAAATCAGTTAACGATGAAATCAATTAAATGAAGATGAAATCAGTTAACGATGAAATCAGTTAAATGAAGAATGAAAATGAAATCAGTTAAATGAAGATGAAATCAGTTAACGATGAAATCAGTTAACGATGAAATCAGTTAAATGAAGATGAAATCAGTTAACGATGAAATCAGTTAACGATGAAATCAGTTAACGATGAAATCAGTTAACGATGAAATCAGTTAAATGAAGATGAAATCAGTTAACGATGAAATCAGTTAACGATGAAATCAGTTAAATGAAGATGAAATCAGTTAACGATGAAATCAGTTAACGATGAAATCAGTTAACGATGAAATCAGTTAAATGAAGATGAAATCAGTTAACGATGAAATCAGTTAACGATGAAATCAGTTAACGATGGAATCAGTTAAATGAAGATGAAATCAGTTAACGATGAAATCAGTTAACGATGAAATCAGTTAACGATGAAATCAGTTAACGATGAAATCAGTTAAATGAAGATGAAATCAGTTAACGATGAAATCAGTTAAATGAAGATGAAATCAGTTAACGATGAAATCAGTTAAAGATGAAATCAGTTAACGATGAAATCAGTTAACGATGAAATCAGTTAAATGAAGATGAAATCAGTTAACGATGAAATCAGTTAAAGATGAAATCAGTTAACGATGTAATCAGTTAACGATGAAATCAGTTAAATGAAGATGAAATCAGTTAACGATGAAATCAGTTAACGATGAAATCAGTTAAATGAAGATGAAATCAGTTAACAATGAAATCAGTTAACGATGAAATCAGTTAACGATGAAATCAGTTAAATGAAGATGAAATCAGTTAACGATGAAATCAGTTAACGATGAAATCAGTTAACGATGAAATCAATTAAATGAAGATGAAATCAGTTAACGATGAAATCAGTTAAATGAAGATGAAATCAGTTAACGATGAAATCAGTTAACGATGAAATCAGTTAAATGAAGATGAAATCAGTTAACGATGAAATCATTTAACGATGAAATCAGTTAACGATGAAATCAGTTAAATGAAGATGAAATCAGTTAACGATGAAATCAGTTAACGATGAAATCAGTTAACGATGAAATCAATTAAATGAAGATGAAATCAGTTAACGATGAAATCAGTTAAATGAAGAATGAAAATGAAATCAGTTAAATGAAGATGAAATCAGTTAACGATGAAATCAGTTAACGATGAAATCAGTTAACGATGAAATCAGTTAAATGAAGATGAAATCAGTTAACGATGAAATCAGTTAAATGAAGATGAAATCAGTTAACGATGAAATCAGTTAACGATGGAATCAGTTAACGATGAAATCAGTTAACGATGAAATCAGTTAACGATGAAATCAGTTAACGATGGAATCAGTTAACGATGAAATCAGTTAACGATGAAATCAGTTAAATGAAGATGAAATCAGTTAACGATGAAATCAGTTAACGATGAAATCAGTTAAATGAAGATGAAATCAGTTAACGATGAAATCAGTTAACGATGAAATCAGTTAACGATGAAATCAGTTAAATGAAGATGAAATCAGTTAACGATGAAATCAGTTAACGATGAAATCAGTTAACGATGGAATCAGTTAAATGAAGATGAAATCAGTTAACGATGAAATCAGTTAACGATGAAATCAGTTAACGATGAAATCAGTTAAATGAAGATGAAATCAGTTAACGATGAAATCAGTTAAATGAAGATGAAATCAGTTAACGATGAAATCAGTTAAAGATGAAATCAGTTAACGATGAAATCAGTTAAATGAAGATGAAATCAGTTAACGATGAAATCAGTTAACGATGAAATCAGTTAACGATGAAATCAGTTAAATGAAGATGAAATCAGTTAACGATGAAATCAGTTAACGATGAAATCAGTTAACGATGAAATCAGTTAAATGAAGATGAAATCAGTTAACGATGAAATCAGTTAACGATGAAATCAGTTAACGATGAAATCAGTTAAATGAAGATGAAATCAGTTAACGATGAAATCAGTTAACGATGAAATCAGTTAACGATGAAATCAATTAAATGAAGATGAAATCAGTTAACGATGAAATCAGTTAAATGAAGATGAAATCAGTTAACGATGAAATCAGTTAAAGATGAAATCAGTTAACGATGAAATCAGTTAACGATGAAATCAGTTAACGATGAAATCAGTTAAATGAAGATGAAATCAGTTAACGATGAAATCAGTTAAATGAAGAATGAAAATGAAATCAGTTAAATGAAGATGAAATCAGTTAACGATGAAATCAGTTAACGATGGAATCAGTTAACGATGAAATCAGTTAACGATGAAATCAGTTAAATGAAGATGAAATCAGTTAACGATGAAATCAGTTAACAATGAAATCAGTTAAATGAAGATGAAATCAGTTAACGATGAAATCAGTTAACGATGAAATCAGTTAACGATGAAATCACTTAACGATGAAATCAGTTAAATGAAGATGAAATCAGTTAACGATGAAATCAGTTAAAGATGGAATCAGTTAACGATGAAATCAGTTAACGATGAAATCAGTTAAATGAAGATGAAATCAGTTAACGATGAAATCAGTTAACGATGAAATCAGTTAAATGAAGATGAAATCAGTTAACGATGAAATCAGTTAAAGATGAAATCAGTTAACGATGAAATCAGTTAACGATGAAATCAGTTAAATGAAGATGAAATCAGTTAACGATGAAATCAGTTAAAGATGAAATCAGTTAACGATGAAATCAGTTAACGATGAAATCAGTTAAATGAAGATGAAATCAGTTAACGATGAAATCAGTTAACGATGGAATCAGTTAACGATGAAATCAGTTAACGATGAAATCAGTTAAATGAAAATGAAATCAGTTAACGATGAAATCAGTTAACGATGAAATCAATTAAATGAAGATGAAATCAGTTAACGATGAAATCAGTTAAATGAAGATGAAATCAGTTAACGATGAAATCAGTTAAAGATGAAATCAGTTAACGATGAAATCAGTTAACGATGAAATCAGTTAAATGAAGATGAAATCAGTTAACGATGAAATCAGTTAAATGAAGAATGAAAATGAAATCAGTTAAATGAAGATGAAATCAGTTAACGATGAAATCAGTTAACGATGAAATCAGTTAACGATGAAATCAGTTAAATGAAGATGAAATCAGTTAACGATGAAATCAGTTAAATGAAGATGAAATCAGTTAACGATGAAATCAGTTAACGATGAAATCAGTTAACGATGAAATCAGTTAACGATGAAATCAGTTAAATGAAGATGAAATCAGTTAACGATGAAATCAGTTAACGATGGAATCAGTTAAATGAAGATGAAATCAGTTAACGATGAAATCAGTTAACGATGGAATCAGTTAAATGAAGATGAAATCAGTTAACGATGAAATCAGTTAAATGAAGATGAAATCAGTTAACGATGAAATCAGTTAACGATGAAATCAGTTAACGATGAAATCAGTTAAATGAAGATGAAATCAGTTAACGATGAAATCAGTTAACGATGGAATCAGTTAAATGAAGATGAAATCAGTTAACGATGAAATCAGTTAACGATGAAATCAGTTAACGATGAAATCAGTTAAATGAAGATGAAATCAGTTAACGATGAAATCAGTTAAATGAAGATGAAATCAGTTAACGATGAAATCAGTTAACGATGAAATCAGTTAACGATGAAATCAGTTAAATGAAGATGAAATCAGTTAACGATGAAATCAGTTAACGATGTAATCAGTTAACGATGAAATCAATTAAATGAAGATGAAATCAGTTAACGATGAAATCAGTTAAATGAAGATGAAATCAGTTAACGATGAAATCAGTTAAAAATGAAATCAGTTAACGATGAAATCAGTTAACGATGAAATCAGTTAACGATGAAATCAGTTAAATGAAGATGAAATCAGTTAACGATGAAATCAGTTAAATGAAGAATGAAAATGAAATCAGTTAAATGAAGATGAAATCAGTTAACGATGAAATCAGTTAACGATGAAATCAGTTAAATGAAGATGAAATCAGTTAACGATGAAATCAGTTAAAGATGAAATCAGTTAACGATGAAATCAGTTAACGATGAAATCAGTTAACGATGAAATCAGTTAACGATGGAATCAGTTAAATGAAGATGAAATCAGTTAACGATGAAATCAGTTAACGATGAAATCAGTTAAATGAAGATGAAATCAGTTAACGATGAAATCAGTTAAATGAAGATGAAATCAGTTAACGATGAAATCAGTTAACGATGAAATCAGTTAAATGAAGATGAAATCAGTTAACGATGAAATCAGTTAACGATGAAATCAATTAAATGAAGATGAAATCAGTTAACGATGAAATCAGTTAAAAGAAGATGAAATCAGTTAACGATGAAATCAGTTAAATGAAGATGAAATCAGTTAACGATGAAATCAGTTAAATGAAGAATGAAAATGAAATCAGTTAAATGAAGATGAAATCAGTTAACGATGAAATCAGTTAAATGAAGATGAAATCAGTTAACGATGAAATCAGTTAACGATGAAATCAGTTAACGATGGAATCAGTTAACGATGAAATCAGTTAAATGAAGATGAAATCAGTTAACGATGAAATCAGTTAAAGATGAAATCAGTTAACGATGAAATCAGTTAACGATGAAATCAGTTAAATGAAGATGAAATCAGTTAACGATGAAATCAGTTAACGATGGAATCAGTTAAATGAAGATGAAATCAGTTAACGATGAAATCAGTTAACGATGAAATCAGTTAAATGAAGATGAAATCAGTTAACGATGAAATCAGTTAAATGAAGAATGAAAATGAAATCAGTTAAATGAAGATGAAATCAGTTAACGATGAAATCAGTTAACGATGAAATCAGTTAAATGAAGATGAAATCAGTTAACGATGAAATCAGTTAAAGATGAAATCAGTTAACGATAAAATCAGTTAACGATGAAATCAGTTAACGATGGAATCAGTTAAATGAAGATGAAATCAGTTAACGATGAAATCAGTTAACGATGAAATCAGTTAAATGAAGATGAAATCAGTTAACGATGAAATCAGTTAAATGAAGATGAAATCAGTTAACGATGAAATCAGTTAACGATGAAATCAGTTAAATGAAGATGAAATCAGTTAACGATGAAATCAGTTAACGATGAAATCAATTAAATGAAGATGAAATCAGTTAACGATGAAATCAGTTAAAAGAAGATGAAATCAGTTAACGATGAAATCAGTTAACGATGAAATCAGTTAAATGAAGATGAAATCAGTTAACGATGAAATCAGTTAAATGAAGAATGAAAATGAAATCAGTTAAATGAAGATGAAATCAGTTAACGATGAAATCAGTTAAATGAAGATGAAATCAGTTAACGATGAAATCAGTTAACGATGAAATCAGTTAACGATGGAATCAGTTAACGATGAAATCAGTTAACGATGAAATCAGTTAAATGAAGATGAAATCAGTTAACGATGAAATCAGTTAACAATGAAATCAGTTAAATGAAGATGAAATCAGTTAACGATGAAATCAGTTAACGATGAAATCAGTTAACGATGAAATCAGTTAAATGAAGATGAAATCAGTTAACGATGAAATCAGTTAACGATGGAATCAGTTAAATGAAGATGAAATCAGTTAACGATGAAATCAGTTAACGATGAAATCAGTTAACGATGAAATCAGTTAAATGAAGATGAAATCAGTTAACGATGAAATCAGTTAAATGAAGAATGAAAATGAAATCAGTTAAATGAAGATGAAATCAGTTAACGATGAAATCAGTTAACGATGAAATCAGTTAAATGAAGATGAAATCAGTTAACGATGAAATCAGTTAAATGAAGATGAAATCAGTTAACGATGAAATCAGTTAACGATGAAATCAGTTAAATGAAGATGAAATCAGTTAACGATGAAATCAGTTAAATGAAGAATGAAGATGAAATCAGTTAACGATGAAATCAATTAACGATGAAATCAGTTAACGATGAAATCAGTTAAATGAAGATGAAATCAGTTAACGATGAAATCAGTTAACGATGAAATCAGTTAAATGAAGAATGAAAATGAAATCAGTTAACGATGAAATCAATTAACGATGAAATCAGTTAACGATGAAATCAGTTAAATGAAGATGAAATCAGTTAACGATGAAATCAGTTAAATGAAGATGAAATCAGTTAACGATGAAATCAGTTAACGATGAAATCAGTTAACGATGAAATCAGTTAAATGAAGATGAAATCAGTTAACGATGAAATCAGTTAACGATGAAATCAGTTAACGATGAAATCAATTAAATGAAGATGAAATCAGTTAACGATGAAATCAGTTAACGATGAAATCAGTTAAATGAAGATGAAATCAGTTAAATGAAGATGAAATCAGTTAACGATGAAATCAGTTAACGATGAAATCAGTTAACGATGAAATCAGTTAAATGAAGATGAAATCAGTTAAAGATGAAATCAGTTAACGATGAAATCAGTTAACGATGAAATCAGTTAAATGAAGATGAAATCAGTTAAAGATGAAATCAGTTAACGATGAAATCAGTTAACGATGAAATCAGTTAAATGAAGATGAAATCAGTTAACGATGAAATCAGTTAAAGATGAAATCAGTTAAATGAAGAATGAAGATGAAATCAGTTAACGATGAAATCAGTTAAATGAAGATGAAATCAGTTAACGATGAAATCAATTAACGATGAAATCAGTTAACGATGAAATCAATTAACGATGAAATCAGTTAACGATGAAATCAATTAACGATGAAATCAGTTAAATTAAGATGAAATCAGATAACGATGAAATCAGTTAAAGATGAAATCAGTTAAATGAAGAATGAAGATGAAATCAGTTAACGATGAAATCAGTTAACGATGAAATCAGTTAACGATGAAATCAATTAACGATGAAATCAGTTAAATGAAGATGAAATCAGTTAACGATGAAATCAATTAACGATGAAATCAGTTAACGATGAAATCAGTTAACGATGAAATCAGTTAACGATGAAATCAGTTAAATGAAGATGAAATCAGTTAACGATGAAATCAGTTAACGATGAAATCAATTAACGATGAAATCAGTTAAATGAAGATGAAATCAGTTAACGATGAAATCAGTTAAAGATGAAATCAGTTAAATGAAGAATGAAGATGAAATCAGTTAACGATGAAATCAGTTAAATGAAGATGAAATCAGTTAACGATGAAATCAATTAACGATGAAATCAGTTAACGATGAAATCAATTAACGATGAAATCAGTTAAATGAAGATGAAATCAGTTAACGATGAAATCAGTTAAAGATGAAATCAGTTAAATGAAGAATGAAGATGAAATCAGTTAACGATGAAATCAGTTAACGATGAAATCAGTTAACGATGAAATCAATTAACGATGAAATCAGTTAAATGAAGATGAAATCAGTTAACGATGAAATCAATTAACGATGAAATCAGTTAACGATGAAATCAGTTAAATGAAGATGAAATCAGTTAACGATGAAATCAGTTAACGATGAAATCAGTTAAATGAAGAATGAAAATGAAATCAGTTAACGATGAAATCAATTAACGATGAAATCAGTTAACGATGAAATCAGTTAAATGAAGATGAAATCAGTTAACGATGAAATCAGTTAACGATGAAATCAGTTAAATGAAGATGAAATCAGTTAACGATGAAATCAGTTAACGATGAAATCAGTTAACGATGAAATCAGTTAAATGAAGATGAAATCAGTTAACGATGAAATCAGTTAACGATGAAATCAGTTAACGATGAAATCAATTAAATGAAGATGAAATCAGTTAACGATGAAATCAGTTAACGATGAAATCAGTTAAATGAAGATGAAATCAGTTAAATGAAGATGAAATCAGTTAACGATGAAATCAGTTAACGATGAAATCAGTTAACGATGAAATCAGTTAAATGAAGATGAAATCAGTTAAAGATGAAATCAGTTAACGATGAAATCAGTTAACGATGAAATCAGTTAACGATGAAATCAGTTAAAGATGAAATCAGTTAAATGAAGAATGAAGATGAAATCAGTTAACGATGAAATCAGTTAAATGAAGATGAAATCAGTTAACGATGAAATCAATTAACGATGAAATCAGTTAACGATGAAATCAGTTAACGATGAAATCAATTAACGATGAAATCAGTTAAATGAAGATGAAATCAGTTAACGATGAAATCAGTTAAAGATGAAATCAGTTAAATGAAGAATGAAGATGAAATCAGTTAACGATGAAATCAGTTAAATGAAGATGAAATCAGTTAACGATGAAATCAATTAACGATGAAATCAGTTAACGATGAAATCAATTAACGATGAAATCAGTTAAATGAAGATGAAATCAGTTAACGATGAAATCAGTTAACGATGAAATCAGTTAAATGAAGAATGAAAATGAAATCAGTTAACGATGAAATCAATTAACGATGAAATCAGTTAACGATGAAATCAGTTAAATGAAGATGAAATCAGTTAACGATGAAATCAGTTAACGATGAAATCAGTTAAATGAAGATGAAATCAGTTAACGATGAAATCAGTTAACGATGAAATCAGTTAACGATGAAATCAGTTAAATGAAGATGAAATCAGTTAACGATGAAATCAGTTAACGATGAAATCAGTTAACGATGAAATCAATTAAATGAAGATGAAATCAGTTAACGATGAAATCAGTTAAATGAAGAATGAAAATGAAATCAGTTAAATGAAGATGAAATCAGTTAACGATGAAATCAGTTAACGATGAAATCAGTTAAATGAAGATGAAATCAGTTAACGATGAAATCAGTTAACGATGAAATCAGTTAACGATGAAATCAATTAAATGAAGATGAAATCAGTTAACGATGAAATCAGTTAAATGAAGATGAAATCAGTTAACGATGAAATCAGTTAAAGATGAAATCAGTTAACGATGAAATCAGTTAACGATGAAATCAGTTAAATGAAGATGAAATCAGTTAACGATGAAATCAGTTAAATGAAGAATGAAAATGAAATCAGTTAAATGAAGATGAAATCAGTTAACGATGAAATCAGTTAACGATGAAATCAGTTAACGATGAAATCAGTTAAATGAAGATGAAATCAGTTAACGATGAAATCAGTTAACAATGAAATCAGTTAAATGAAGATGAAATCAGTTAACGATGAAATCAGTTAACGATGAAATCAGTTAACGATGAAATCAGTTAAATGAAGATGAAATCAGTTAACGATGAAATCAGTTAACGATGAAATCAGTTAAATGAAGATGAAATCAGTTAACGATGAAATCAGTTAACGATGAAATCAGTTAAATGAAGATGAAATCAGTTAACGATGAAATCAGTTAACGATGAAATCAGTTAACGATGAAATCAATTAAATGAAGATGAAATCAGTTAACGATGAAATCAATTAAATGAAGATGAAATCAGTTAACGATGAAATCAGTTAACAATGAAATCAGTTAAATGAAGATGAAATCAGTTAACGATGAAATCAGTTAACGATGAAATCAGTTAACGATGAAATCAGTTAAATGAAGATGAAATCAGTTAACGATGAAATCAATTAACGATGAAATCAGTTAACAATGAAATCAGTTAAATGAAGATGAAATCAGTTAACGATGAAATCAGTTAACGATGAAATCAGTTAAAGATGAAATCAGTTAACGATGAAATCAGTTAACGATGAAATCAGTTAACGATGAAATCAGTTAAATGAAGATGAAATCAGTTAACGATGAAATCAGTTAAATGAAGAATGAAAATGAAATCAGTTAAATGAAGATGAAATCAGTTAACGATGAAATCAGTTAACGATGAAATCAGTTAACGATGAAATCAGTTAAATGAAGATGAAATCAGTTAACGATGAAATCAGTTAACAATGAAATCAGTTAAATGAAGATGAAATCAGTTAACGATGAAATCAGTTAACGATGAAATCAGTTAACGATGAAATCAGTTAAATGAAGATGAAATCAGTTAACGATGAAATCAGTTAACGATGAAATCAGTTAAATGAAGATGAAATCAGTTAACGATGAAATCAGTTAACGATGAAATCAGTTAAATGAAGAATGAAAATGAAATCAGTTAACGATGAAATCAGTTAACGATGAAATCAGTTAACGATGAAATCAATTAAATGAAGATGAAATCAGTTAACGATGAAATCAGTTAAATGAAGAATGAAAATGAAATCAGTTAAATGAAGATGAAATCAGTTAACGATGAAATCAGTTAACGATGAAATCAGTTAAATGAAGATGAAATCAGTTAACGATGAAATCAGTTAACGATGAAATCAGTTAACGATGAAATCAATTAAATGAAGATGAAATCAGTTAACGATGAAATCAGTTAAATGAAGATGAAATCAGTTAACGATGAAATCAGTTAAAGATGAAATCAGTTAACGATGAAATCAGTTAACGATGAAATCAGTTAACGATGAAATCAGTTAAATGAAGATGAAATCAGTTAACGATGAAATCAGTTAAATGAAGAATGAAAATGAAATCAGTTAAATGAAGATGAAATCAGTTAACGATGAAATCAGTTAACGATGAAATCAGTTAACGATGAAATCAGTTAAATGAAGATGAAATCAGTTAACGATGAAATCAGTTAACAATGAAATCAGTTAAATGAAGATGAAATCAGTTAACGATGAAATCAGTTAACGATGAAATCAGTTAACGATGAAATCAGTTAACGATGAAATCAGTTAAATGAAGATGAAATCAGTTAACGATGAAATCAGTTAACGATGAAATCAGTTAAATGAAGATGAAATCAGTTAACGATGAAATTAGTTAACGATGAAATCAGTTAAATGAAGATGAAATCAGTTAACGATGAAATCAGTTAACGATGAAATCAGTTAACGATGAAATCAATTAAATGAAGATGAAATCAGTTAACGATGAAATCAATTAAATGAAGATGAAATCAGTTAACGATGAAATCAGTTAACAATGAAATCAGTTAAATGAAGATGAAATCAGTTAACGATGAAATCAGTTAACGATGAAATCAGTTAAAGATGAAATCAGTTAACGATGAAATCAGTTAACGATGAAATCAGTTAAATGAAGATGAAATCAGTTAACGATGAAATCAATTAACGATGAAATCAGTTAACAATGAAATCAGTTAAATGAAGATGAAATCAGTTAACGATGAAATCAGTTAACGATGAAATCAGTTAAAGATGAAATCAGTTAACGATGAAATCAGTTAACGATGAAATCAGTTAAATGAAGAATGAAAATGAAATCAGTTAACGATGAAATCAATTAACGATGAAATCAGTTAAATGAAGATGAAATCAGTTAACGATGAAATCAGTTAACGATGAAATCAGTTAACGATGAAATCAGTTAAATGAAGATGAAATCAGTTAACGATGAAATCAGTTAAATGAAGAATGAAAATGAAATCAGTTAAATGAAGATGAAATCAGTTAACGATGAAATCAGTTAACGATGAAATCAGTTAAATGAAGATGAAATCAGTTAACGATGAAATCAGTTAAATGAAGATGAAATCAGTTAACGATGAAATCAGTTAACGATGAAATCAGTTAAATGAAGATGAAATCAGTTAACGATGAAATCAGTTAAATGAAGAATGAAGATGAAATCAGTTAACGATGAAATCAATTAACGATGAAATCAGTTAACGATGAAATCAGTTAAATGAAGATGAAATCAGTTAACGATGAAATCAGTTAACGATGAAATCAGTTAAATGAAGAATGAAAATGAAATCAGTTAACGATGAAATCAATTAACGATGAAATCAGTTAACGATGAAATCAGTTAAATGAAGATGAAATCAGTTAACGATGAAATCAGTTAAATGAAGATGAAATCAGTTAACGATGAAATCAGTTAACGATGAAATCAGTTAACGATGAAATCAGTTAAATGAAGATGAAATCAGTTAACGATGAAATCAGTTAACGATGAAATCAGTTAACGATGAAATCAATTAAATGAAGATGAAATCAGTTAACGATGAAATCAGTTAACGATGAAATCAGTTAAATGAAGATGAAATCAGTTAAATGAAGATGAAATCAGTTAACGATGAAATCAGTTAACGATGAAATCAGTTAAATGAAGATGAAATCAGTTAAAGATGAAATCAGTTAACGATGAAATCAGTTAACGATGAAATCAGTTAAATGAAGATGAAATCAGTTAAAGATGAAATCAGTTAACGATGAAATCAGTTAACGATGAAATCAGTTAAATGAAGATGAAATCAGTTAACGATGAAATCAGTTAAAGATGAAATCAGTTAAATGAAGAATGAAGATGAAATCAGTTAACGATGAAATCAGTTAAATGAAGATGAAATCAGTTAACGATGAAATCAATTAACGATGAAATCAGTTAACGATGAAATCAATTAACGATGAAATCAGTTAACGATGAAATCAATTAACGATGAAATCAGTTAAATGAAGATGAAATCAGATAACGATGAAATCAGTTAAAGATGAAATCAGTTAAATGAAGAATGAAGATGAAATCAGTTAACGATGAAATCAGTTAACGATGAAATCAGTTAACGATGAAATCAATTAACGATGAAATCAGTTAAATGAAGATGAAATCAGTTAACGATGAAATCAATTAACGATGAAATCAGTTAACGATGAAATCAGTTAACGATGAAATCAGTTAACGATGAAATCAGTTAAATGAAGATGAAATCAGTTAACGATGAAATCAGTTAACGATGAAATCAATTAACGATGAAATCAGTTAAATGAAGATGAAATCAGTTAACGATGAAATCAGTTAAAGATGAAATCAGTTAAATGAAGAATGAAGATGAAATCAGTTAACGATGAAATCAGTTAAATGAAGATGAAATCAGTTAACGATGAAATCAATTAACGATGAAATCAGTTAACGATGAAATCAATTAACGATGAAATCAGTTAAATGAAGATGAAATCAGTTAACGATGAAATCAGTTAAAGATGAAATCAGTTAAATGAAGAATGAAGATGAAATCAGTTAACGATGAAATCAGTTAACGATGAAATCAGTTAACGATGAAATCAATTAACGATGAAATCAGTTAAATGAAGATGAAATCAGTTAACGATGAAATCAATTAACGATGAAATCAGTTAACGATGAAATCAGTTAAATGAAGATGAAATCAGTTAACGATGAAATCAGTTAACGATGAAATCAGTTAAATGAAGAATGAAAATGAAATCAGTTAACGATGAAATCAATTAACGATGAAATCAGTTAACGATGAAATCAGTTAAATGAAGATGAAATCAGTTAACGATGAAATCAGTTAACGATGAAATCAGTTAAATGAAGATGAAATCAGTTAACGATGAAATCAGTTAACGATGAAATCAGTTAACGATGAAATCAGTTAAATGAAGATGAAATCAGTTAACGATGAAATCAGTTAACGATGAAATCAGTTAACGATGAAATCAATTAAATGAAGATGAAATCAGTTAACGATGAAATCAGTTAACGATGAAATCAGTTAAATGAAGATGAAATCAGTTAAATGAAGATGAAATCAGTTAACGATGAAATCAGTTAACGATGAAATCAGTTAACGATGAAATCAGTTAAATGAAGATGAAATCAGTTAAAGATGAAATCAGTTAACGATGAAATCAGTTAACGATGAAATCAGTTAACGATGAAATCAGTTAAAGATGAAATCAGTTAAATGAAGAATGAAGATGAAATCAGTTAACGATGAAATCAGTTAAATGAAGATGAAATCAGTTAACGATGAAATCAATTAACGATGAAATCAGTTAACGATGAAATCAGTTAACGATGAAATCAATTAACGATGAAATCAGTTAAATGAAGATGAAATCAGTTAACGATGAAATCAGTTAAAGATGAAATCAGTTAAATGAAGAATGAAGATGAAATCAGTTAACGATGAAATCAGTTAAATGAAGATGAAATCAGTTAACGATGAAATCAATTAACGATGAAATCAGTTAACGATGAAATCAATTAACGATGAAATCAGTTAAATGAAGATGAAATCAGTTAACGATGAAATCAGTTAACGATGAAATCAGTTAAATGAAGAATGAAAATGAAATCAGTTAACGATGAAATCAATTAACGATGAAATCAGTTAACGATGAAATCAGTTAAATGAAGATGAAATCAGTTAACGATGAAATCAGTTAACGATGAAATCAGTTAAATGAAGATGAAATCAGTTAACGATGAAATCAGTTAACGATGAAATCAGTTAACGATGAAATCAGTTAAATGAAGATGAAATCAGTTAACGATGAAATCAGTTAACGATGAAATCAGTTAACGATGAAATCAATTAAATGAAGATGAAATCAGTTAACGATGAAATCAGTTAAATGAAGAATGAAAATGAAATCAGTTAAATGAAGATGAAATCAGTTAACGATGAAATCAGTTAACGATGAAATCAGTTAAATGAAGATGAAATCAGTTAACGATGAAATCAGTTAACGATGAAATCAGTTAACGATGAAATCAATTAAATGAAGATGAAATCAGTTAACGATGAAATCAGTTAAATGAAGATGAAATCAGTTAACGATGAAATCAGTTAAAGATGAAATCAGTTAACGATGAAATCAGTTAACGATGAAATCAGTTAAATGAAGATGAAATCAGTTAACGATGAAATCAGTTAAATGAAGAATGAAAATGAAATCAGTTAAATGAAGATGAAATCAGTTAACGATGAAATCAGTTAACGATGAAATCAGTTAACGATGAAATCAGTTAAATGAAGATGAAATCAGTTAACGATGAAATCAGTTAACAATGAAATCAGTTAAATGAAGATGAAATCAGTTAACGATGAAATCAGTTAACGATGAAATCAGTTAACGATGAAATCAGTTAAATGAAGATGAAATCAGTTAACGATGAAATCAGTTAACGATGAAATCAGTTAAATGAAGATGAAATCAGTTAACGATGAAATCAGTTAACGATGAAATCAGTTAAATGAAGATGAAATCAGTTAACGATGAAATCAGTTAACGATGAAATCAGTTAACGATGAAATCAATTAAATGAAGATGAAATCAGTTAACGATGAAATCAATTAAATGAAGATGAAATCAGTTAACGATGAAATCAGTTAACAATGAAATCAGTTAAATGAAGATGAAATCAGTTAACGATGAAATCAGTTAACGATGAAATCAGTTAAATGAAGATGAAATCAGTTAACGATGAAATCAATTAACGATGAAATCAGTTAACAATGAAATCAGTTAAATGAAGATGAAATCAGTTAACGATGAAATCAGTTAACGATGAAATCAGTTAAAGATGAAATCAGTTAACGATGAAATCAGTTAACGATGAAATCAGTTAACGATGAAATCAGTTAAATGAAGATGAAATCAGTTAACGATGAAATCAGTTAAATGAAGAATGAAAATGAAATCAGTTAAATGAAGATGAAATCAGTTAACGATGAAATCAGTTAACGATGAAATCAGTTAACGATGAAATCAGTTAAATGAAGATGAAATCAGTTAACGATGAAATCAGTTAACAATGAAATCAGTTAAATGAAGATGAAATCAGTTAACGATGAAATCAGTTAACGATGAAATCAGTTAACGATGAAATCAGTTAAATGAAGATGAAATCAGTTAACGATGAAATCAGTTAACGATGAAATCAGTTAAATGAAGATGAAATCAGTTAACGATGAAATCAGTTAACGATGAAATCAGTTAAATGAAGAATGAAAATGAAATCAGTTAACGATGAAATCAGTTAACGATGAAATCAGTTAACGATGAAATCAATTAAATGAAGATGAAATCAGTTAACGATGAAATCAGTTAAATGAAGAATGAAAATGAAATCAGTTAAATGAAGATGAAATCAGTTAACGATGAAATCAGTTAACGATGAAATCAGTTAAATGAAGATGAAATCAGTTAACGATGAAATCAGTTAACGATGAAATCAGTTAACGATGAAATCAATTAAATGAAGATGAAATCAGTTAACGATGAAATCAGTTAAATGAAGATGAAATCAGTTAACGATGAAATCAGTTAAAGATGAAATCAGTTAACGATGAAATCAGTTAACGATGAAATCAGTTAACGATGAAATCAGTTAAATGAAGATGAAATCAGTTAACGATGAAATCAGTTAAATGAAGAATGAAAATGAAATCAGTTAAATGAAGATGAAATCAGTTAACGATGAAATCAGTTAACGATGAAATCAGTTAACGATGAAATCAGTTAAATGAAGATGAAATCAGTTAACGATGAAATCAGTTAACAATGAAATCAGTTAAATGAAGATGAAATCAGTTAACGATGAAATCAGTTAACGATGAAATCAGTTAACGATGAAATCAGTTAAATGAAGATGAAATCAGTTAACGATGAAATCAGTTAACGATGAAATCAGTTAAATGAAGATGAAATCAGTTAACGATGAAATTAGTTAACGATGAAATCAGTTAAATGAAGATGAAATCAGTTAACGATGAAATCAGTTAACGATGAAATCAATTAAATGAAGATGAAATCAGTTAACGATGAAATCAATTAAATGAAGATGAAATCAGTTAACGATGAAATCAGTTAACAATGAAATCAG
Organism: Semicossyphus pulcher; assembly: GCF_022749685.1. Lineage (NCBI taxonomy): Eukaryota > Metazoa > Chordata > Actinopteri > Labriformes > Labridae > Semicossyphus > Semicossyphus pulcher. The sequence goes on along the minus strand of NW_027211615.1, from coordinate 32,255,157 downwards.
TTAAATGAAGATGAAATCAGTTAACGATGAAATCAGTTAACGATGAAATCAGTTAAAGATGAAATCAGTTAACGATGAAATCAGTTAACGATGAAATCAGTTAAATGAAGATGAAATCAGTTAACGATGAAATCAATTAACGATGAAATCAGTTAACAATGAAATCAGTTAAATGAAGATGAAATCAGTTAACGATGAAATCAGTTAACGATGAAATCAGTTAAAGATGAAATCAGTTAACGATGAAATCAGTTAACGATGAAATCAGTTAAATGAAGATGAAATCAGTTAACGATGAAATCAGTTAACGATGAAATCAGTTAAATGAAGATGAAATCAGTTAACGATGAAATCAGTTAACGATGAAATCAATTAAATGAAGATGAAATCAGTTAACGATGAAATCAGTTAAATGAAGAATGAAAATGAAATCAGTTAAATGAAGATGAAATCAGTTAACGATGAAATCAGTTAACGATGAAATCAGTTAAATGAAGATGAAATCAGTTAACGATGAAATCAGTTAACGATGAAATCAGTTAACGATGAAATCAATTAAATGAAGATGAAATCAGTTAACGATGAAATCAGTTAAATGAAGATGAAATCAGTTAACGATGAAATCAGTTAAAGATGAAATCAGTTAACGATGAAATCAGTTAACGATGAAATCAGTTAACGATGAAATCAGTTAAATGAAGATGAAATCAGTTAACGATGAAATCAGTTAACGATGAAATCAGTTAAATGAAGAATGAAAATGAAATCAGTTAACGATGAAATCAATTAACGATGAAATCAGTTAACGATGAAATCAGTTAAATGAAGATGAAATCAGTTAACGATGAAATCAGTTAACGATGAAATCAGTTAAATGAAGATGAAATCAGTTAACGATGAAATCAGTTAACGATGAAATCAGTTAACGATGAAATCAGTTAAATGAAGATGAAATCAGTTAACGATGAAATCAGTTAACGATGAAATCAGTTAACGATGAAATCAATTAAATGAAGATGAAATCAGTTAACGATGAAATCAGTTAACGATGAAATCAGTTAAATGAAGATGAAATCAGTTAAATGAAGATGAAATCAGTTAACGATGAAATCAGTTAACGATGAAATCAGTTAACGATGAAATCAGTTAAATGAAGATGAAATCAGTTAAATGAAGATGAAATCAGTTAACGATGAAATCAGTTAACGATGAAATCAGTTAACGATGAAATCAATTAACGATGAAATCAGTTAAATGAAGATGAAATCAGTTAACGATGAAATCAGTTAAAGATGAAATCAGTTAAATGAAGAATGAAGATGAAATCAGTTAACGATGAAATCAGTTAAATGAAGATGAAATCAGTTAACGATGAAATCAATTAACGATGAAATCAGTTAACGATGAAATCAATTAACGATGAAATCAGTTAAATGAAGATGAAATCAGTTAACGATGAAATCAGTTAACGATGAAATCAGTTAAATGAAGAATGAAAATGAAATCAGTTAACGATGAAATCAATTAACGATGAAATCAGTTAACGATGAAATCAGTTAAATGAAGATGAAATCAGTTAACGATGAAATCAGTTAACGATGAAATCAGTTAAATGAAGATGAAATCAGTTAACGATGAAATCAGTTAACGATGAAATCAGTTAAATGAAGATGAAATCAGTTAACGATGAAATCAGTTAACGATGAAATCAGTTAACGATGAAATCAATTAAATGAAGATGAAATCAGTTAACGATGAAATCAGTTAAATGAAGAATGAAAATGAAATCAGTTAAATGAAGATGAAATCAGTTAACGATGAAATCAGTTAACGATGAAATCAGTTAAATGAAGATGAAATCAGTTAACGATGAAATCAGTTAACGATGAAATCAGTTAACGATGAAATCAATTAAATGAAGATGAAATCAGTTAACGATGAAATCAGTTAAATGAAGATGAAATCAGTTAACGATGAAATCAGTTAAAGATGAAATCAGTTAACGATGAAATCAGTTAACGATGAAATCAGTTAACGATGAAATCAGTTAAATGAAGATGAAATCAGTTAACGATGAAATCAGTTAAATGAAGAATGAAGATGAAATCAGTTAACGATGAAATCAGTTAACGATGAAATCAGTTAACGATGAAATCAGTTAAATGAAGATGAAATCAGTTAACGATGAAATCAGTTAACGATGAAATCAGTTAACGATGAAATCAATTAAATGAAGATGAAATCAGTTAACGATGAAATCAGTTAACGATGAAATCAGTTAAATGAAGATGAAATCAGTTAAATGAAGATGAAATCAGTTAACGATGAAATCAGTTAACGATGAAATCAGTTAACGATGAAATCAGTTAAATGAAGATGAAATCAGTTAAAGATGAAATCAGTTAACGATGAAATCAGTTAACGATGAAATCAGTTAAATGAAGATGAAATCAGTTAACGATGAAATCAGTTAACGATGAAATCAATTAACGATGAAATCAGTTAAATGAAGATGAAATCAGTTAACGATGAAATCAGTTAAAGATGAAATCAGTTAAATGAAGAATGAAGATGAAATCAGTTAACGATGAAATCAGTTAAATGAAGATGAAATCAGTTAACGATGAAATCAATTAACGATGAAATCAGTTAACGATGAAATCAATTAACGATGAAATCAGTTAAATGAAGATGAAATCAGTTAACGATGAAATCAGTTAAAGATGAAATCAGTTAAATGAAGAATGAAGATGAAATCAGTTAACGATGAAATCAGTTAAATGAAGATGAAATCAGTTAACGATGAAATCAATTAACGATGAAATCAGTTAAAGATGAAATCAGTTAAATGAAGATGAAATCAGTTAACGATGAAATCAATTAACGATGAAATCAGTTAACGATGAAATCAGTTAAATGAAGATGAAATCAGTTAACGATGAAATCAATTAACGATGAAATCAGTTAACGATGAAATCAATTAACGATGAAATCAGTTAAATGAAGATGAAATCAGTTAACGATGAAATCAGTTAAAGATGAAATCAGTTAAATGAAGAATGAAGATGAAATCAGTTAACGATGAAATCAGTTAACGATGAAATCAGTTAACGATGAAATCAATTAACGATGAAATCAGTTAAATGAAGATGAAATCAGTTAACGATGAAATCAGTTAAAGATGAAATCAGTTAAATGAAGAATGAAGATGAAATCAGTTAACGATGAAATCAGTTAAATGAAGATGAAATCAGTTAACGATGAAATCAGTTAACGATGAAATCAGTTAACGATGAAATCAATTAAATGAAGATGAAATCAGTTAACGATGAAATCAGTTAAATGAAGATGAAATCAGTTAACGATGAAATCAGTTAAAGATGAAATCAGTTAACGATGAAATCAGTTAACGATGAAATCAGTTAAATGAAGATGAAATCAGTTAACGATGAAATCAGTTAAATGAAGAATGAAAATGAAATCAGTTAAATGAAGATGAAATCAGTTAACGATGAAATCAGTTAACGATGAAATCAGTTAACGATGAAATCAGTTAAATGAAGATGAAATCAGTTAACGATGAAATCAGTTAACAATGAAATCAGTTAAATGAAGATGAAATCAGTTAACGATGAAATCAGTTAACGATGAAATCAGTTAACGATGAAATCAGTTAAATGAAGAATGAAGATGAAATCAGTTAACGATGAAATCAGTTAACGATGAAATCAGTTAACGATGAAATCAGTTAAATGAAGATGAAATCAGTTAACGATGAAATCAGTTAACGATGAAATCAATTAAATGAAGATGAAATCAGTTAACGATGAAATCAGTTAACGATGAAATCAGTTAACGATGAAATCAGTTAAATGAAGATGAAATCAGTTAAATGAAGATGAAATCAGTTAACGATGAAATCAGTTAACGATGAAATCAGTTAACGATGAAATCAGTTAAATGAAGATGAAATCAGTTAAAGATGAAATCAGTTAACGGTGAAATCAGTTAACGATGAAATCAGTTAAATGAAGATGAAATCAGTTAACGATGAAATCAGTTAACGATGAAATCAATTAACGATGAAATCAGTTAAATGAAGATGAAATCAGTTAACGATGAAATCAGTTAAAGATGAAATCAGTTAAATGAAGAATGAAGATGAAATCAGTTAACGATGAAATCAGTTAAATGAAGATGAAATCAGTTAACGATGAAATCAATTAACGATGAAATCAGTTAACGATGAAATCAATTAACGATGAAATCAGTTAAATGAAGATGAAATCAGTTAACGATGAAATCAGTTAAAGATGAAATCAGTTAAATGAAGAATGAAGATGAAATCAGTTAACGATGAAATCAGTTAAATGAAGATGAAATCAGTTAACGATGAAATCAATTAACGATGAAATCAGTTAAAGATGAAATCAGTTAAATGAAGATGAAATCAGTTAACGATGAAATCAATTAACGATGAAATCAGTTAACGATGAAATCAGTTAAATGAAGATGAAATCAGTTAACGATGAAATCAATTAACGATGAAATCAGTTAACGATGAAATCAATTAACGATGAAATCAGTTAAATGAAGATGAAATCAGTTAACGATGAAATCAGTTAAAGATGAAATCAGTTAAATGAAGAATGAAGATGAAATCAGTTAACGATGAAATCAGTTAACGATGAAATCAGTTAACGATGAAATCAGTTAACGATGAAATCAATTAACGATGAAATCAGTTAAATGAAGATGAAATCAGTTAACGATGAAATCAGTTAAAGATGAAATCAGTTAAATGAAGAATGAAGATGAAATCAGTTAACGATGAAATCAGTTAAATGAAGATGAAATCAGTTAACGATGAAATCAGTTAACGATGAAATCAATTAAATGAAGATGAAATCAGTTAACGATGAAATCAGTTAAATGAAGATGAAATCAGTTAACGATGAAATCAGTTAAAGATGAAATCAGTTAACGATGAAATCAGTTAACGATGAAATCAGTTAACGATGAAATCAGTTAAATGAAGATGAAATCAGTTAACGATGAAATCAGTTAAATGAAGAATGAAAATGAAATCAGTTAAATGAAGATGAAATCAGTTAACGATGAAATCAGTTAACGATGAAATCAGTTAACGATGAAATCAGTTAAATGAAGATGAAATCAGTTAACGATGAAATCAGTTAACAATGAAATCAGTTAAATGAAGATGAAATCAGTTAACGATGAAATCAGTTAACGATGAAATCAGTTAACGATGAAATCAGTTAAATGAAGATGAAATCAGTTAACGATGAAATCAGTTAAATGAAGAATGAAGATGAAATCAGTTAACGATGAAATCAATTAACGATGAAATCAGTTAACGATGAAATCAGTTAAATGAAGATGAAATCAGTTAACGATGAAATCAGTTAACGATGAAATCAGTTAAATGAAGAATGAAAATGAAATCAGTTAACGATGAAATCAATTAACGATGAAATCAGTTAACGATGAAATCAGTTAAATGAAGATGAAATCAGTTAACGATGAAATCAGTTAACGATGAAATCAGTTAAATGAAGATGAAATCAGTTAACGATGAAATCAGTTAACGATGAAATCAGTTAACGATGAAATCAGTTAAATGAAGATGAAATCAGTTAACGATGAAATCAGTTAACGATGAAATCAGTTAACGATGAAATCAATTAAATGAAGATGAAATCAGTTAACGATGAAATCAGTTAAATGAAGAATGAAAATGAAATCAGTTAAATGAAGATGAAATCAGTTAACGATGAAATCAGTTAACGATGAAATCAGTTAAATGAAGATGAAATCAGTTAACGATGAAATCAGTTAACGATGAAATCAGTTAACGATGAAATCAATTAAATGAAGATGAAATCAGTTAACGATGAAATCAGTTAAATGAAGATGAAATCAGTTAACGATGAAATCAGTTAAAGATGAAATCAGTTAACGATGAAATCAGTTAACGATGAAATCAGTTAACGATGAAATCAGTTAAATGAAGATGAAATCAGTTAACGATGAAATCAGTTAAATGAAGAATGAAGATGAAATCAGTTAACGATGAAATCAGTTAACGATGAAATCAATTAAATGAAGATGAAATCAGTTAACGATGAAATCAGTTAACGATGAAATCAGTTAAATGAAGATGAAATCAGTTAAATGAAGATGAAATCAGTTAACGATGAAATCAGTTAACGATGAAATCAGTTAACGATGAAATCAGTTAAATGAAGATGAAATCAGTTAAAGATGAAATCAGTTAACGATGAAATCAGTTAACGATGAAATCAGTTAAATGAAGATGAAATCAGTTAACGATGAAATCAGTTAACGATGAAATCAATTAACGATGAAATCAGTTAAATGAAGATGAAATCAGTTAACGATGAAATCAGTTAAAGATGAAATCAGTTAAATGAAGAATGAAGATGAAATCAGTTAACGATGAAATCAGTTAAATGAAGATGAAATCAGTTAACGATGAAATCAATTAACGATGAAATCAGTTAACGATGAAATCAATTAACGATGAAATCAGTTAAATGAAGATGAAATCAGTTAACGATGAAATCAGTTAAAGATGAAATCAGTTAAATGAAGAATGAAGATGAAATCAGTTAACGATGAAATCAGTTAAATGAAGATGAAATCAGTTAACGATGAAATCAATTAACGATGAAATCAGTTAACGATGAAATCAATTAACGATGAAATCAGTTAAATGAAGATGAAATCAGTTAACGATGAAATCAGTTAACGATGAAATCAGTTAACGATGAAATCAATTAACGATGAAATCAGTTAAATGAAGATGAAATCAGTTAAAGATGAAATCAGTTAACGATGAAATCAGTTAACGATGAAATCAGTTAAATGAAGATGAAATCAGTTAACGATGAAATCAGTTAAATGAAGATGAAATCAGTTAACGATGAAATCAGTTAACGATGAAAAATATTAACGATGAAATCAGTTAAATGAAGATGAAATCAGTTAACGATGAAATCAGTTAAAGATGAAATCAGTTAAATGAAGAATGAAGATGAAATCAGTTAACGATGAAATCAGTTAACGATGAAATCAGTTAACGATGAAATCAATTAACGATGAAATCAGTTAAATGAAGATGAAATCAGTTAACGATGAAATCAGTTAAAGATGAAATCAGTTAAATGAAGATGAAATCAGTTAACGATGAAATCAATTAACGATGAAATCAGTTAACGATGAAATCAGTTAAATGAAGATGAAATCAGTTAACGATGAAATCAATTAACGATGAAATCAGTTAACGATGAAATCAATTAACGATGAAATCAGTTAAATGAAGATGAAATCAGTTAACGATGAAATCAGTTAAAGATGAAATCAGTTAAATGAAGAATGAAGATGAAATCAGTTAACGATGAAATCAGTTAACGATGAAATCAGTTAACGATGAAATCAATTAACGATGAAATCAGTTAAATGAAGATGAAATCAGTTAACGATGAAATCAGTTAAAGATGAAATCAGTTAAATGAAGAATGAAGATGAAATCAGTTAACGATGAAATCAGTTAAATGAAGATGAAATCAGTTAACGATGAAATCAGTTAACGATGAAATCAGTTAACGATGAAATCAGTTAACGATGAAATCAATTAAATGAAGATGAAATCAGTTAACGATGAAATCAGTTAAATGAAGATGAAATCAGTTAACGATGAAATCAGTTAAAGATGAAATCAGTTAACGATGAAATCAGTTAACGATGAAATCAGTTAACGATGAAATCAGTTAAATGAAGATGAAATCAGTTAACGATGAAATCAGTTAAATGAAGAATGAAAATGAAATCAGTTAAATGAAGATGAAATCAGTTAACGATGAAATCAGTTAACGATGAAATCAGTTAACGATGAAATCAGTTAAATGAAGATGAAATCAGTTAACGATGAAATCAGTTAACAATGAAATCAGTTAAATGAAGATGAAATCAGTTAACGATGAAATCAGTTAACGATGAAATCAGTTAACGATGAAATCAGTTAAATGAAGATGAAATCAGTTAACGATGAAATCAGTTAAATGAAGAATGAAGATGAAATCAGTTAACGATGAAATCAATTAACGATGAAATCAGTTAACGATGAAATCAGTTAAATGAAGATGAAATCAGTTAACGATGAAATCAGTTAACGATGAAATCAGTTAAATGAAGAATGAAAATGAAATCAGTTAACGATGAAATCAATTAACGATGAAATCAGTTAACGATGAAATCAGTTAAATGAAGATGAAATCAGTTAACGATGAAATCAGTTAACGATGAAATCAGTTAAATGAAGATGAAATCAGTTAACGATGAAATCAGTTAACGATGAAATCAGTTAACGATGAAATCAGTTAAATGAAGATGAAATCAGTTAACGATGAAATCAGTTAACGATGAAATCAGTTAACGATGAAATCAATTAAATGAAGATGAAATCAGTTAACGATGAAATCAGTTAAATGAAGAATGAAAATGAAATCAGTTAAATGAAGATGAAATCAGTTAACGATGAAATCAGTTAACGATGAAATCAGTTAAATGAAGATGAAATCAGTTAACGATGAAATCAGTTAACGATGAAATCAGTTAACGATGAAATCAATTAAATGAAGATGAAATCAGTTAACGATGAAATCAGTTAAATGAAGATGAAATCAGTTAACGATGAAATCAGTTAACGATGAAATCAGTTAACGATGAAATCAGTTAACGATGAAATCAGTTAAATGAAGATGAAATCAGTTAACGATGAAATCAGTTAAATGAAGAATGAAGATGAAATCAGTTAACGATGAAATCAGTTAACGATGAAATCAGTTAACGATGAAATCAGTTAAATGAAGATGAAATCAGTTAACGATGAAATCAGTTAACGATGAAATCAGTTAACGATGAAATCAGTTAACGATGAAATCAGTTAAATGAAGATGAAATCAGTTAACGATGAAATCAGTTAACGATGAAATCAATTAACGATGAAATCAGTTAAATGAAGATGAAATCAGTTAACGATGAAATCAGTTAAAGATGAAATCAGTTAAATGAAGAATGAAGATGAAATCAGTTAACGATGAAATCAGTTAAATGAAGATGAAATCAGTTAACGATGAAATCAATTAACGATGAAATCAGTTAACGATGAAATCAATTAACGATGAAATCAGTTAAATGAAGATGAAATCAGTTAACGATGAAATCAGTTAAAGATGAAATCAGTTAAATGAAGAATGAAGATGAAATCAGTTAACGATGAAATCAGTTAAATGAAGATGAAATCAGTTAACGATGAAATCAATTAACGATGAAATCAGTTAACGATGAAATCAATTAACGATGAAATCAGTTAAATGAAGATGAAATCAGTTAACGATGAAATCAGTTAACGATGAAATCAGTTAACGATGAAATCAATTAACGATGAAATCAGTTAAATGAAGATGAAATCAGTTAAAGATGAAATCAGTTAACGATGAAATCAGTTAACGATGAAATCAGTTAAATGAAGATGAAATCAGTTAACGATGAAATCAGTTAAATGAAGATGAAATCAGTTAACGATGAAATCAGTTAACGATGAAATCAATTAACGATGAAATCAGTTAAATGAAGATGAAATCAGTTAACGATGAAATCAGTTAAAGATGAAATCAGTTAAATGAAGAATGAAGATGAAATCAGTTAACGATGAAATCAGTTAACGATGAAATCAGTTAACGATGAAATCAATTAACGATGAAATCAGTTAAATGAAGATGAAATCAGTTAACGATGAAATCAGTTAAAGATGAAATCAGTTAAATGAAGATGAAATCAGTTAACGATGAAATCAATTAACGATGAAATCAGTTAACGATGAAATCAGTTAAATGAAGATGAAATCAGTTAACGATGAAATCAATTAACGATGAAATCAGTTAACGATGAAATCAATTAACGATGAAATCAGTTAAATGAAGATGAAATCAGTTAACGATGAAATCAGTTAACGATGAAATCAGTTAAATGAAGAATGAAGATGAAATCAGTTAACGATGAAATCAGTTAACGATGAAATCAGTTAACGATGAAATCAATTAACGATGAAATCAGTTAAATGAAGATGAAATCAGTTAACGATGAAATCAGTTAAAGATGAAATCAGTTAAATGAAGAATGAAGATGAAATCAGTTAACGATGAAATCAGTTAAATGAAGATGAAATCAGTTAACGATGAAATCAGTTAACGATGAAATCAGTTAACGATGAAATCAGTTAACGATGAAATCAATTAAATGAAGATGAAATCAGTTAACGATGAAATCAGTTAAATGAAGATGAAATCAGTTAACGATGAAATCAGTTAACGATGAAATCAATTAACGATGAAATCAGTTAACGATGAAATCAGTTAAATGAAGATGAAATCAGTTAACGATGAAATCAGTTAACGATGAAATCAGTTAAATGAAGAATGAAAATGAAATCAGTTAACGATGAAATCAATTAACGATGAAATCAGTTAACGATGAAATCAGTTAAATGAAGATGAAATCAGTTAACGATGAAATCAGTTAACGATGAAATCAGTTAAATGAAGATGAAATCAGTTAACGATGAAATCAGTTAACGATGAAATCAGTTAACGATGAAATCAGTTAAATGAAGATGAAATCAGTTAACGATGAAATCAGTTAACGATGAAATCAGTTAACGATGAAATCAATTAAATGAAGATGAAATCAGTTAACGATGAAATCAGTTAAATGAAGAATGAAAATGAAATCAGTTAAATGAAGATGAAATCAGTTAACGATGAAATCAGTTAACGATGAAATCAGTTAAATGAAGATGAAATCAGTTAACGATGAAATCAGTTAACGATGAAATCAGTTAACGATGAAATCAATTAAATGAAGATGAAATCAGTTAACGATGAAATCAGTTAAATGAAGATGAAATCAGTTAACGATGAAATCAGTTAAAGATGAAATCAGTTAACGATGAAATCAGTTAACGATGAAATCAGTTAACGATGAAATCAGTTAAATGAAGATGAAATCAGTTAACGATGAAATCAGTTAAATGAAGAATGAAGATGAAATCAGTTAACGATGAAATCAGTTAACGATGAAATCAGTTAACGATGAAATCAGTTAAATGAAGATGAAATCAGTTAACGATGAAATCAGTTAACGATGAAATCAGTTAACGATGAAATCAATTAAATGAAGATGAAATCAGTTAACGATGAAATCAGTTAACGATGAAATCAGTTAAATGAAGATGAAATCAGTTAAATGAAGATGAAATCAGTTAACGATGAAATCAGTTAACGATGAAATCAGTTAACGATGAAATCAGTTAAATGAAGATGAAATCAGTTAAAGATGAAATCAGTTAACGATGAAATCAGTTAACGATGAAATCAGTTAAATGAAGATGAAATCAGTTAACGATGAAATCAGTTAACGATGAAATCAATTAACGATGAAATCAGTTAAATGAAGATGAAATCAGTTAACGATGAAATCAGTTAAAGATGAAATCAGTTAAATGAAGAATGAAGATGAAATCAGTTAACGATGAAATCAGTTAAATGAAGATGAAATCAGTTAACGATGAAATCAATTAACGATGAAATCAGTTAACGATGAAATCAATTAACGATGAAATCAGTTAAATGAAGATGAAATCAGTTAACGATGAAATCAGTTAAAGATGAAATCAGTTAAATGAAGAATGAAGATGAAATCAGTTAACGATGAAATCAGTTAAATGAAGATGAAATCAGTTAACGATGAAATCAATTAACGATGAAATCAGTTAACGATGAAATCAATTAACGATGAAATCAGTTAAATGAAGATGAAATCAGTTAACGATGAAATCAGTTAACGATGAAATCAGTTAACGATGAAATCAATTAACGATGAAATCAGTTAAATGAAGATGAAATCAGTTAAAGATGAAATCAGTTAACGATGAAATCAGTTAACGATGAAATCAGTTAAATGAAGATGAAATCAGTTAACGATGAAATCAGTTAACGATGAAATCAATTAACGATGAAATCAGTTAAATGAAGATGAAATCAGTTAACGATGAAATCAGTTAAAGATGAAATCAGTTAAATGAAGAATGAAGATGAAATCAGTTAACGATGAAATCAGTTAAATGAAGATGAAATCAGTTAACGATGAAATCAATTAACGATGAAATCAATTAACGATGAAATCAGTTAACGATGAAATCAATTAACGATGAAATCAGTTAAATGAAGATGAAATCAGTTAACGATGAAATCAGTTAAAGATGAAATCAGTTAAATGAAGAATGAAGATGAAATCAGTTAACGATGAAATCAGTTAAATGAAGATGAAATCAGTTAACGATGAAATCAATTAACGATGAAATCAGTTAACGATGAAATCAATTAACGATGAAATCAGTTAAATGAAGATGAAATCAGTTAACGATGAAATCAGTTAAAGATGAAATCAGTTAAATGAAGAATGAAGATGAAATCAGTTAACGATGAAATCAGTTAAATGAAGATGAAATCAGTTAACGATGAAATCAATTAACGATGAAATCAGTTAACGATGAAATCAATTAACGATGAAATCAGTTAAATGAAGATGAAATCAGTTAACGATGAAATCAGTTAACGATGAAATCAGTTAACGATGAAATCAATTAACGATGAAATCAGTTAAATGAAGATGAAATCAGTTAACGATGAAATCAGTTAAAGATGAAATCAGTTAAATGAAGAATGAAGATGAAATCAGTTAACGATGAAATCAGTTAAATGAAGATGAAATCAGTTAACGATGAAATCAGTTAACGATGAAATCAGTTAACGATGAAATCAGTTAAATGAAGATGAAATCAGTTAACGATGAAATCAGTTAAATGAAGAATGAAGATGAAATCAGTTAACGATGAAATCAATTAACGATGAAATCAGTTAACGATGAAATCAGTTAAATGAAGATGAAATCAGTTAACGATGAAATCAGTTAACGATGAAATCAGTTAAATGAAGAATGAAAATGAAATCAGTTAACGATGAAATCAATTAACGATGAAATCAGTTAACGATGAAATCAGTTAAATGAAGATGAAATCAGTTAACGATGAAATCAGTTAACGATGAAATCAGTTAAATGAAGATGAAATCAGTTAACGATGAAATCAGTTAACGATGAAATCAGTTAAATGAAGAATGAAAATGAAATCAGTTAACGATGAAATCAATTAACGATGAAATCAGTTAACGATGAAATCAGTTAAATGAAGATGAAATCAGTTAACGATGAAATCAGTTAACGATGAAATCAGTTAAATGAAGATGAAATCAGTTAACGATGAAATCAGTTAACGATGAAATCAGTTAACGATGAAATCAATTAAATGAAGATGAAATCAGTTAACGATGAAATCAGTTAAATGAAGATGAAATCAGTTAACGATGAAATCAGTTAAAGATGAAATCAGTTAACGATGAAATCAGTTAACGATGAAATCAGTTAACGATGAAATCAGTTAAATGAAGATGAAATCAGTTAACGATGAAATCAGTTAAATGAAGAATGAAAATGAAATCAGTTAAATGAAGATGAAATCAGTTAACGATGAAATCAGTTAACGATGAAATCAGTTAACGATGAAATCAGTTAAATGAAGATGAAATCAGTTAACGATGAAATCAGTTAACAATGAAATCAGTTAAATGAAGATGAAATCAGTTAACGATGAAATCAGTTAACGATGAAATCAGTTAACGATGAAATCAGTTAACGATGAAATCAGTTAAATGAAGATGAAATCAGTTAACGATGAAATCAGTTAACGATGAAATCAGTTAAATGAAGATGAAATCAGTTAACGATGAAATCAGTTAACGATGAAATCAATTAACGATGAAATCAGTTAAATGAAGATGAAATCAGTTAACGATGAAATCAGTTAAAGATGAAATCAGTTAAATGAAGAATGAAGATGAAATCAGTTAACGATGAAATCAGTTAAATGAAGATGAAATCAGTTAACGATGAAATCAGTTAACGATGAAATCAGTTAACGATGAAATCAGTTAAATGAAGATGAAATCAGTTAACGATGAAATCAGTTAAATGAAGAATGAAGATGAAATCAGTTAACGATGAAATCAATTAACGATGAAATCAGTTAACGATGAAATCAGTTAAATGAAGATGAAATCAGTTAACGATGAAATCAGTTAACGATGAAATCAGTTAAATGAAGAATGAAAATGAAATCAGTTAACGATGAAATCAATTAACGATGAAATCAGTTAACGATGAAATCAGTTAAATGAAGATGAAATCAGTTAACGATGAAATCAGTTAACGATGAAATCAGTTAAATGAAGATGAAATCAGTTAACGATGAAATCAGTTAACGATGAAATCAGTTAACGATGAAATCAGTTAAATGAAGATGAAATCAGTTAACGATGAAATCAGTTAACGATGAAATCAGTTAACGATGAAATCAATTAAATGAAGATGAAATCAGTTAACGATGAAATCAGTTAACGATGAAATCAGTTAAATGAAGATGAAATCAGTTAAATGAAGATGAAATCAGTTAACGATGAAATCAGTTAACGATGAAATCAGTTAACGATGAAATCAGTTAAATGAAGATGAAATCAGTTAAAGATGAAATCAGTTAACGATGAAATCAGTTAACGATGAAATCAGTTAAATGAAGATGAAATCAGTTAACGATGAAATCAGTTAACGATGAAATCAATTAACGATGAAATCAGTTAAATGAAGATGAAATCAGTTAACGATGAAATCAGTTAAAGATGAAATCAGTTAAATGAAGAATGAAGATGAAATCAGTTAACGATGAAATCAGTTAAATGAAGATGAAATCAGTTAACGATGAAATCAATTAACGATGAAATCAGTTAACGATGAAATCAATTAACGATGAAATCAGTTAAATGAAGATGAAATCAGTTAACGATGAAATCAGTTAAAGATGAAATCAGTTAAATGAAGAATGAAGATGAAATCAGTTAACGATGAAATCAGTTAAATGAAGATGAAATCAGTTAACGATGAAATCAATTAACGATGAAATCAGTTAACGATGAAATCAATTAACGATGAAATCAGTTAAATGAAGATGAAATCAGTTAACGATGAAATCAGTTAAAGATGAAATCAGTTAAATGAAGAATGAAGATGAAATCAGTTAACGATGAAATCAGTTAAATGAAGATGAAATCAGTTAACGATGAAATCAGTTAACGATGAAATCAGTTAACGATGAAATCAGTTAAATGAAGATGAAATCAGTTAACGATGAAATCAGTTAAATGAAGAATGAAGATGAAATCAGTTAACGATGAAATCAATTAACGATGAAATCAGTTAACGATGAAATCAGTTAAATGAAGATGAAATCAGTTAACGATGAAATCAGTTAACGATGAAATCAGTTAAATGAAGATGAAATCAGTTAACGATGAAATCAGTTAACGATGAAATCAGTTAACGATGAAATCAGTTAAATGAAGATGAAATCAGTTAACGATGAAATCAGTTAACGATGAAATCAGTTAAATGAAGATGAAATCAGTTAAATGAAGATGAAATCAGTTAACGATGAAATCAGTTAACGATGAAATCAGTTAACGATGAAATCAGTTAACGATGAAATCAGTTAAATGAAGATGAAATCAGTTAAAGATGAAATCAGTTAACGATGAAATCAGTTAACGATGAAATCAGTTAAATGAAGATGAAATCAGTTAACGATGAAATCAGTTAACGATGAAATCAATTAACGATGAAATCAGTTAAATGAAGATGAAATCAGTTAACGATGAAATCAGTTAAAGATGAAATCAGTTAAATGAAGAATGAAGATGAAATCAGTTAACGATGAAATCAGTTAAATGAAGATGAAATCAGTTAACGATGAAATCAATTAACGATGAAATCAGTTAACGATGAAATCAATTAACGATGAAATCAGTTAAATGAAGATGAAATCAGTTAACGATGAAATCAGTTAAAGATGAAATCAGTTAAATGAAGAATGAAGATGAAATCAGTTAACGATGAAATCAGTTAAATGAAGATGAAATCAGTTAACGATGAAATCAATTAACGATGAAATCAGTTAACGATGAAATCAATTAACGATGAAATCAGTTAAATGAAGATGAAATCAGTTAACGATGAAATCAGTTAAAGATGAAATCAGTTAAATGAAGAATGAAGATGAAATCAGTTAACGATGAAATCAGTTAAATGAAGATGAAATCAGTTAACGATGAAATCAATTAACGATGAAATCAGTTAACGATGAAATCAATTAACGATGAAATCAGTTAAATGAAGATGAAATCAGTTAACGATGAAATCAGTTAAAGATGAAATCAGTTAAATGAAGAATGAAGATGAAATCAGTTAACGATGAAATCAGTTAAATGAAGATGAAATCAGTTAACGATGAAATCAGTTAACGATGAAATCAGTTAACGATGAAATCAGTTAAATGAAGATGAAATCAGTTAACGATGAAATCAGTTAAATGAAGAATGAAGATGAAATCAGTTAACGATGAAATCAATTAACGATGAAATCAGTTAACGATGAAATCAGTTAAATGAAGATGAAATCAGTTAACGATGAAATCAGTTAACGATGAAATCAGTTAAATGAAGAATGAAAATGAAATCAGTTAACGATGAAATCAATTAACGATGAAATCAGTTAACGATGAAATCAGTTAAATGAAGATGAAATCAGTTAACGATGAAATCAGTTAACGATGAAATCAGTTAAATGAAGATGAAATCAGTTAACGATGAAATCAGTTAACGATGAAATCAGTTAACGATGAAATCAGTTAAATGAAGATGAAATCAGTTAACGATGAAATCAGTTAACGATGAAATCAGTTAACGATGAAATCAATTAAATGAAGATGAAATCAGTTAACGATGAAATCAGTTAAATGAAGAATGAAAATGAAATCAGTTAAATGAAGATGAAATCAGTTAACGATGAAATCAGTTAACGATGAAATCAGTTAAATGAAGATGAAATCAGTTAACGATGAAATCAGTTAACGATGAAATCAGTTAACGATGAAATCAATTAAATGAAGATGAAATCAGTTAACGATGAAATCAGTTAAATGAAGATGAAATCAGTTAACGATGAAATCAGTTGAAGATGAAATCAGTTAACGATGAAATCAGTTAACGATGAAATCAGTTAAATGAAGATGAAATCAGTTAACGATGAAATCAGTTAAATGAAGAATGAAAATGAAATCAGTTAAATGAAGATGAAATCAGTTAACGATGAAATCAGTTAACGATGAAATCAGTTAAATGAAGAATGAAAATGAAATCAGTTAACGATGAAATCAATTAACGATGAAATCAGTTAACGATGAAATCAGTTAAATGAAGATGAAATCAGTTCACGATGAAATCAGTTAAATGAAGAATGAAAATGAAATCAGTTAAATGAAGATGAAATCAGTTAACGATGAAATCAGTTAAATGAAGAATGAAAATGAAATCAGTTAAATGAAGATGAAATCAGTTAACGATGAAATCAGTTAAATGAAGATGAAATCAGTTAACGATGAAATCAGTTAACGATGAAATCAATTAAATGAAGATGAAATCAGTTAACGATGAAATCAGTTAAATGAAGAATGAAAATGAAATCAGTTAAATGAAGATGAAATCAGTTAACGATGAAATCAGTTAACGATGAAATCAGTTAAATGAAGATGAAATCAGTTAACGATGAAATCAGTTAACGATGAAATCAGTTAACGATGAAATCAGTTAAATGAAGATGAAATCAGTTAACGATGAAATCAGTTAACGATGAAATCAGTTAACGATGAAATCAGTTAACGATGAAATCAGTTAACGATGAAATCAGTTAAATGAAGATGAAATCAGTTAACGATGAAATCAGTTAAATGAAGAATGAAAATGAAATCAGTTAAATGAAGATGAAATCAGTTAACGATGAAATCAGTTAACGATGAAATCAGTTAACGATGAAATCAGTTAAATGAAGATGAAATCAGTTAACGATGAAATCAGTTAACAATGAAATCAGTTAAATGAAGATGAAATCAGTTAACGATGAAATCAGTTAACGATGAAATCAGTTAACGATGAAATCAGTTAAATGAAGATGAAATCAGTGAAAGATGAAATCAGTTAACGATGAAATCAGTTAACGATGAAATCAGTTAAATGAAGATGAAATCAGTTAACGATGAAATCAGTTAACGATGAAATCAATTAACGATGAAATCAGTTAAATGAAGATGAAATCAGTTAACGATGAAATCAGTTAACGATGAAATCAGTTAAATGAAGAATGAAGATGAAATCAGTTAACGATGAAATCAGTTAAATGAAGATGAAATCAGTTAACGATGAAATCAGTTAACGATGAAATCAGTTAAATGAAGATGAAATCAGTTAACGATGAAATCAGTTAAATGAAGAATGAAGATGAAATCAGTTAACGATGAAATCAATTAACGATGAAATCAGTTAACGATGAAATCAGTTAAATGAAGATGAAATCAGTTAACGATGAAATCAGTTAACGATGAAATCAGTTAAATGAAGATGAAATCAGTTAACGATGAAATCAGTTAACGATGAAATCAGTTAACGATGAAATCAGTTAAATGAAGATGAAATCAGTTAACGATGAAATCAGTTAACGATGAAATCAGTTAACGATGAAATCAATTAAATGAAGATGAAATCAGTTAACGATGAAATCAGTTAACGATGAAATCAGTTAAATGAAGATGAAATCAGTTAAATGAAGATGAAATCAGTTAACGATGAAATCAGTTAACGATGAAATCAGTTAACGATGAAATCAGTTAAATGAAGATGAAATCAGTTAAAGATGAAATCAGTTAACGATGAAATCAGTTAACGATGAAATCAGTTAAATGAAGATGAAATCAGTTAACGATGAAATCAGTTAACGATGAAATCAATTAACGATGAAATCAGTTAAATGAAGATGAAATCAGTTAACGATGAAATCAGTTAAAGATGAAATCAGTTAAATGAAGAATGAAGATGAAATCAGTTAACGATGAAATCAGTTAAATGAAGATGAAATCAGTTAACGATGAAATCAGTTAACGATGAAATCAGTTAACGATGAAATCAGTTAAATGAAGATGAAATCAGTTAACGATGAAATCAGTTAAATGAAGAATGAAGATGAAATCAGTTAACGATGAAATCAATTAACGATGAAATCAGTTAACGATGAAATCAGTTAAATGAAGATGAAATCAGTTAACGATGAAATCAGTTAACGATGAAATCAGTTAAATGAAGAATGAAAATGAAATCAGTTAACGATGAAATCAATTAACGATGAAATCAGTTAACGATGAAATCAGTTAAATGAAGATGAAATCAGTTAACGATGAAATCAGTTAACGATGAAATCAGTTAAATGAAGATGAAATCAGTTAACGATGAAATCAGTTAACGATGAAATCAGTTAACGATGAAATCAGTTAAATGAAGATGAAATCAGTTAAAGATGAAATCAGTTAACGATGAAATCAGTTAACGATGAAATCAGTTAAATGAAGATGAAATCAGTTAACGATGAAATCAGTTAACGATGAAATCAATTAACGATGAAATCAGTTAAATGAAGATGAAATCAGTTAACGATGAAATCAGTTAAAGATGAAATCAGTTAAATGAAGAATGAAGATGAAATCAGTTAACGATGAAATCAGTTAAATGAAGATGAAATCAGTTAACGATGAAATCAATTAACGATGAAATCAGTTAACGATGAAATCAATTAACGATGAAATCAGTTAAATGAAGATGAAATCAGTTAACGATGAAATCAGTTAAAGATGAAATCAGTTAAATGAAGAATGAAGATGAAATCAGTTAACGATGAAATCAGTTAACGATGAAATCAGTTAACGATGAAATCAATTAACGATGAAATCAGTTAAATGAAGATGAAATCAGTTAACGATGAAATCAATTAACGATGAAATCAGTTAACGATGAAATCAGTTAACGATGAAATCAATTAAATGAAGATGAAATCAGTTAACGATGAAATCAGTTAAATGAAGATGAAATCAGTTAACGATGAAATCAGTTAAAGATGAAATCAGTTAACAATGAAATCAGTTAACGATGAAATCAGTTAAATGAAGATGAAATCAGTTAACGATGAAATCAGTTAAATGAAGATTGAAAATGAAATCAGTTAAATGAAGATGAAATCAGTTAACGATGAAATCAGTTAACGATGAAATCAGTTAACGATGAAATCAGTTAAATGAAGATGAAATCAGTTAACGATGAAATCAGTTAACAATGAAATCAGTTAAATGAAGATGAAATCAGTTAACGATGAAATCAGTTAACGATGAAATCAGTTAACGATGAAATCAGTTAACGATGAAATCAGTTAAATGAAGATGAAATCAGTTAACGATGAAATCAGTTAACGATGAAATCAGTTAAATGAAGATGAAATCAGTTAACGATGAAATCAGTTAACGATGAAATCAGTTAAATGAAGATGAAATCAGTTAACGATGAAATCAGTTAACGATGAAATCAGTTAACGATGAAATCAATTAAATGAAGATGAAATCAGTTAACGATGAAATCAATTAAATGAAGATGAAATCAGTTAACGATGAAATCAGTTAACAATGAAATCAGTTAAATGAAGATGAAATCAGTTAACGATGAAATCAGTTAACGATGAAATCAGTTAAAGATGAAATCAGTTAACGATTAAATCAGTTAACGATGAAATCAGTTAACGATGAAATCAGTTAAATGAAGATGAAATCAGTTAACGATGAAATCAATTAACGATGAAATCAGTTAAATGAAGATGAAATCAGTTAACGATGAAATCAGTTAACGATGAAATCAGTTAAATGAAGAATGAAAATGAAATCAGTTAACGATGAAATCAATTAACGATGAAATCAGTTAACGATGAAATCAGTTAAATGAAGATGAAATCAGTTAACGATGAAATCAGTTAACGATGAAATCAGTTACATGAAGATGAAATCAGTTAACGATGAAATCAGTTAACGATGAAATCAATTAAATGAAGATGAAATCAGTTAACGATGAAATCAGTTAAATGAAGAATGAAAATGAAATCAGTTAAATGAAGATGAAATCAGTTAACGATGAAATCAGTTAACGATGAAATCAGTTAAATGAAGATGAAATCAGTTAACGATGAAATCAGTTAACGATGAAATCAGTTAACGATGAAATCAATTAAATGAAGATGAAATCAGTTAACGATGAAATCAGTTAAATGAAGATGAAATCAGTTAACGATGAAATCAGTTAAAGATGAAATCAGTTAACGATGAAATCAGTTAACGATGAAATCAGTTAAATGAAGATGAAATCAGTTAACGATGAAATCAGTTAAATGAAGAATGAAAATGAAATCAGTTAAATGAAGATGAAATCAGTTAACGATGAAATCAGTTAACGATGAAATCAGTTAACGATGAAATCAGTTAAATGAAGATGAAATCAGTTAACGATGAAATCAGTTAACAATGAAATCAGTTAAATGAAGATGAAATCAGTTAACGATGAAATCAGTTAACGATGAAATCAGTTAACGATGAAATCAGTTAACGATGAAATCAATTAAATGAAGATGAAATCAGTTAAAGATGAAATCAGTTAACGATGAAATCAGTTAACGATGAAATCAGTTAAATGAAGATGAAATCAGTTAACGATGAAATCAGTTAACGATGAAATCAATTAACGATGAAATCAATTAACGATGAAATCAGTTAAATGAAGATGAAATCAGTTAACGATGAAATCAGTTAAAGATGAAATCAGTTAAATGAAGAATGAAGATGAAATCAGTTAACGATGAAATCAGTTAAATGAAGATGAAATCAGTTAACGATGAAATCAATTAACGATGAAATCAGTTAACGATGAAATCAATTAACGATGAAATCAGTTAAATGAAGATGAAATCAGTTAAAGATGAAATCAGTTAAAGATGAAATCAGTTAAATGAAGAATGAAGATGAAATCAGTTAACGATGAAATCAGTTAAATGAAGATGAAATCAGTTAACGATGAAATCAATTAACGATGAAATCAGTTAACGATGAAATCAATTAACGATGAAATCAGTTAAATGAAGATGAAATCAGTTAACGATGAAATCAGTTAAAGATGAAATCAGTTAAATGAAGAATGAAGATGAAATCAGTTAACGATGAAATCAGTTAAATGAAGATGAAATCAGTTAACGATGAAATCAATTAACGATGAAATCAGTTAACGATGAAATCAATTAACGATGAAATCAGTTAAATGAAGATGAAATCAGTTAACGATGAAATCAGTTAAAGATGAAATCAGTTAAATGAAGAATGAAGATGAAATCAGTTAACGATGAAATCAGTTAAATGAAGATGAAATCAGTTAACGATGAAATCAGTTAACGATGAAATCAGTTAACGATGAAATCAGTTAAATGAAGATGAAATCAGTTAACGATGAAATCAGTTAAATGAAGAATGAAGATGAAATCAGTTAACGATGAAATCAATTAACGATGAAATCAGTTAACGATGAAATCAGTTAAATGAAGATGAAATCAGTTAACGATGAAATCAGTTAACGATGAAATCAGTTAAATGAAGAATGAAAATGAAATCAGTTAACGATGAAATCAATTAACGATGAAATCAGTTAACGATGAAATCAGTTAAATGAAGATGAAATCAGTTAACGATGAAATCAGTTAACGATGAAATCAGTTAACGATGAAATCAGTTAACGATGAAATCAGTTAAATGAAGATGAAATCAGTTAACGATGAAATCAGTTAACGATGAAATCAGTTAACGATGAAATCAATTAAATGAAGATGAAATCAGTTAACGATGAAATCAGTTAAATGAAGAATGAAAATGAAATCAGTTAAATGAAGATGAAATCAGTTAACGATGAAATCAGTTAACGATGAAATCAGTTAAATGAAGATGAAATCAGTTAACGATGAAATCAGTTAACGATGAAATCAGTTAACGATGAAATCAATTAAATGAAGATGAAATCAGTTAACGATGAAATCAGTTAAATGAAGATGAAATCAGTTAACGATGAAATCAGTTAAAGATGAAATCAGTTAACGATGAAATCAGTTAACGATGAAATCAGTTAACGATGAAATCAGTTAAATGAAGATGAAATCAGTTAACGATGAAATCAGTTAAATGAAGAATGAAAATGAAATCAGTTAAATGAAGATGAAATCAGTTAACGATGAAATCAGTTAACGATGAAATCAGTTAACAATGAAATCAGTTAAATGAAGATGAAATCAGTTAACGATGAAATCAGTTAACGATGAAATCAGTTAACGATGAAATCAGTTAAATGAAGATGAAATCAGTTAACGATGAAATCAGTTAACGATGAAATCAGTTAAATGAAGATGAAATCAGTTAACGATGAAATCAGTTAACGATGAAATCAGTTAAATGAAGATGAAATCAGTTAACGATGAAATCAGTTAACGATGAAATCAGTTAACGATGAAATCAATTAAATGAAGATGAAATCAGTTAACGATGAAATCAGTTAAATGAAGATGAAATCAGTTAACGATGAAATCAGTTAAAGATGAAATCAGTTAACGATGAAATCAGTTAACGATGAAATCAGTTAACGATGAAATCAGTTAAATGAAGATGAAATCAGTTAACGATGAAATCAGTTAAATGAAGAATGAAAATGAAATCAGTTAAATGAAGATGAAATCAGTTAACGATGAAATCAGTTAACGATGAAATCAGTTAACGATGAAATCAGTTAAATGAAGAATGAAAATGAAATCAGTTAACGATGAAATCAATTAACGATGAAATCAGTTAACGATGAAATCAGTTAAATGAAGATGAAATCAGTTAACGATGAAATCAGTTAACGATGAAATCAGTTAACGATGAAATCAGTTAACGATGAAATCAGTTAACGATGAAATCAGTTAAATGAAGATGAAATCAGTTAACGATGAAATCAGTTAACGATGAAATCAATTAAATGAAGATGAAATCAGTTAACGATGAAATCAGTTAAATGAAGAATGAAAATGAAATCAGTTAAATGAAGATGAAATCAGTTAACGATGAAATCAGTTAACGATGAAATCAGTTAAATGAAGATGAAATCAGTTAACGATGAAATCAGTTAACGATGAAATCAGTTAACGATGAAATCAGTTAACGATGAAATCAATTAAATGAAGATGAAATCAGTTAACGATGAAATCAGTTAAATGAAGATGAAATCAGTTAACGATGAAATCAGTTAAAGATGAAATCAGTTAACGATGAAATCAGTTAACGATGAAATCAGTTAAATGAAGATGAAATCAGTTAACGATGAAATCAGTTAAAAGAAGAATGAAAATGAAATCAGTTAAATGAAGATGAAATCAGTTAACGATGAAATCAGTTAACGATGAAATCAGTTAAATGAAGATGAAATCAGTTAACGATGAAATCAGTTAACAATGAAATCAGTTAAATGAAGATGAAATCAGTTAACGATGAAATCAGTTAACGATGAAATCAGTTAACGATGAAATCAGTTAACGATGAAATCAGTTAAATGAAGATGAAATCAGTTAACGATGAAATCAGTTAACGATGAAATCAGTTAACGATGAAATCAGTTAACGATGAAATCAGTTAAATGAAGATGAAATCAGTTAACGATGAAATCAGTTAACGATGAAATCAGTTAACGATGAAATCAGTTAAATGAAGATGAAATCAGTTAACGATGAAATCAGTTAACGATGAAATCAATTAACGATGAAATCAGTTAAATGAAGATGAAATCAGTTAACGATGAAATCAGTTAAAGATGAAATCAGTTAAATGAAGAATGAAGATGAAATCAGTTAACGATGAAATCAGTTAAATGAAGATGAAATCAGTTAACGATGAAATCAGTTAACGATGAAATCAGTTAACGATGAAATCAGTTAAATGAAGATGAAATCAGTTAACGATGAAATCAGTTAAATGAAGAATGAAGATGAAATCAGTTAACGATGAAATCAATTAACGATGAAATCAGTTAACGATGAAATCAGTTAAATGAAGATGAAATCAGTTAACGATGAAATCAGTTAACGATGAAATCAGTTAAATGAAGAATGAAAATGAAATCAGTTAACGATGAAATCAATTAACGATGAAATCAGTTAACGATGAAATCAGTTAAATGAAGATGAAATCAGTTAACGATGAAATCAGTTAACGATGAAATCAGTTAAATGAAGATGAAATCAGTTAACGATGAAATCAGTTAACGATGAAATCAGTTAACGATGAAATCAGTTAAATGAAGATGAAATCAGTTAACGATGAAATCAGTTAACGATGAAATCAGTTAACGATGAAATCAATTAAATGAAGATGAAATCAGTTAACGATGAAATCAGTTAACGATGAAATCAGTTAAATGAAGATGAAATCAGTTAAATGAAGATGAAATCAGTTAACGATGAAATCAGTTAACGATGAAATCAGTTAAATGAAGATGAAATCAGTTAAAGATGAAATCAGTTAACGATGAAATCAGTTAAATGAAGATGAAATCAGTTAACGATGAAATCAGTTAACGATGAAATCAATTAACGATGAAATCAGTTAAATGAAGATGAAATCAGTTAACGATGAAATCAGTTAAAGATGAAATCAGTTAAATGAAGAATGAAGATGAAATCAGTTAACGATGAAATCAGTTAAATGAAGATGAAATCAGTTAACGATGAAATCAATTAACGATGAAATCAGTTAACGATGAAATCAATTAACGATGAAATCAGTTAAATGAAGATGAAATCAGTTAACGATGAAATCAGTTAAAGATGAAATCAGTTAAATGAAGAATGAAGATGAAATCAGTTAACGATGAAATCAGTTAAATGAAGATGAAATCAGTTAACGATGAAATCAATTAACGATGAAATCAGTTAACGATGAAATCAATTAACGATGAAATCAGTTAAATGAAGATGAAATCAGTTAAAGATGAAATCAGTTAAAGATGAAATCAGTTAAATGAAGAATGAAGATGAAATCAGTTAACGATGAAATCAGTTAAATGAAGATGAAATCAGTTAACGATGAAATCAATTAACGATGAAATCAGTTAACGATGAAATCAATTAACGATGAAATCAGTTAAATGAAGATGAAATCAGTTAACGATGAAATCAGTTAAAGATGAAATCAGTTAAATGAAGAATGAAGATGAAATCAGTTAACGATGAAATCAGTTAAATGAAGATGAAATCAGTTAACGATGAAATCAGTTAACGATGAAATCAGTTAAATGAAGATGAAATCAGTTAACGATGAAATCAGTTAAATGAAGAATGAAAATGAAATCAGTTAAATGAAGATGAAATCAGTTAACGATGAAATCAGTTAACGATGAAATCAGTTAAATGAAGATGAAATCAGTTAACGATGAAATCAGTTAACGATGAAATCAGTTAACGATGAAATCAGTTAACGATGAAATCAATTAAATGAAGATGAAATCAGTTAAAGATGAAATCAGTTAACGATGAAATCAGTTAACGATGAAATCAGTTAAATGAAGATGAAATCAGTTAACGATGAAATCAGTTAACGATGAAATCAGTTAAATGAAGATGAAATCAGTTAAATGAAGATGAAATCAGTTAACGATGAAATCAGTTAAAGATGAAATCAGTTAAATGAAGAATGAAGATGAAATCAGTTAACGATGAAATCAGTTAAATGAAGATGAAATCAGTTAACGATGAAATCAGTTAACGATGAAATCAGTTAAATGAAGATGAAATCAGTTAACGATGAAATCAGTTAAATGAAGAATGAAGATGAAATCAGTTAACGATGAAATCAATTAACGATGAAATCAGTTAACGATGAAATCAGTTAAATGAAGATGAAATCAGTTAACGATGAAATCAGTTAACGATGAAATCAGTTAAATGAAGAATGAAAATGAAATCAGTTAACGATGAAATCAATTAACGATGAAATCAGTTAACGATGAAATCAGTTAAATGAAGATGAAATCAGTTAACGATGAAATCAGTTAACGATGAAATCAGTTAAATGAAGATGAAATCAGTTAACGATGAAATCAGTTAACGATGAAATCAGTTAACGATGAAATCAGTTAAATGAAGATGAAATCAGTTAACGATGAAATCAGTTAACGATGAAATCAGTTAACGATGAAATCAATTAAATGAAGATGAAATCAGTTAACGATGAAATCAGTTAACGATGAAATCAGTTAAATGAAGATGAAATCAGTTAAATGAAGATGAAATCAGTTAACGATGAAATCAGTTAACGATGAAATCAGTTAACGATGAAATCAGTTAAATGAAGATGAAATCAGTTAAAGATGAAATCAGTTAACGATGAAATCAGTTAACGATGAAATCAGTTAAATGAAGATGAAATCAGTTAACGATGAAATCAGTTAACGATGAAATCAATTAACGATGAAATCAGTTAAATGAAGATGAAATCAGTTAACGATGAAATCAGTTAAAGATGAAATCAGTTAAATGAAGAATGAAGATGAAATCAGTTAACGATGAAATCAGTTAAATGAAGATGAAATCAGTTAACGATGAAATCAATTAACGATGAAATCAGTTAACGATGAAATCAATTAACGATGAAATCAGTTAAATGAAGATGAAATCAGTTAACGATGAAATCAGTTAAAGATGAAATCAGTTAAATGAAGAATGAAGATGAAATCAGTTAACGATGAAATCAGTTAAATGAAGATGAAATCAGTTAACGATGAAATCAATTAACGATGAAATCAGTTAACGATGAAATCAATTAACGATGAAATCAGTTAAATGAAGATGAAATCAGTTAACGATGAAATCAGTTAAAGATGAAATCAGTTAAATGAAGAATGAAGATGAAATCAGTTAACGATGAAATCAGTTAAATGAAGATGAAATCAGTTAACGATGAAATCAATTAACGATGAAATCAGTTAACGATGAAATCAATTAACGATGAAATCAGTTAAATGAAGATGAAATCAGTTAACGATGAAATCAGTTAAAGATGAAATCAGTTAAATGAAGAATGAAGATGAAATCAGTTAACGATGAAATCAGTTAAATGAAGATGAAATCAGTTAACGATGAAATCAGTTAACGATGAAATCAGTTAACGATGAAATCAGTTAAATGAAGATGAAATCAGTTAACGATGAAATCAGTTAAATGAAGAATGAAGATGAAATCAGTTAACGATGAAATCAATTAACGATGAAATCAGTTAACGATGAAATCAGTTAAATGAAGATGAAATCAGTTAACGATGAAATCAGTTAACGATGAAATCAGTTAAATGAAGAATGAAAATGAAATCAGTTAACGATGAAATCAATTAACGATGAAATCAGTTAACGATGAAATCAGTTAAATGAAGATGAAATCAGTTAACGATGAAATCAGTTAACGATGAAATCAGTTAAATGAAGATGAAATCAGTTAACGATGAAATCAGTTAACGATGAAATCAGTTAACGATGAAATCAGTTAAATGAAGATGAAATCAGTTAACGATGAAATCAGTTAACGATGAAATCAGTTAACGATGAAATCAGTTAACGATGAAATCAATTAAATGAAGATGAAATCAGTTAACGATGAAATCAGTTAAATGAAGAATGAAAATGAAATCAGTTAAATGAAGATGAAATCAGTTAACGATGAAATCAGTTAACGATGAAATCAGTTAACGATGAAATCAGTTAAATGAAGATGAAATCAGTTAACGATGAAATCAGTTAACGATGAAATCAGTTAACGATGAAATCAATTAAATGAAGATGAAATCAGTTAACAATGAAATCAGTTAAATGAAGATGAAATCAGTTAACGATGAAATCAGTTAACGATGAAATCAGTTAACGATGAAATCAGTTAACGATGAAATCAGTTAAATGAAGATGAAATCAGTTAACGATGAAATCAGTTAAATGAAGAATGAAAATGAAATCAGTTAAATGAAGATGAAATCAGTTAACGATGAAATCAGTTAACGATGAAATCAGTTAACGATGAAATCAGTTAAATGAAGATGAAATCAGTTAACGATGAAATCAGTTAACAATGAAATCAGTTAAATGAAGATGAAATCAGTTAACGATGAAATCAGTTAACGATGAAATCAGTTAACGATGAAATCAGTTAAATGAAGATGAAATCAGTTAACGATGAAATCAGTTAACGATGAAATCAGTTAAATGAAGATGAAATCAGTTAACGATGAAATCAGTTAACGATGAAATCAGTTAAATGAAGATGAAATCAGTTAACGATGAAATCAGTTAACGATGAAATCAATTAAATGAAGATGAAATCAGTTAACGATGAAATCAGTTAAATGAAGATGAAATCAGTTAACGATGAAATCAGTTAAAGATGAAATCAGTTAACGATGAAATCAGTTAACGATGAAATCAGTTAACGATGAAATCAGTTAAATGAAGATGAAATCAGTTAACGATGAAATCAGTTAAATGAAGAATGAAAATGAAATCAGTTAAATGAAGATGAAATCAGTTAACGATGAAATCAGTTAACGATGAAATCAGTTAACGATGAAATCAGTTAAATGAAGATGAAATCAGTTAACGATGAAATCAGTTAACAATGAAATCAGTTAAATGAAGATGAAATCAGTTAACGATGAAATCAGTTAACGATGAAATCAGTTAACGATGAAATCAGTGAAAATGAAGATGAAATCAGTTAAAGATGAAATCAGTTAACGATGAAATCAGTTAACGATGAAATCAGTTAAATGAAGATGAAATCAGTTAACGATGAAATCAGTTAACGATGAAATCAATTAACGATGAAATCAGTTAAATGAAGATGAAATCAGTTAACGATGAAATCAGTTAAAGATGAAATCAGTTAAATGAAGAATGAAGATGAAATCAGTTAACGATGAAATCAGTTAAATGAAGATGAAATCAGTTAACGATGAAATCAGTTAACGATGAAATCAGTTAACGATGAAATCAGTTAAATGAAGATGAAATCAGTTAACGATGAAATCAGTTAAATGAAGAATGAAGATGAAATCAGTTAACGATGAAATCAATTAACGATGAAATCAGTTAACGATGAAATCAGTTAAATGAAGATGAAATCAGTTAACGATGAAATCAGTTAACGATGAAATCAGTTAAATGAAGATGAAATCAGTTAAATGAAGATGAAATCAGTTAACGATGAAATCAGTTAACGATGAAATCAGTTAAATGAAGATGAAATCAGTTAAAGATGAAATCAGTTAACGATGAAATCAGTTAACGATGAAATCAGTTAAATGAAGATGAAATCAGTTAACGATGAAATCAGTTAACGATGAAATCAATTAACGATGAAATCAGTTAAATGAAGATGAAATCAGTTAACGATGAAATCAGTTAAAGATGAAATCAGTTAAATGAAGAATGAAGATGAAATCAGTTAACGATGAAATCAGTTAAATGAAGATGAAATCAGTTAACGATGAAATCAATTAACGATGAAATCAGTTAACGATGAAATCAATTAACGATGAAATCAGTTAAATGAAGATGAAATCAGTTAACGATGAAATCAGTTAAAGATGAAATCAGTTAAATGAAGAATGAAGATGAAATCAGTTAACGATGAAATCAGTTAACGATGAAATCAGTTAAATGAAGATGAAATCAGTTAACGATGAAATCAGTTAACGATGAAATCAGTTAAATGAAGATGAAATCAGTTAACGATGAAATCAGTTAACGATGAAATCAGTTAACGATGAAATCAATTAACGATGAAATCAGTTAACGATGAAATCAGTTAAATGAAGATGAAATCAGTTAACGATGAAATCAGTTAACGATGAAATCAGTTAACGATGAAATCAGTTAAATGAAGATGAAATCAGTTAACGATGAAATCAGTTAACAATGAAATCAGTTAAATGAAGATGAAATCAGTTAACGATGAAATCAGTTAACGATGAAATCAGTTAAATGAAGATGAAATCAGTTAACGATGAAATCAGTTAAATGAAGAATGAAAATGAAATCAGTTAAATGAAGATGAAATCAGTTAACGATGAAATCAGTTAACGATGAAATCAGTTAACGATGAAATCAGTTAAATGAAGATGAAATCAGTTAACGATGAAATCAGTTAACAATGAAATCAGTTAAATGAAGATGAAATCAGTTAACGATGAAATCAGTTAACGATGAAATCAGTTAACGATGAAATCAGTTAAATGAAGATGAAATCAGTTAACGATGAAATCAGTTAACGATGAAATCAGTTAAATGAAGATGAAATCAGTTAACGATGAAATCAGTTAAATGAAGAATGAAAATGAAATCAGTTAACGATGAAATCAATTAACGATGAAATCAGTTAACGATGAAATCAGTTAAATGAAGATGAAATCAGTTAACGATGAAATCAGTTAACGATGAAATCAGTTAAATGAAGATGAAATCAGTTAACGATGAAATCAGTTAACGATGAAATCAATTAAATGAAGATGAAATCAGTTAACGATGAAATCAGTTAAATGAAGAATGAAAATGAAATCAGTTAAATGAAGATGAAATCAGTTAACGATGAAATCAGTTAACGATGAAATCAGTTAAATGAAGATGAAATCAGTTAACGATGAAATCAGTTAACGATGAAATCAATTAAATGAAGATGAAATCAGTTAACGATGAAATCAGTTAAATGAAGATGAAATCAGTTAACGATGAAATCAGTTAAAGATGAAATCAGTTAACGATGAAATCAGTTAACGATGAAATCAGTTAACGATGAAATCAGTTAAATGAAGATGAAATCAGTTAACGATGAAATCAGTTAAATGAAGAATGAAAATGAAATCAGTTAAATGAAGATGAAATCAGTTAACGATGAAATCAGTTAACGATGAAATCAGTTAACGATGAAATCAGTTAAATGAAGATGAAATCAGTTAACGATGAAATCAGTTAACAATGAAATCAGTTAAATGAAGATGAAATCAGTTAACGATGAAATCAGTTAACGATGAAATCAGTTAAATGAAGATGAAATCAGTTAAAGATGAAATCAGTTAACGATGAAATCAGTTAACGATGAAATCAGTTAAATGAAGATGAAATCAGTTAACGATGAAATCAGTTAACGATGAAATCAATTAACGATGAAATCAGTTAAATGAAGATGAAATCAGTTAACGATGAAATCAGTTAACGATGAAATCAATTAACGATGAAATCAGTTAAATGAAGATGAAATCAGTTAACGATGAAATCAGTTAAAGATGAAATCAGTTAAATGAAGAATGAAGATGAAATCAGTTAACGATGAAATCAGTTAAATGAAGATGAAATCAGTTAACGATGAAATCAGTTAACGATGAAATCAGTTAACGATGAAATCAGTTAAATGAAGATGAAATCAGTTAACGATGAAATCAGTTAAATGAAGAATGAAGATGAAATCAGTTAACGATGAAATCAATTAACGATGAAATCAGTTAACGATGAAATCAGTTAAATGAAGATGAAATCAGTTAACGATGAAATCAGTTAACGATGAAATCAGTTAAATGAAGAATGAAAATGAAATCAGTTAACGATGAAATCAATTAACGATGAAATCAGTTAACGATGAAATCAGTTAAATGAAGATGAAATCAGTTAACGATGAAATCAGTTAACGATGAAATCAGTTAAATGAAGATGAAATCAGTTAACGATGAAATCAGTTAACGATGAAATCAGTTAAATGAAGATGAAATCAGTTAACGATGAAATCAGTTAACGATGAAATCAGTTAACGATGAAATCAATTAAATGAAGATGAAATCAGTTAACGATGAAATCAGTTAACGATGAAATCAGTTAAATGAAGATGAAATCAGTTAAATGAAGATGAAATCAGTTAACGATGAAATCAGTTAACGATGAAATCAGTTAACGATGAAATCAGTTAAATGAAGATGAAATCAGTTAAAGATGAAATCAGTTAACGATGAAATCAGTTAACGATGAAATCAGTTAAATGAAGATGAAATCAGTTAACGATGAAATCAGTTAACGATGAAATCAATTAACGATGAAATCAGTTAAATGAAGATGAAATCAGTTAACGATGAAATCAGTTAAAGATGAAATCAGTTAAATGAAGAATGAAGATGAAATCAGTTAACGATGAAATCAGTTAAATGAAGATGAAATCAGTTAACGATGAAATCAATTAACGATGAAATCAGTTAACGATGAAATCAATTAACGATGAAATCAGTTAAATGAAGATGAAATCAGTTAACGATGAAATCAGTTAAAGATGAAATCAGTTAAATGAAGAATGAAGATGAAATCAGTTAACGATGAAATCAGTTAACGATGAAATCAGTTAACGATGAAATCAATTAACGATGAAATCAGTTAAATGAAGATGAAATCAGTTAACGATGAAATCAATTAACGATGAAATCAGTTAACGATGAAATCAGTTAAATGAAGATGAAATCAGTTAACGATGAAATCAGTTAACGATGAAATCAGTTAAATGAAGAATGAAAATGAAATCAGTTAACGATGAAATCAATTAACGATGAAATCAGTTAACGATGAAATCAGTTAAATGAAGATGAAATCAGTTAACGATGAAATCAGTTAACGATGAAATCAGTTAACGATGAAATCAGTTAAATGAAGATGAAATCAGTTAACGATGAAATCAGTTAACAATGAAATCAGTTAAATGAAGATGAAATCAGTTAACGATGAAATCAGTTAACGATGAAATCAGTTAAATGAAGATGAAATCAGTTAACGATGAAATCAGTTAAATGAAGAATGAAAATGAAATCAGTTAAATGAAGATGAAATCAGTTAACGATGAAATCAGTTAACGATGAAATCAGTTAAATGAAGATGAAATCAGTTAACGATGAAATCAGTTAAATGAAGAATGAAAATGAAATCAGTTAAATGAAGATGAAATCAGTTAACGATGAAATCAGTTAACGATGAAATCAGTTAAATGAAGATGAAATCAGTTAACGATGAAATCAGTTAACGATGAAATCAGTTAACGATGAAATCAATTAAATGAAGATGAAATCAGTTAACGATGAAATCAGTTAAATGAAGATGAAATCAGTTAACGATGAAATCAGTTAAAGATGAAATCAGTTAACGATGAAATCAGTTAACGATGAAATCAGTTAACGATGAAATCAGTTAAATGAAGATGAAATCAGTTAACGATGAAATCAGTTAAATGAAGAATGAAAATGAAATCAGTTAAATGAAGATGAAATCAGTTAACGATGAAATCAGTTAACGATGAAATCAGTTAACGATGAAATCAGTTAAATGAAGATGAAATCAGTTAACGATGAAATCAGTTAAATGAAGAATGAAAATGAAATCAGTTAAATGAAGATGAAATCAGTTAACGATGAAATCAGTTAACGATGAAATCAGTTAACGATGAAATCAGTTAAATGAAGATGAAATCAGTTAACGATGAAATCAGTTAACAATGAAATCAGTTAAATGAAGATGAAATCAGTTAACGATGAAATCAGTTAACGATGAAATCAGTTAACGATGAAATCAGTTAACGATGAAATCAGTTAAATGAAGATGAAATCAGTTAAAGATGAAATCAGTTAACGATGAAATCAGTTAAATGAAGATGAAATCAGTTAACGATGAAATCAGTTAACGATGAAATCAATTAACGATGAAATCAGTTAAATGAAGATGAAATCAGTTAACGATGAAATCAGTTAAAGATGAAATCAGTTAAATGAAGAATGAAGATGAAATCAGTTAACGATGAAATCAGTTAAATGAAGATGAAATCAGTTAACGATGAAATCAGTTAACGATGAAATCAGTTAACGATGAAATCAGTTAAATGAAGATGAAATCAGTTAACGATGAAATCAGTTAAATGAAGAATGAAGATGAAATCAGTTAACGATGAAATCAATTAACGATGAAATCAGTTAACGATGAAATCAGTTAAATGAAGATGAAATCAGTTAACGATGAAATCAGTTAACGATGAAATCAGTTAAATGAAGAATGAAAATGAAATCAGTTAACGATGAAATCAATTAACGATGAAATCAGTTAACGATGAAATCAGTTAAATGAAGATGAAATCAGTTAACGATGAAATCAGTTAACGATGAAATCAGTTAAATGAAGATGAAATCAGTTAACGATGAAATCAGTTAACGATGAAATCAGTTAAATGAAGATGAAATCAGTTAACGATGAAATCAGTTAACGATGAAATCAATTAAATGAAGATGAAATCAGTTAACGATGAAATCAGTTAACGATGAAATCAGTTAAATGAAGATGAAATCAGTTAAATGAAGATGAAATCAGTTAACGATGAAATCAGTTAACGATGAAATCAGTTAACGATGAAATCAGTTAAATGAAGATGAAATCAGTTAAAGATGAAATCAGTTAACGATGAAATCAGTTAACGATGAAATCAGTTAAATGAAGATGAAATCAGTTAACGATGAAATCAGTTAACGATGAAATCAGTTAAATGAAGATGAAATCAGTTAAATGAAGATGAAATCAGTTAACGATGAAATCAGTTAAAGATGAAATCAGTTAAATGAAGAATGAAGATGAAATCAGTTAACGATGAAATCAGTTAAATGAAGATGAAATCAGTTAACGATGAAATCAATTAACGATGAAATCAGTTAACGATGAAATCAATTAACGATGAAATCAGTTAAATGAAGATGAAATCAGTTAACGATGAAATCAGTTAAAGATGAAATCAGTTAAATGAAGAATGAAGATGAAATCAGTTAACGATGAAATCAGTTAAATGAAGATGAAATCAGTTAACGATGAAATCAATTAACGATGAAATCAGTTAACGATGAAATCAATTAACGATGAAATCAGTTAAATGAAGATGAAATCAGTTAACGATGAAATCAGTTAACGATGAAATCAGTTAACGATGAAATCAGTTAAATGAAGATGAAATCAGTTAACGATGAAATCAGTTAAAGATGAAATCAGTTAAATGAAGAATGAAGATGAAATCAGTTAACGATGAAATCAGTTAAATGAAGATGAAATCAGTTAACGATGAAATCAGTTAACGATGAAATCAGTTAACGATGAAATCAGTTAAATGAAGATGAAATCAGTTAACGATGAAATCAGTTAAATGAAGAATGAAGATGAAATCAGTTAACGATGAAATCAATTAACGATGAAATCAGTTAACGATGAAATCAGTTAAATGAAGATGAAATCAGTTAACGATGAAATCAGTTAACGATGAAATCAGTTAAATGAAGAATGAAAATGAAATCAGTTAACGATGAAATCAATTAACGATGAAATCAGTTAACGATGAAATCAGTTAAATGAAGATGAAATCAGTTAACGATGAAATCAGTTAACGATGAAATCAGTTAAATGAAGATGAAATCAGTTAACGATGAAATCAGTTAACGATGAAATCAGTTAACGATGAAATCAGTTAAATGAAGATGAAATCAGTTAACGATGAAATCAGTTAACGATGAAATCAGTTAACGATGAAATCAATTAAATGAAGATGAAATCAGTTAACGATGAAATCAGTTAAATGAAGAATGAAAATGAAATCAGTTAAATGAAGATGAAATCAGTTAACGATGAAATCAGTTAACGATGAAATCAGTTAAATGAAGATGAAATCAGTTAACGATGAAATCAGTTAACGATGAAATCAGTTAACGATGAAATCAATTAAATGAAGATGAAATCAGTTAACGATGAAATCAGTTAACGATGAAATCAGTTAAATGAAGATGAAATCAGTTAACGATGAAATCAGTTAAAGATGAAATCAGTTAACGATGAAATCAGTTAACGATGAAATCAGTTAACGATGAAATCAGTTAAATGAAGATGAAATCAGTTAACGATGAAATCAGTTAAATGAAGAATGAAAATGAAATCAGTTAAATGAAGATGAAATCAGTTAACGATGAAATCAGTTAACGATGAAATCAGTTAACGATGAAATCAGTTAAATGAAGATGAAATCAGTTAACGATGAAATCAGTTAACAATGAAATCAGTTAAATGAAGATGAAATCAGTTAACGATGAAATCAGTTAACGATGAAATCAGTTAACGATGAAATCAGTTAAATGAAGATGAAATCAGTTAACGATGAAATCAGTTAAATGAAGAATGAAGATGAAATCAGTTAACGATGAAATCAATTAACGATGAAATCAGTTAACGATGAAATCAGTTAAATGAAGATGAAATCAGTTAACGATGAAATCAGTTAACGATGAAATCAGTTAAATGAAGATGAAATCAGTTAACGATGAAATCAGTTAACGATGAAATCAGTTAACGATGAAATCAATTAAATGAAGATGAAATCAGTTAACGATGAAATCAGTTAAATGAAGAATGAAAATGAAATCAGTTAAATGAAGATGAAATCAGTTAACGATGAAATCAGTTAACGATGAAATCAGTTAAATGAAGATGAAATCAGTTAACGATGAAATCAGTTAACGATGAAATCAGTTAACGATGAAATCAATTAAATGAAGATGAAATCAGTTAACGATGAAATCAGTTAAATGAAGATGAAATCAGTTAACGATGAAATCAGTTAAAGATGAAATCAGTTAACGATGAAATCAGTTAACGATGAAATCAGTTAAATGAAGATGAAATCAGTTAACGATGAAATCAGTTAAATGAAGAATGAAAATGAAATCAGTTAAATGAAGATGAAATCAGTTAACGATGAAATCAGTTAACGATGAAATCAGTTAAATGAAGATGAAATCAGTTAACGATGAAATCAGTTAACAATGAAATCAGTTAAATGAAGATGAAATCAGTTAACGATGAAATCAGTTAACGATGAAATCAGTTAACGATGAAATCAGTTAAATGAAGATGAAATCAGTTAAAGATGAAATCAGTTAACGATGAAATCAGTTAACGATGAAATCAGTTAAATGAAGATGAAATCAGTTAACGATGAAATCAGTTAACGATGAAATCAATTAACGATGAAATCAGTTAAATGAAGATGAAATCAGTTAACGATGAAATCAGTTAAAGATGAAATCAGTTAAATGAAGAATGAAGATGAAATCAGTTAACGATGAAATCAGTTAAATGAAGATGAAATCAGTTAACGATGAAATCAGTTAACGATGAAATCAGTTAACGATGAAATCAGTTAAATGAAGATGAAATCAGTTAACGATGAAATCAGTTAAATGAAGAATGAAGATGAAATCAGTTAACGATGAAATCAATTAACGATGAAATCAGTTAACGATGAAATCAGTTAAATGAAGATGAAATCAGTTAACGATGAAATCAGTTAACGATGAAATCAGTTAAATGAAGAATGAAAATGAAATCAGTTAACGATGAAATCAATTAACGATGAAATCAGTTAACGATGAAATCAGTTAAATGAAGATGAAATCAGTTAACGATGAAATCAGTTAACGATGAAATCAGTTAAATGAAGATGAAATCAGTTAACGATGAAATCAGTTAACGATGAAATCAGTTAACGATGAAATCAGTTAAATGAAGATGAAATCAGTTAACGATGAAATCAGTTAACGATGAAATCAGTTAACGATGAAATCAATTAAATGAAGATGAAATCAGTTAACGATGAAATCAGTTAACGATGAAATCAGTTAAATGAAGATGAAATCAGTTAAATGAAGATGAAATCAGTTAACGATGAAATCAGTTAACGATGAAATCAGTTAACGATGAAATCAGTTAAATGAAGATGAAATCAGTTAAAGATGAAATCAGTTAACGATGAAATCAGTTAACGATGAAATCAGTTAAATGAAGATGAAATCAGTTAACGATGAAATCAGTTAACGATGAAATCAATTAACGATGAAATCAGTTAAATGAAGATGAAATCAGTTAACGATGAAATCAGTTAAAGATGAAATCAGTTAAATGAAGAATGAAGATGAAATCAGTTAACGATGAAATCAGTTAAATGAAGATGAAATCAGTTAACGATGAAATCAATTAACGATGAAATCAGTTAACGATGAAATCAATTAACGATGAAATCAGTTAAATGAAGATGAAATCAGTTAACGATGAAATCAGTTAAAGATGAAATCAGTTAAATGAAGAATGAAGATGAAATCAGTTAACGATGAAATCAGTTAAATGAAGATGAAATCAGTTAACGATGAAATCAATTAACGATGAAATCAGTTAACGATGAAATCAATTAACGATGAAATCAGTTAAATGAAGATGAAATCAGTTAACGATGAAATCAGTTAACGATGAAATCAGTTAACGATGAAATCAATTAACGATGAAATCAGTTAAATGAAGATGAAATCAGTTAACGATGAAATCAGTTAAAGATGAAATCAGTTAAATGAAGAATGAAGATGAAATCAGTTAACGATGAAATCAGTTAAATGAAGATGAAATCAGTTAACGATGAAATCAGTTAACGATGAAATCAGTTAAATGAAGATGAAATCAGTTAACGATGAAATCAGTTAAATGAAGAATGAAGATGAAATCAGTTAACGATGAAATCAATTAACGATGAAATCAGTTAACGATGAAATCAGTTAAATGAAGATGAAATCAGTTAACGATGAAATCAGTTAACGATGAAATCAGTTAAATGAAGAATGAAAATGAAATCAGTTAACGATGAAATCAATTAACGATGAAATCAGTTAACGATGAAATCAGTTAAATGAAGATGAAATCAGTTAACGATGAAATCAGTTAACGATGAAATCAGTTAAATGAAGATGAAATCAGTTAACGATGAAATCAGTTAACGATGAAATCAGTTAACGATGAAATCAGTTAAATGAAGATGAAATCAGTTAACGATGAAATCAGTTAACGATGAAATCAGTTAACGATGAAATCAATTAAATGAAGATGAAATCAGTTAACGATGAAATCAGTTAAATGAAGAATGAAAATGAAATCAGTTAAATGAAGATGAAATCAGTTAACGATGAAATCAGTTAACGATGAAATCAGTTAAATGAAGATGAAATCAGTTAACGATGAAATCAGTTAACGATGAAATCAGTTAACGATGAAATCAATTAAATGAAGATGAAATCAGTTAACGATGAAATCAGTTAAATGAAGATGAAATCAGTTAACGATGAAATCAGTTAAAGATGAAATCAGTTAACGATGAAATCAGTTAACGATGAAATCAGTTAACGATGAAATCAGTTAAATGAAGATGAAATCAGTTAACGATGAAATCAGTTAAATGAAGAATGAAAATGAAATCAGTTAAATGAAGATGAAATCAGTTAACGATGAAATCAGTTAACGATGAAATCAGTTAAATGAAGAATGAAAATGAAATCAGTTAACGATGAAATCAATTAACGATGAAATCAGTTAACGATGAAATCAGTTAAATGAAGATGAAATCAGTTAACGATGAAATCAGTTAACGATGAAATCAGTTAAATGAAGATGAAATCAGTTAACGATGAAATCAGTTAACGATGAAATCAGTTAAATGAAGAATGAAAATGAAATCAGTTAACGATGAAATCAATTAACGATGAAATCAGTTAACGATGAAATCAGTTAAATGAAGATGAAATCAGTTAACGATGAAATCAGTTAACGATGAAATCAGTTAAATGAAGATGAAATCAGTTAACGATGAAATCAGTTAACGATGAAATCAGTTAACGATGAAATCAGTTAACGATGAAATCAATTAAATGAAGATGAAATCAGTTAACGATGAAATCAGTTAAATGAAGAATGAAAATGAAATCAGTTAAATGAAGATGAAATCAGTTAACGATGAAATCAGTTAACGATGAAATCAGTTAAATGAAGATGAAATCAGTTAACGATGAAATCAGTTAACGATGAAATCAGTTAACGATGAAATCAATTAAATGAAGATGAAATCAGTTAACGATGAAATCAGTTAAATGAAGATGAAATCAGTTAACGATGAAATCAGTTAAAGATGAAATCAGTTAACGATGAAATCAGTTAACGATGAAATCAGTTAACGATGAAATCAGTTAAATGAAGATGAAATCAGTTAACGATGAAATCAGTTAAATGAAGAATGAAAATGAAATCAGTTAAATGAAGATGAAATCAGTTAACGATGAAATCAGTTAACGATGAAATCAGTTAACGATGAAATCAGTTAAATGAAGATGAAATCAGTTAACGATGAAATCAGTTAACAATGAAATCAGTTAAATGAAGATGAAATCAGTTAACGATGAAATCAGTTAACGATGAAATCAGTTAACGATGAAATCAGTTAAATGAAGATGAAATCAGTTAAAGATGAAATCAGTTAACGATGAAATCAGTTAACGATGAAATCAGTTAAATGAAGATGAAATCAGTTAACGATGAAATCAGTTAACGATGAAATCAATTAACGATGAAATCAGTTAAATGAAGATGAAATCAGTTAACGATGAAATCAGTTAAAGATGAAATCAGTTAAATGAAGAATGAAGATGAAATCAGTTAACGATGAAATCAGTTAAATGAAGATGAAATCAGTTAACGATGAAATCAGTTAACGATGAAATCAGTTAACGATGAAATCAGTTAAATGAAGATGAAATCAGTTAACGATGAAATCAGTTAAATGAAGAATGAAGATGAAATCAGTTAACGATGAAATCAATTAACGATGAAATCAGTTAACGATGAAATCAGTTAAATGAAGATGAAATCAGTTAACGATGAAATCAGTTAACGATGAAATCAGTTAAATGAAGAATGAAAATGAAATCAGTTAACGATGAAATCAATTAACGATGAAATCAGTTAACGATGAAATCAGTTAAATGAAGATGAAATCAGTTAACGATGAAATCAGTTAACGATGAAATCAGTTAAATGAAGATGAAATCAGTTAACGATGAAATCAGTTAACGATGAAATCAGTTAAATGAAGATGAAATCAGTTAACGATGAAATCAGTTAACGATGAAATCAGTTAACGATGAAATCAATTAAATGAAGATGAAATCAGTTAACGATGAAATCAGTTAAATGAAGAATGAAAATGAAATCAGTTAAATGAAGATGAAATCAGTTAACGATGAAATCAGTTAACGATGAAATCAGTTAAATGAAGATGAAATCAGTTAACGATGAAATCAGTTAACGATGAAATCAGTTAACGATGAAATCAATTAAATGAAGATGAAATCAGTTAACGATGAAATCAGTTAAATGAAGATGAAATCAGTTAACGATGAAATCAGTTAAAGATGAAATCAGTTAACGATGAAATCAGTTAACGATGAAATCAGTTAACGATGAAATCAGTTAAATGAAGATGAAATCAGTTAACGATGAAATCAGTTGAATGAAGAATGAAAATGAAATCAGTTAAATGAAGATGAAATCAGTTAACGATGAAATCAGTTAACGATGAAATCAGTTAACGATGAAATCAGTTAAATGAAGATGAAATCAGTTAACGATGAAATCAGTTAACAATGAAATCAGTTAAATGAAGATGAAATCAGTTAACGATGAAATCAGTTAACGATGAAATCAGTTAACGATGAAATCAGTTAACGATGAAATCAGTTAAATGAAGATGAAATCAGTTAACGATGAAATCAGTTAAATGAAGAATGAAGATGAAATCAGTTAACGATGAAATCAATTAACGATGAAATCAGTTAACGATGAAATCAGTTAAATGAAGATGAAATCAGTTAACGATGAAATCAGTTAACGATGAAATCAGTTAAATGAAGAATGAAAATGAAATCAGTTAACGATGAAATCAATTAACGATGAAATCAGTTAACGATGAAATCAGTTAAATGAAGATGAAATCAGTTAACGATGAAATCAGTTAACGATGAAATCAGTTAAATGAAGATGAAATCAGTTAACGATGAAATCAGTTAACGATGAAATCAGTTAACGATGAAATCAATTAAATGAAGATGAAATCAGTTAACGATGAAATCAGTTAAATGAAGAATGAAAATGAAATCAGTTAAATGAAGATGAAATCAGTTAACGATGAAATCAGTTAACGATGAAATCAGTTAAATGAAGATGAAATCAGTTAACGATGAAATCAGTTAACGATGAAATCAGTTAACGATGAAATCAATTAAATGAAGATGAAATCAGTTAACGATGAAATCAGATAAATGAAGATGAAATCAGTTAACGATGAAATCAGTTAAAGATGAAATCAGTTAACGATGAAATCAGTTAACGATGAAATCAGTTAACGATGAAATCAGTTAAATGAAGATGAAATCAGTTAACGATGAAATCAGTTAAATGAAGAATGAAAATGAAATCAGTTAAATGAAGATGAAATCAGTTAAAGATGAAATCAGTTAACGATGAAATCAGTTAACGATGAAATCAGTTAAATGAAGATGAAATCAGTTAACGATGAAATCAGTTAACGATGAAATCAATTAACGATGAAATCAGTTAAATGAAGATGAAATCAGTTAACGATGAAATCAGTTAAAGATGAAATCAGTTAAATGAAGAATGAAGATGAAATCAGTTAACGATGAAATCAGTTAAATGAAGATGAAATCAGTTAACGATGAAATCAGTTAACGATGAAATCAGTTAACGATGAAATCAGTTAAATGAAGATGAAATCAGTTAACGATGAAATCAGTTAACGATGAAATCAGTTAAATGAAGATGAAATCAGTTAACGATGAAATCAGTTAACGATGAAATCAGTTAAATGAAGATGAAATCAGTTAACGATGAAATCAGTTAACGATGAAATCAGTTAACGATGAAATCAGTTAAATGAAGATGAAATCAGTTAACGATGAAATCAGTTAAATGAAGATGAAATCAGTTAACGATGAAATCAGTTAAAGATGAAATCAGTTAACGATGAAATCAGTTAACGATGAAATCAGTTAACGATGGAATCAGTTAAATGAAGA
Source organism: Semicossyphus pulcher (assembly GCF_022749685.1). NCBI lineage: Eukaryota > Metazoa > Chordata > Actinopteri > Labriformes > Labridae > Semicossyphus > Semicossyphus pulcher. The sequence goes on along the minus strand of NW_027211615.1, from coordinate 32,210,876 downwards.
TGAAATCAGTTAACGATGAAATCAGTTAACGATGAAATCAGTTAAAAGAAGATGAAATCAGTTAACGATGAAATCAGTTAACGATGAAATCAGTTAACGATGAAATCAGTTAAATGAAGAATGAAAATGAAATCAGTTAAATGAAGATGAAATCAGTTAACGATGAAATCAGTTAAATGAAGATGAAATCAGTTAACGATGAAATCAGTTAACGATGGAATCAGTTAACGATGAAATCAGTTAACGATGGAATCAGTTAACGATGAAATCAGTTAACAATGAAATCAGTTAAATGAAGATGAAATCAGTTAACGATGAAATCAGTTAAATGAAGAATGAAAATGAAATCAGTTAAATGAAGATGAAATCAGTTAACGATGAAATCAGTTAACGATGAAATCAGTTAAATGAAGATGAAATCAGTTAACGATGAAATCAGTTAACGATGAAATCAGTTAACGATGAAATCAGTTAACGATGAAATCAATTAAATGAAGATGAAATCAGTTAACGATGAAATCAGTTAAATGAAGATGAAATCAGTTAACGATGAAATCAGTTAAAGATGAAATCAGTTAACGATGAAATCAGTTAACGATGAAATCAGTTAACGATGAAATCAGTTAAATGAAGATGAAATCAGTTAACGATGAAATCAGTTAAATGAAGAATGAAAATGAAATCAGTTAAATGAAGATGAAATCAGTTAACGATGAAATCAGTTAACGATGAAATCAGTTAACGATGAAATCAGTTAAATGAAGATGAAATCAGTTAACGATGAAATCAGTTAACGATGAAATCAGTTAAATGAAGATGAAATCAGTTAAAGATGAAATCAGTTAACGATGAAATCAGTTAACGATGAAATCAGTTAAATGAAGATGAAATCAGTTAATGATGAAATCAGTTAACGATGAAATCAATTAACGATGAAATCAGTTAAATGAAGATGAAATCAGTTAACGATGAAATCAGTTAAAGATGAAATCAGTTAAATGAAGAATGAAGATGAAATCAGTTAACGATGAAATCAGTTAAATGAAGATGAAATCAGTTAACGATGAAATCAGTTAACGATGAAATCAGTTAACGATGAAATCAGTTAAATGAAGATGAAATCAGTTAACGATGAAATCAGTTAAATGAAGAATGAAGATGAAATCAGTTAACGATGAAATCAATTAACGATGAAATCAGTTAACGATGAAATCAGTTAAATGAAGATGAAATCAGTTAACGATGAAATCAGTTAACGATGAAATCAGTTAAATGAAGAATGAAAATGAAATCAGTTAACGATGAAATCAATTAACGATGAAATCAGTTAACGATGAAATCAGTTAAATGAAGATGAAATCAGTTAACGATGAAATCAGTTAACGATGAAATCAGTTAAATGAAGATGAAATCAGTTAACGATGAAATCAGTTAACGATGAAATCAGTTAACGATGAAATCAGTTAAATGAAGATGAAATCAGTTAACGATGAAATCAGTTAACGATGAAATCAGTTAACGATGAAATCAATTAAATGAAGATGAAATCAGTTAACGATGAAATCAGTTAACGATGAAATCAGTTAAATGAAGATGAAATCAGTTAAATGAAGATGAAATCAGTTAACGATGAAATCAGTTAACAATGAAATCAGTTAACGATGAAATCAGTTAAATGAAGATGAAATCAGTTAAAGATGAAATCAGTTAACGATGAAATCAGTTAACGATGAAATCAGTTAAATGAAGATGAAATCAGTTAACGATGAAATCAGTTAACGATGAAATCAATTAACGATGAAATCAGTTAAATGAAGATGAAATCAGTTAACGATGAAATCAGTTAAAGATGAAATCAGTTAAATGAAGAATGAAGATGAAATCAGTTAACGATGAAATCAGTTAAATGAAGATGAAATCAGTTAACGATGAAATCAATTAACGATGAAATCAGTTAAATGAAGATGAAATCAGTTAACGATGAAATCAGTTAAAGATGAAATCAGTTAAATGAAGAATGAAGATGAAATCAGTTAACGATGAAATCAGTTAAATGAAGATGAAATCAGTTAACGATGAAATCAGTTAACGATGAAATCAGTTAAATGAAGATGAAATCAGTTAACGATGGAATCAGTTAAATGAAGAATGAAGATGAAATCAGTTAACGATGAAATCAATTAACGATGAAATCAGTTAACGATGAAATCAGTTAAATGAAGATGAAATCAGTTAACGATGAAATCAGTTAAATGAAGAATGAAAATGAAATCAGTTAACGATGAAATCAATTAACGATGAAATCAGTTAACGATGAAATCAGTTAAATGAAGATGAAATCAGTTAACGATGAAATCAGTTAACGATGAAATCAGTTAAATGAAGATGAAATCAGTTAACGATGAAATCAGTTAACGATGAAATCAGTTAAATGAAGATGAAATCAGTTAACGATGAAATCAGTTAACGATGAAATCAGTTAACGATGAAATCAATTAAATGAAGATGAAATCAGTTAACGATGAAATCAGTTAAATGAAGAATGAAAATGAAATCAGTTAAATGAAGATGAAATCAGTTAACGATGAAATCAGTTAACGATGAAATCAGTTAAATGAAGATGAAATCAGTTAACGATGAAATCAGTTAACGATGAAATCAGTTAAATGAAGATGAAATCAGTTAACGATGAAATCAGTTAAAGATGAAATCAGTTAACGATGAAATCAGTTAACGATGAAATCAGTTAACGATGAAATCAGTTAAATGAAGATGAAATCAGTTAACGATGAAATCAGTTAAATGAAGAATGAAAATGAAATCAGTTAAATGAAGATGAAATCAGTTAACGATGAAATCAGTTAACGATGAAATCAGTTAACGATGAAATCAGTTAAATGAAGATGAAATCAGTTAACGATGAAATCAGTTAACGATGGAATCAGTTAACGATGAAATCAGTTAACGATGAAATCAGTTAAATGAAGATGAAATCAGTTAACGATGAAATCAGTTAACGATGAAATCAATTAACGATGAAATCAGTTAAATGAAGATGAAATCAGTTAACGATGAAATCAGTTAAAGATGAAATCAGTTAAATGAAGAATGAAGATGAAATCAGTTAACGATGAAATCAGTTAAATGAAGATGAAATCAGTTAACGATGAAATCAGTAAACGATGAAATCAGTTAAATGAAGATGAAATCAGTTAACGATGAAATCAGTTAACGATGAAATCAGTTAACGATGAAATCAATTAAATGAAGATGAAATCAGTTAACGATGAAATCAGTTAAATGAAGATGAAATCAGTTAACGATGAAATCAGTTAAAGATGAAATCAGTTAACGATGAAATCAGTTAACGATGAAATCAGTTAACGATGAAATCAGTTAAATGAAGATGAAATCAGTTAACGATGAAATCAGTTAAATGAAGAATGAAAATGAAATCAGTTAAATGAAGATGAAATCAGTTAACGATGAAATCAGTTAACGATGAAATCAGTTAACGATGAAATCAGTTAAATGAAGATGAAATCAGTTAACGATGAAATCAGTTAACAATGAAATCAGTTAAATGAAGATGAAATCAGTTAACGATGAAATCAGTTAACGATGAAATCAGTTAACGATGAAATCAGTTAAATGAAGATGAAATCAGTTAAAGATGAAATCAGTTAACGATGAAATCAGTTAACGATGAAATCAGTTAAATGAAGATGAAATCAGTTAACGATGAAATCAGTTAACGATGAAATCAATTAACGATGAAATCAGTTAAATGAAGATGAAATCAGTTAACGATGAAATCAGTTAAAGATGAAATCAGTTAAATGAAGAATGAAGATGAAATCAGTTAACGATGAAATCAGTTAAATGAAGATGAAATCAGTTAACGATGAAATCAGTTAACGATGAAATCAGTTAACGATGAAATCAGTTAAATGAAGATGAAATCAGTTAACGATGAAATCAGTTAAATGAAGAATGAAGATGAAATCAGTTAACGATGAAATCAATTAACGATGAAATCAGTTAACGATGAAATCAGTTAAATGAAGATGAAATCAGTTAACGATGAAATCAGTTAACGATGAAATCAGTTAAATGAAGAATGAAAATGAAATCAGTTAACGATGAAATCAATTAACGATGAAATCAGTTAACGATGAAATCAGTTAAATGAAGATGAAATCAGTTAACGATGAAATCAGTTAACGATGAAATCAGTTAAATGAAGATGAAATCAGTTAACGATGAAATCAGTTAACGATGAAATCAGTTAACGATGAAATCAGTTAAATGAAGATGAAATCAGTTAACGATGAAATCAGTTAACGATGAAATCAGTTAACGATGAAATCAATTAAATGAAGATGAAATCAGTTAACGATGAAATCAGTTAAATGAAGAATGAAAATGAAATCAGTTAAATGAAGATGAAATCAGTTAACGATGAAATCAGTTAACGATGAAATCAGTTAAATGAAGATGAAATCAGTTAACGATGAAATCAGTTAACGATGAAATCAGTTAACGATGAAATCAATTAAATGAAGATGAAATCAGTTAACGATGAAATCAGTTAAATGAAGATGAAATCAGTTAACGATGAAATCAGTTAAAGATGAAATCAGTTAACGATGAAATCAGTTAACGATGAAATCAGTTAACGATGAAATCAGTTAAATGAAGATGAAATCAGTTAACGATGAAATCAGTTAAATGAAGAATGAAAATGAAATCAGTTAAATGAAGATGAAATCAGTTAACGATGAAATCAGTTAACGATGAAATCAGTTAACGATGAAATCAGTTAAATGAAGATGAAATCAGTTAACGATGAAATCAGTTAACAATGAAATCAGTTAAATGAAGATGAAATCAGTTAACGATGAAATCAGTTAACGATGAAATCAGTTAACGATGAAATCAGTTAACGATGAAATCAGTTAAATGAAGATGAAATCAGTTAACGATGAAATCAGTTAAATGAAGAATGAAGATGAAATCAGTTAACGATGAAATCAATTAACGATGAAATCAGTTAACGATGAAATCAGTTAAATGAAGATGAAATCAGTTAACGATGAAATCAGTTAACGATGAAATCAGTTAAATGAAGAATGAAAATGAAATCAGTTAACGATGAAATCAATTAACGATGAAATCAGTTAACGATGAAATCAGTTAAATGAAGATGAAATCAGTTAACGATGAAATCAGTTAACGATGAAATCAGTTAAATGAAGATGAAATCAGTTAACGATGAAATCAGTTAACGATGAAATCAGTTAAATGAAGAATGAAAATGAAATCAGTTAACGATGAAATCAATTAACGATGAAATCAGTTAACGATGAAATCAGTTAAATGAAGATGAAATCAGTTAACGATGAAATCAGTTAACGATGAAATCAGTTAAATGAAGATGAAATCAGTTAACGATGAAATCAGTTAACGATGAAATCAGTTAACGATGAAATCAATTAAATGAAGATGAAATCAGTTAACGATGAAATCAGTTAAATGAAGAATGAAAATGAAATCAGTTAAATGAAGATGAAATCAGTTAACGATGAAATCAGTTAACGATGAAATCAGTTAAATGAAGATGAAATCAGTTAACGATGAAATCAGTTAACGATGAAATCAGTTAACGATGAAATCAATTAAATGAAGATGAAATCAGTTAACGATGAAATCAGTTAAATGAAGATGAAATCAGTTAACGATGAAATCAGTTAAAGATGAAATCAGTTAACGATGAAATCAGTTAACGATGAAATCAGTTAACGATGAAATCAGTTAAATGAAGATGAAATCAGTTAACGATGAAATCAGTTAAATGAAGAATGAAAATGAAATCAGTTAAATGAAGATGAAATCAGTTAAAGATGAAATCAGTTAACGATGAAATCAGTTAACGATGAAATCAGTTAAATGAAGATGAAATCAGTTAACGATGAAATCAGTTAACGATGAAATCAATTAACGATGAAATCAGTTAAATGAAGATGAAATCAGTTAACGATGAAATCAGTTAAAGATGAAATCAGTTAAATGAAGAATGAAGATGAAATCAGTTAACGATGAAATCAGTTAAATGAAGATGAAATCAGTTAACGATGAAATCAGTTAACGATGAAATCAGTTAACGATGAAATCAGTTAAATGAAGATGAAATCAGTTAACGATGAAATCAGTTAACGATGAAATCAGTTAAATGAAGATGAAATCAGTTAACGATGAAATCAGTTAACGATGAAATCAGTTAAATGAAGATGAAATCAGTTAACGATGAAATCAGTTAACGATGAAATCAGTTAACGATGAAATCAGTTAAATGAAGATGAAATCAGTTAACGATGAAATCAGTTAAATGAAGATGAAATCAGTTAACGATGAAATCAGTTAACGATGAAATCAGTTAACGATGAAATCAGTTAACGATGAAATCAGTTAACGATGGAATCAGTTAAATGAAGATGAAATCAGTTAACGATGAAATCAGTTAACGATGAAATCAGTTAAAAGAAGATGAAATCAGTTAACGATGAAATCAGTTAACGATGAAATCAGTTAACGATGAAATCAGTTAAATGAAGAATGAAAATGAAATCAGTTAAATGAAGATGAAATCAGTTAACGATGAAATCAGTTAAATGAAGATGAAATCAGTTAACGATGAAATCAGTTAACGATGGAATCAGTTAACGATGAAATCAGTTAACGATGGAATCAGTTAACGATGAAATCAGTTAACAATGAAATCAGTTAAATGAAGATGAAATCAGTTAACGATGAAATCAGTTAAATGAAGAATGAAAATGAAATCAGTTAAATGAAGATGAAATCAGTTAACGATGAAATCAGTTAACGATGAAATCAGTTAAATGAAGATGAAATCAGTTAACGATGAAATCAGTTAACGATGAAATCAGTTAACGATGAAATCAATTAAATGAAGATGAAATCAGTTAACGATGAAATCAGTTAAATGAAGATGAAATCAGTTAACGATGAAATCAGTTAAAGATGAAATCAGTTAACGATGAAATCAGTTAACGATGAAATCAGTTAACGATGAAATCAGTTAAATGAAGATGAAATCAGTTAACGATGAAATCAGTTAAATGAAGAATGAAAATGAAATCAGTTAAATGAAGATGAAATCAGTTAACGATGAAATCAGTTAACGATGAAATCAGTTAACGATGAAATCAGTTAAATGAAGATGAAATCAGTTAACGATGAAATCAGTTAACGATGAAATCAGTTAAATGAAGATGAAATCAGTTAAAGATGAAATCAGTTAACGATGAAATCAGTTAACGATGAAATCAGTTAAATGAAGATGAAATCAGTTAATGATGAAATCAGTTAACGATGAAATCAATTAACGATGAAATCAGTTAAATGAAGATGAAATCAGTTAACGATGAAATCAGTTAAAGATGAAATCAGTTAAATGAAGAATGAAGATGAAATCAGTTAACGATGAAATCAGTTAAATGAAGATGAAATCAGTTAACGATGAAATCAGTTAACGATGAAATCAGTTAAATGAAGATGAAATCAGTTAACGATGAAATCAGTTAAATGAAGAATGAAGATGAAATCAGTTAACGATGAAATCAATTAACGATGAAATCAGTTAACGATGAAATCAGTTAAATGAAGATGAAATCAGTTAACGATGAAATCAGTTAACGATGAAATCAGTTAAATGAAGAATGAAAATGAAATCAGTTAACGATGAAATCAATTAACGATGAAATCAGTTAACGATGAAATCAGTTAAATGAAGATGAAATCAGTTAACGATGAAATCAGTTAACGATGAAATCAGTTAAATGAAGATGAAATCAGTTAACGATGAAATCAGTTAACGATGAAATCAGTTAACGATGAAATCAGTTAAATGAAGATGAAATCAGTTAACGATGAAATCAGTTAACGATGAAATCAGTTAACGATGAAATCAATTAAATGAAGATGAAATCAGTTAACGATGAAATCAGTTAACGATGAAATCAGTTAAATGAAGATGAAATCAGTTAAATGAAGATGAAATCAGTTAACGATGAAATCAGTTAACGATGAAATCAGTTAACGATGAAATCAGTTAAATGAAGATGAAATCAGTTAAAGATGAAATCAGTTAACGATGAAATCAGTTAACGATGAAATCAGTTAAATGAAGATGAAATCAGTTAACGATGAAATCAGTTAACGATGAAATCAATTAACGATGAAATCAGTTAAATGAAGATGAAATCAGTTAACGATGAAATCAGTTAAAGATGAAATCAGTTAAATGAAGAATGAAGATGAAATCAGTTAACGATGAAATCAGTTAAATGAAGATGAAATCAGTTAACGATGAAATCAATTAACGATGAAATCAGTTAAATGAAGATGAAATCAGTTAACGATGAAATCAGTTAAAGATGAAATCAGTTAAATGAAGAATGAAGATGAAATCAGTTAACGATGAAATCAGTTAAATGAAGATGAAATCAGTTAACGATGAAATCAGTTAACGATGAAATCAGTTAAATGAAGATGAAATCAGTTAACGATGGAATCAGTTAAATGAAGAATGAAGATGAAATCAGTTAACGATGAAATCAATTAACGATGAAATCAGTTAACGATGAAATCAGTTAAATGAAGATGAAATCAGTTAACGATGAAATCAGTTAACGATGAAATCAGTTAAATGAAGAATGAAAATGAAATCAGTTAACGATGAAATCAATTAACGATGAAATCAGTTAACGATGAAATCAGTTAAATGAAGATGAAATCAGTTAACGATGAAATCAGTTAACGATGAAATCAGTTAAATGAAGATGAAATCAGTTAACGATGAAATCAGTTAACGATGAAATCAGTTAAATGAAGATGAAATCAGTTAACGATGAAATCAGTTAACGATGAAATCAGTTAACGATGAAATCAATTAAATGAAGATGAAATCAGTTAACGATGAAATCAGTTAAATGAAGAATGAAAATGAAATCAGTTAAATGAAGATGAAATCAGTTAACGATGAAATCAGTTAACGATGAAATCAGTTAAATGAAGATGAAATCAGTTAACGATGAAATCAGTTAACGATGAAATCAATTAAATGAAGATGAAATCAGTTAACGATGAAATCAGTTAAATGAAGATGAAATCAGTTAACGATGAAATCAGTTAAAGATGAAATCAGTTAACGATGAAATCAGTTAACGATGAAATCAGTTAACGATGAAATCAGTTAAATGAAGATGAAATCAGTTAACGATGAAATCAGTTAAATGAAGAATGAAAATGAAATCAGTTAAATGAAGATGAAATCAGTTAACGATGAAATCAGTTAACGATGAAATCAGTTAAATGAAGATGAAATCAGTTAACGATGAAATCAGTTAACAATGAAATCAGTTAAATGAAGATGAAATCAGTTAACGATGAAATCAGTTAACGATGAAATCAGTTAACGATGAAATCAGTTAAATGAAGATGAAATCAGTTAACGATGAAATCAGTTAACGATGGAATCAGTTAACGATGAAATCAGTTAACGATGAAATCAGTTAAATGAAGATGAAATCAGTTAACGATGAAATCAGTTAACGATGAAATCAGTTAACGATGAAATCAATTAAATGAAGATGAAATCAGTTAACGATGAAATCAGTTAACGATGAAATCAATTAACGATGAAATCAGTTAAATGAAGATGAAATCAGTTAACGATGAAATCAGTTAAAGATGAAATCAGTTAAATGAAGAATGAAGATGAAATCAGTTAACGATGAAATCAGTTAAATGAAGATGAAATCAGTTAACGATGAAATCAGTTAACGATGAAATCAGTTAAATGAAGATGAAATCAGTTAACGATGAAATCAGTTAAATGAAGAAAGAAGATGAAATCAGTTAACGATGAAATCAATTAACGATGAAATCAGTTAACGATGAAATCAGTTATATGAAGATGAAATCAGTTAACGATGAAATCAGTTAAATGAAGAATGAAAATGAAATCAGTTAACGATGAAATCAATTAACGATGAAATCAGTTAACGATGAAATCAGTTAAATGAAGATGAAATCAGTTAACGATGAAATCAGTTAACGATGAAATCAGTTAAATGAAGATGAAATCAGTTAACGATGAAATCAGTTAACGATGAAATCAGTTAACGATGAAATCAGTTAAATGAAGATGAAATCAGTTAACGATGAAATCAGTTAACGATGAAATCAGTTAACGATGAAATCAATTAAATGAAGATGAAATCAGTTAACGATGAAATCAGTTAAATGAAGAATGAAAATGAAATCAGTTAAATGAAGATGAAATCAGTTAACGATGAAATCAGTTAACGATGAAATCAGTTAAATGAAGATGAAATCAGTTAACGATGAAATCAGTTAACGATGAAATCAGTTAACGATGAAATCAATTAAATGAAGATGAAATCAGTTAACGATGAAATCAGTTAAATGAAGATGAAATCAGTTAACGATGAAATCAGTTAAAGATGAAATCAGTTAACGATGAAATCAGTTAACGATGAAATCAGTTAAATGAAGATGAAATCAGTTAACGATGAAATCAGTTAAATGAAGAATGAAAATGAAATCAGTTAACGATGAAATCAGTTAAAGATGAAATCAGTTAACGATGAAATCAGTTAACGATGAAATCAGTTAACGATGAAATCAGTTAAATGAAGATGAAATCAGTTAACGATGAAATCAGTTAAATGAAGAATGAAAATGAAATCAGTTAAATGAAGATGAAATCAGTTAACGATGAAATCAGTTAACGATGAAATCAGTTAACGATGAAATCAGTTAAATGAAGATGAAATCAGTTAACGATGAAATCAGTTAACAATGAAATCAGTTAAATGAAGATGAAATCAGTTAACGATGAAATCAGTTAACGATGAAATCAGTTAACGATGAAATCAGTTAAATGAAGATGAAATCAGTTAAAGATGAAATCAGTTAACGATGAAATCAGTTAACGATGAAATCAGTTAAATGAAGATGAAATCAGTTAACGATGAAATCAGTTAACGATGAAATCAATTAACGATGAAATCAGTTAAATGAAGATGAAATCAGTTAACGATGAAATCAGTTAAAGATGAAATCAGTTAAATGAAGAATGAAGATGAAATCAGTTAACGATGAAATCAGTTAAATGAAGATGAAATCAGTTAACGATGAAATCAGTTAACGATGAAATCAGTTAACGATGAAATCAGTTAAATGAAGATGAAATCAGTTAACGATGAAATCAGTTAAATGAAGAATGAAGATGAAATCAGTTAACGATGAAATCAATTAACGATGAAATCAGTTAACGATGAAATCAGTTAAATGAAGATGAAATCAGTTAACGATGAAATCAGTTAACGATGAAATCAGTTAAATGAAGAATGAAAATGAAATCAGTTAACGATGAAATCAATTAACGATGAAATCAGTTAACGATGAAATCAGTTAAATGAAGATGAAATCAGTTAACGATGAAATCAGTTAACGATGAAATCAGTTAAATGAAGATGAAATCAGTTAACGATGAAATCAGTTAACGATGAAATCAGTTAACGATGAAATCAGTTAAATGAAGATGAAATCAGTTAACGATGAAATCAGTTAACGATGAAATCAGTTAACGATGAAATCAATTAAATGAAGATGAAATCAGTTAACGATGAAATCAGTTAACGATGAAATCAATTAACGATGAAATCAGTTAAATGAAGATGAAATCAGTTAACGATGAAATCAGTTAAAGATGAAATCAGTTAAATGAAGAATGAAGATGAAATCAGTTAACGATGAAATCAGTTAAATGAAGATGAAATCAGTTAACGATGAAATCAGTTAACGATGAAATCAGTTAACGATGAAATCAGTTAAATGAAGATGAAATCAGTTAACGATGAAATCAGTTAAATGAAGAATGAAGATGAAATCAGTTAACGATGAAATCAATTAACGATGAAATCAGTTAACGATGAAATCAGTTAAATGAAGATGAAATCAGTTAACGATGAAATCAGTTAACGATGAAATCAGTTAAATGAAGAATGAAAATGAAATCAGTTAACGATGAAATCAATTAACGATGAAATCAGTTAACGATGAAATCAGTTAAATGAAGATGAAATCAGTTAACGATGAAATCAGTTAACGATGAAATCAGTTAAATGAAGATGAAATCAGTTAACGATGAAATCAGTTAACGATGAAATCAGTTAACGATGAAATCAGTTAAATGAAGATGAAATCAGTTAACGATGAAATCAGTTAACGATGAAATCAATTAAATGAAGATGAAATCAGTTAACGATGAAATCAGTTAAATGAAGAATGAAAATGAAATCAGTTAAATGAAGATGAAATCAGTTAACGATGAAATCAGTTAACGATGAAATCAGTTAAATGAAGATGAAATCAGTTAACGATGAAATCAGTTAACGATGAAATCAGTTAACGATGAAATCAATTAAATGAAGATGAAATCAGTTAACGATGAAATCAGTTAAATGAAGATGAAATCAGTTAACGATGAAATCAGTTAAAGATGAAATCAGTTAACGATGAAATCAGTTAACGATGAAATCAGTTAACGATGAAATCAGTTAAATGAAGATGAAATCAGTTAACGATGAAATCAGTTAACAATGAAATCAGTTAAATGAAGATGAAATCAGTTAACGATGAAATCAGTTAACGATGAAATCAGTTAACGATGAAATCAGTTAAATGAAGATGAAATCAGTTAAAGATGAAATCAGTTAACGATGAAATCAGTTAACGATGAAATCAGTTAAATGAAGATGAAATCAGTTAACGATGAAATCAGTTAACGATGAAATCAATTAACGATGAAATCAGTTAAATGAAGATGAAATCAGTTAACGATGAAATCAGTTAAAGATGAAATCAGTTAAATGAAGAATGAAGATGAAATCAGTTAACGATGAAATCAGTTAAATGAAGATGAAATCAGTTAACGATGAAATCAGTTAACGATGAAATCAGTTAACGATGAAATCAGTTAAATGAAGATGAAATCAGTTAACGATGAAATCAGTTAAATGAAGAATGAAGATGAAATCAGTTAACGATGAAATCAATTAACGATGAAATCAGTTAACGATGAAATCAGTTAAATGAAGATGAAATCAGTTAACGATGAAATCAGTTAACGATGAAATCAGTTAAATGAAGAATGAAAATGAAATCAGTTAAATGAAGAATGAAAATGAAATCAGTTAACGATGAAATCAATTAACGATGAAATCAGTTAACGATGAAATCAGTTAAATGAAGATGAAATCAGTTAACGATGAAATCAGTTAACGATGAAATCAGTTAAATGAAGATGAAATCAGTTAACGATGAAATCAGTTAACGATGAAATCAGTTAACGATGAAATCAGTTAAATGAAGATGAAATCAGTTAACGATGAAATCACTTAACGATGAAATCAGTTAACGATGAAATCAATTAAATGAAGATGAAATCAGTTAACGATGAAATCAGTTAAATGAAGAATGAAAATGAAATCAGTTAAATGAAGATGAAATCAGTTAACGATGAAATCAGTTAACGATGAAATCAGTTAAATGAAGATGAAATCAGTTAACGATGAAATCAGTTAACGATGAAATCAGTTAACGATGAAATCAATTAAATGAAGATGAAATCAGTTAACGATGAAATCAGTTAAATGAAGATGAAATCAGTTAACGATGAAATCAGTTAAAGATGAAATCAGTTAACGATGAAATCAGTTAACGATGAAATCAGTTAACGATGAAATCAGTTAAATGAAGATGAAATCAGTTAACGATGAAATCAGTTAAATGAAGAATGAAAATGAAATCAGTTAAATGAAGATGAAATCAGTTAACGATGAAATCAGTTAACGATGAAATCAGTTAAATGAAGATGAAATCAGTTAACGATGAAATCAGTTAACAATGAAATCAGTTAAATGAAGATGAAATCAGTTAACGATGAAATCAGTTAACGATGAAATCAGTTAACGATGAAATCAGTTAAATGAAGATGAAATCAGTTAACGATGAAATCAGTTAACGATGGAATCAGTTAACGACGAAATCAGTTAACGATGAAATCAGTTAAATGAAGATGAAATCAGTTAACGATGAAATCAGTTAACGATGAAATCAGTTAACGATGAAATCAATTAAATGAAGATGAAATCAGTTAACGATGAAATCAGTTAAATGAAGATGAAATCAGTTAACGATGAAATCAGTTAAATGAAGAATGAAAATGAAATCAGTTAAATGAAGATGAAATCAGTTAACGATGAAATCAGTTAACGATGAAATCAGTTAAATGAAGATGAAATCAGTTAAATGAAGATGAAATCAGTTAACGATGAAATCAGTTAACGATGAAATCAGTTAACGATGGAATCAGTTAACGATGAAATCAGTTAACGATGAAATCAGTTAAATGAAGATGAAATCAGTTAACGATGAAATCAGTTAACGATGAAATCAGTTAAATGAAGATGAAATCAGTTAACGATGAAATCAGTTAACGATGAAATCAGTTAACGATGAAATCAATTAAATGAAGATGAAATCAGTTAACGATGAAATCAGTTAAATGAAGAATGAAAATGAAATCAGTTAAATGAAGATGAAATCAGTTAACGATGAAATCAGTTAACGATGAAATCAGTTAAATGAAGATGAAATCAGTTAACGATGAAATCAGTTAAATGAAGATGAAATCAGTTAACGATGGAATCAGTTAACGATGAAATCAGTTAACGATGGAATCAGTTAACGATGAAATCAGTTAAATGAAGATGAAATCAGTTAACGATGAAATCAGTTAACGATGAAATCAGTTAACGATGAAATCAATTAAATGAAGATGAAATCAGTTAACGATGAAATCAGTTAAATGAAGATGAAATCAGTTAACGATGAAATCAGTTAACGATGAAATCAGTTAACGATGAAATCAGTTAAATGAAGATGAAATCAGTTAACGATGAAATCAGTTAAAGATGAAATCAGTTAACGATGAAATCAGTTAAATGAAGATGAAATCAGTTAACGATGAAATCAGTTAACGATGAAATCAGTTAACGATGAAATCAGTTAAATGAAGATGAAATCAGTTAACGATGAAATCAGTTAACGATGAAATCAGTTAACGATGAAATCAGTTAAATGAAGATGAAATCAGTTAACGATGAAATCAGTTAACGATGAAATCAGTTAACGATGAAATCAATTAAATGAAGATGAAATCAGTTAACGATGAAATCAGTTAAATGAAGATGAAATCAGTTAACGATGAAATCAGTTAAAGATGAAATCAGTTAACGATGAAATCAGTTAACGATGAAATCAGTTAACGATGAAATCAGTTAAATGAAGATGAAATCAGTTAACGATGAAATCAGTTAACGATGAAATCAGTTAAATGAAGAATGAAAATGAAATCAGTTAAATGAAGATGAAATCAGTTAACGATGAAATCAGTTAACGATGAAATCAGTTAACGATGGAATCAGTTAACAATGAAATCAGTTAAATGAAGAATGAAGATGAAATCAGTTAACGATGAAATCAGTTAACGATGAAATCAGTTAACGATGAAATCAGTTAAATGAAGATGAAATCAGTTAACGATGAAATCAGTTAACGATGAAATCAGTTAACGATGAAATCAGTTAACGATGGAATCAGTTAAATGAAGATGAAATCAGTTCACGGTGAAATCAGTTAACGATGGAATCAGTTAACGATGAAATCAGTTAACGATGAAATCAGTTAACGATGAAATCAGTTAACGATGGAATCAGTTAAATGAAGATGAAATCAGTTCACGGTGAAATCAGTTAACGATGGAATCAGTTAACGATGGAATCAGTTAACGATGAAATCAGTTAAATGAAGAATGAAGATGAAATCAGTTAACGATGAAATCAGTTAACGATGAAATCAGTTAACGATGAAATCAGTTAACGATGAAATCAGTTAAATGAAGATGAAATCAGTTAACGATGAAATCAGTTAACGATGAAATCAGTTAACGATGGAATCAGTTAAATGAAGATGAAATCAGTTCACGGTGAAATCAGTTAACGATGGAATCAGTTAACGATGAAATCAGTTAACGATGAAATCAGTTAACGATGGAATCAGTTAAATGAAGATGAAATCAGTTCACGGTGAAATCAGTTAACGATGGAATCAGTTAACGATGGAATCAGTTAACGATGAAATCAGTTAAATGAAGATGAAATCAGTTAACGATGAAATCAGTTAACGATGGAATCAGTTAAATGAAGATGAAATCAGTTAACGATGAAATCAGTTAAATGAAGATGAAATCAGTTAACGATGAAATCAGTTAACGATGAAATCAGTTAACGATGAAATCAGTTAAATGAAGATGAAATCAGTTAACGATGAAATCAGTTAACGATGAAATCAGTTAAATGAAGAATGAAAATGAAATCAGTTAAATGAAGATGAAATCAGTTAACGATGAAATCAGTTAACGATGGAATCAGTTAACGATGGAATCAGTTAAATGAAGATGAAATCAGTTAACGATGGAATCAGTTAACGATGAAATCAGTTAAATGAAGATGAAATCAGTTAACGATGAAATCAGTTAAAGATGAAATCAGTTAACGATGAAATCAGTTAACGATGGAATCAGTTAACGATGAAATCAGTTAAATGAAGATGAAATCAGTTAACGATGAAATCAGTTAAAGATGAAATCAGTTAAAGATGAAATCAGTTAACGATGAAATCAGTTAACGATGAAATCAGTTAAATGAAGATGAAATCAGTTAACGATGAAATCAGTTAAAGATGAAATCAGTTAACGATGAAATCAGTTAACGATGGAATCAGTTAACGATGAAATCAGTTAAATGAAGATGAAATCAGTTAACGATGAAATCAGTTAAAGATGAAATCAGTTAACGATGAAATCAGTTAACGATGGAATCAGTTAACGATGAAATCAGTTAAATGAAGATGAAATCAGTTAACGATGAAATCAGTTAAAGATGAAATCAGTTAAAGATGAAATCAGTTAACGATGAAATCAATTAACGATGAAATCAGTTAACGATGAAATCAGTTAAATGAAGATGAAATCAGTTAACGATGAAATCAGTTAACGATGAAATCAGTTAAATGAAGATGAAATCAGTTAACGATGAAATCAGTTAACGATGAAATCAGTTAACGATGAAATCAGTTAAATGAAGATGAAATCAGTTAACGATGAAATCAGTTAACGATGAAATCAGTTAACGATGAAATCAATTAAATGAAGATGAAATCAGTTAACGATGAAATCAGTTAACGATGAAATCAATTAACGATGAAATCAGTTAAATGAAGATGAAATCAGTTAACGATGAAATCAGTTAAAGATGAAATCAGTTAAATGAAGAATGAAGATGAAATCAGTTAACGATGAAATCAGTTAAATGAAGATGAAATCAGTTAACGATGAAATCAGTTAACGATGAAATCAGTTAACGATGAAATCAGTTAAATGAAGATGAAATCAGTTAACGATGAAATCAGTTAAATGAAGAATGAAGATGAAATCAGTTAACGATGAAATCAATTAACGATGAAATCAGTTAACGATGAAATCAGTTAAATGAAGATGAAATCAGTTAACGATGAAATCAGTTAACGATGAAATCAGTTAAATGAAGAATGAAAATGAAATCAGTTAACGATGAAATCAATTAACGATGAAATCAGTTAACGATGAAATCAGTTAAATGAAGATGAAATCAGTTAACGATGAAATCAGTTAACGATGAAATCAGTTAAATGAAGATGAAATCAGTTAACGATGAAATCAGTTAACGATGAAATCAGTTAACGATGAAATCAGTTAAATGAAGATGAAATCAGTTAACGATGAAATCAGTTAACGATGAAATCAATTAAATGAAGATGAAATCAGTTAACGATGAAATCAGTTAAATGAAGAATGAAAATGAAATCAGTTAAATGAAGATGAAATCAGTTAACGATGAAATCAGTTAACGATGAAATCAGTTAAATGAAGATGAAATCAGTTAACGATGAAATCAGTTAACGATGAAATCAGTTAACGATGAAATCAATTAAGGATGAAATCAGTTAAATGAAGATGAAATCAGTTAACGATGAAATCAGTTAAAGATGAAATCAGTTAAATGAAGAATGAAGATGAAATCAGTTAACGATGAAATCAGTTAAATGAAGATGAAATCAGTTAACGATGAAATCAGTTAACGATGAAATCAGTTAACGATGAAATCAGTTAAATGAAGATGAAATCAGTTAACGATGAAATCAGTTAAATGAAGAATGAAGATGAAATCAGTTAACGATGAAATCAATTAACGATGAAATCAGTTAACGATGAAATCAGTTAAATGAAGATGAAATCAGTTAACGATGAAATCAGTTAACGATGAAATCAGTTAAATGAAGAATGAAAATGAAATCAGTTAAATGAAGAATGAAAATGAAATCAGTTAACGATGAAATCAATTAACGATGAAATCAGTTAACGATGAAATCAGTTAAATGAAGATGAAATCAGTTAACGATGAAATCAGTTAACGATGAAATCAGTTAAATGAAGATGAAATCAGTTAACGATGAAATCAGTTAAATGAAGAATGAAAATGAAATCAGTTAAATGAAGATGAAATCAGTTAACGATGAAATCAGTTAACGATGAAATCAGTTAAATGAAGATGAAATCAGTTAACGATGAAATCAGTTAACGATGAAATCAGTTAAATGAAGATGAAATCAGTTAACGATGAAATCAGTTAACGATGAAATCAGTTAAATGAAGATGAAATCAGTTAACGATGAAATCAGTTAAAGATGAAATCAGTTAACGATGAAATCAGTTAAATGAAGATGAAATCAGTTAACGATGAAATCAGTTAACGATGAAATCAGTTAAATGAAGATGAAATCAGTTAACGATGAAATCAGTTAACGATGAAATCAGTTAACGATGAAATCAGTTAACGATGAAATCAGTTAACGATGAAATCAGTTAACGATGAAATCAGTTAACGATGAAATCAATTAAATGAAGATGAAATCAGTTAACGATGAAATCAGTTAAATGAAGATGAAATCAGTTAACGATGAAATCAGTTAAAGATGAAATCAGTTAACGATGAAATCAGTTAACGATGAAATCAGTTAACGATGAAATCAGTTAAATGAAGATGAAATCAGTTAACGATGAAATCAGTTAACGATGAAATCAGTTAAATGAAGAATGAAAATGAAATCAGTTAAATGAAGATGAAATCAGTTAACGATGAAATCAGTTAACGATGAAATCAGTTAACGATGGAATCAGTTAACAATGAAATCAGTTAAATGAAGAATGAAGATGAAATCAGTTAACGATGAAATCAGTTAACGATGAAATCAGTTAACGATGAAATCAGTTAAATGAAGATGAAATCAGTTAACGATGAAATCAGTTAACGATGAAATCAGTTAACGATGGAATCAGTTAAATGAAGATGAAATCAGTTCACGGTGAAATCAGTTAACGATGGAATCAGTTAACGATGAAATCAGTTAACGATGAAATCAGTTAACGATGAAATCAGTTAACGATGGAATCAGTTAAATGAAGATGAAATCAGTTCACGGTGAAATCAGTTAACGATGGAATCAGTTAACGATGGAATCAGTTAACGATGAAATCAGTTAAATGAAGAATGAAGATGAAATCAGTTAACGATGAAATCAGTTAACGATGAAATCAGTTAACGATGAAATCAGTTAAATGAAGATGAAATCAGTTAACGATGAAATCAGTTAACGATGAAATCAGTTAACGATGAAATCAGTTAACGATGAAATCAGTTAACGATGGAATCAGTTAAATGAAGATGAAATCAGTTCACGGTGAAATCAGTTAACGATGGAATCAGTTAACGATGAAATCAGTTAACGATGAAATCAGTTAACGATGGAATCAGTTAAATGAAGATGAAATCAGTTCACGGTGAAATCAGTTAACGATGGAATCAGTTAACGATGGAATCAGTTAACGATGAAATCAGTTAAATGAAGATGAAATCAGTTAACGATGAAATCAGTTAAATGAAGATGAAATCAGTTAACGATGAAATCAGTTAAATGAAGATGAAATCAGTTAACGATGAAATCAGTTAACGATGAAATCAGTTAACGATGAAATCAGTTAAATGAAGATGAAATCAGTTAACGATGAAATCAGTTAAATGAAGATGAAATCAGTTAACGATGGAATCAGTTAAATGAAGATGAAATCAGTTAACGATGAAATCAGTTAAATGAAGATGAAATCAGTTAACGATGAAATCAGTTAACGATGAAATCAGTTAACGATGAAATCAGTTAAATGAAGATGAAATCAGTTAACGATGAAATCAGTTAACGATGAAATCAGTTAAATGAAGAATGAAAATGAAATCAGTTAAATGAAGATGAAATCAGTTAACGATGAAATCAGTTAACGATGGAATCAGTTAACGATGGAATCAGTTAAATGAAGATGAAATCAGTTAACGATGGAATCAGTTAACGATGAAATCAGTTAAATGAAGATGAAATCAGTTAACGATGAAATCAGTTAAAGATGAAATCAGTTAACGATGAAATCAGTTAACGATGGAATCAGTTAACGATGAAATCAGTTAAATGAAGATGAAATCAGTTAACGATGAAATCAGTTAAAGATGAAATCAGTTAAAGATGAAATCAGTTAACGATGAAATCAGTTAACGATGAAATCAGTTAAATGAAGATGAAATCAGTTAAATGAAGATGAAATCAGTTAACGATGAAATCAGTTAACGATGAAATCAGTTAACGATGAAATCAGTTAAATGAAGATGAAATCAGTTAAAGATGAAATCAGTTAACGATGAAATCAGTTAAATGAAGATGAAATCAGTTAACGATGAAATCAGTTAACGATGAAATCAATTAACGATGAAATCAGTTAAATGAAGATGAAATCAGTTAACGATGAAATCAGTTAAAGATGAAATCAGTTAAATGAAGAATGAAGATGAAATCAGTTAACGATGAAATCAGTTAAATGAAGATGAAATCAGTTAACGATGAAATCAGTTAACGATGAAATCAGTTAACGATGAAATCAGTTAAATGAAGATGAAATCAGTTAACGATGAAATCAGTTAAATGAAGAATGAAGATGAAATCAGTTAACGATGAAATCAATTAACGATGAAATCAGTTAACGATGAAATCAGTTAAATGAAGATGAAATCAGTTAACGATGAAATCAGTTAACGATGAAATCAGTTAAATGAAGAATGAAAATGAAATCAGTTAACGATGAAATCAATTAACGATGAAATCAGTTAACGATGAAATCAGTTAAATGAAGATGAAATCAGTTAACGATGAAATCAGTTAACGATGAAATCAGTTAAATGAAGATGAAATCAGTTAACGATGAAATCAGTTAACGATGAAATCAGTTAACGATGAAATCAGTTAAATGAAGATGAAATCAGTTAACGATGAAATCAGTTAACGATGAAATCAGTTAACGATGAAATCAATTAAATGAAGATGAAATCAGTTAACGATGAAATCAGTTAAATGAAGAATGAAAATGAAATCAGTTAAATGAAGATGAAATCAGTTAACGATGAAATCAGTTAACGATGAAATCAGTTAAATGAAGATGAAATCAGTTAACGATGAAATCAGTTAACGATGAAATCAGTTAACGATGAAATCAGTTAACGATGAAATCAATTAAATGAAGATGAAATCAGTTAACGATGAAATCAGTTAAATGAAGATGAAATCAGTTAACGATGAAATCAGTTAAAGATGAAATCAGTTAACGATGAAATCAGTTAACGATGAAATCAGTTAACGATGAAATCAGTTAAATGAAGATGAAATCAGTTAACGATGAAATCAGTTAAATGAAGATGAAATCAGTTAACGATGAAATCAGTTAAATGAAGAATGAAGATGAAATCAGTTAACGATGAAATCAATTAACGATGAAATCAGTTAACGATGAAATCAGTTAAATGAAGATGAAATCAGTTAACGATGAAATCAGTTAACGATGAAATCAGTTAAATGAAGAATGAAAATGAAATCAGTTAACGATGAAATCAATTAACGATGAAATCAGTTAACGATGAAATCAGTTAAATGAAGATGAAATCAGTTAACGATGAAATCAGTTAACGATGAAATCAGTTAAATGAAGATGAAATCAGTTAACGATGAAATCAGTTAACGATGAAATCAGTTAAATGAAGATGAAATCAGTTAACGATGAAATCAGTTAAAGATGAAATCAGTTAAAGATGAAATCAGTTAACGATGAAATCAGTTAACGATGAAATCAGTTAAATGAAGATGAAATCAGTTAAATGAAGATGAAATCAGTTAACGATGAAATCAGTTAACGATGAAATCAGTTAACGATGAAATCAGTTAAATGAAGATGAAATCAGTTAAAGATGAAATCAGTTAACGATGAAATCAGTTAAATGAAGATGAAATCAGTTAACGATGAAATCAGTTAACGATGAAATCAATTAACGATGAAATCAGTTAAATGAAGATGAAATCAGTTAACGATGAAATCAGTTAAAGATGAAATCAGTTAAATGAAGAATGAAGATGAAATCAGTTAACGATGAAATCAGTTAAATGAAGATGAAATCAGTTAACGATGAAATCAGTTAACGATGAAATCAGTTAACGATGAAATCAGTTAAATGAAGATGAAATCAGTTAACGATGAAATCAGTTAAATGAAGAATGAAGATGAAATCAGTTAACGATGAAATCAATTAACGATGAAATCAGTTAACGATGAAATCAGTTAAATGAAGATGAAATCAGTTAACGATGAAATCAGTTAACGATGAAATCAGTTAAATGAAGAATGAAAATGAAATCAGTTAACGATGAAATCAATTAACGATGAAATCAGTTAACGATGAAATCAGTTAAATGAAGATGAAATCAGTTAACGATGAAATCAGTTAACGATGAAATCAGTTAAATGAAGATGAAATCAGTTAACGATGAAATCAGTTAAATGAAGAATGAAAATGAAATCAGTTAAATGAAGATGAAATCAGTTAACGATGAAATCAGTTAACGATGAAATCAGTTAAATGAAGATGAAATCAGTTAACGATGAAATCAGTTAACAATGAAATCAGTTAAATGAAGATGAAATCAGTTAACGATGAAATCAGTTAACGATGAAATCAGTTAACGATGAAATCAGTTAAATGAAGATGAAATCAGTTAACGATGAAATCAGTTAACGATGGAATCAGTTAACGACGAAATCAGTTAACGATGAAATCAGTTAAATGAAGATGAAATCAGTTAACGATGAAATCAGTTAACGATGAAATCAGTTAACGATGAAATCAATTAAATGAAGATGAAATCAGTTAACGATGAAATCAGTTAAATGAAGATGAAATCAGTTAACGATGAAATCAGTTAAATGAAGAATGAAAATGAAATCAGTTAAATGAAGATGAAATCAGTTAACGATGAAATCAGTTAACGATGAAATCAGTTAAATGAAGATGAAATCAGTTAACGATGAAATCAGTTAAATGAAGATGAAATCAGTTAACGATGGAATCAGTTAACGATGAAATCAGTTAACGATGGAATCAGTTAACGATGAAATCAGTTAAATGAAGATGAAATCAGTTAACGATGAAATCAGTTAACGATGAAATCAGTTAACGATGAAATCAATTAAATGAAGATGAAATCAGTTAACGATGAAATCAGTTAAATGAAGATGAAATCAGTTAACGATGAAATCAGTTAACGATGAAATCAGTTAACGATGAAATCAGTTAAATGAAGATGAAATCAGTTAACGATGAAATCAGTTAAAGATGAAATCAGTTAACGATGAAATCAGTTAAATGAAGATGAAATCAGTTAACGATGAAATCAGTTAACGATGAAATCAGTTAACGATGAAATCAGTTAAATGAAGATGAAATCAGTTAACGATGAAATCAGTTAACGATGAAATCAGTTAACGATGAAATCAGTTAAATGAAGATGAAATCAGTTAACGATGAAATCAGTTAACGATGAAATCAGTTAACGATGAAATCAATTAAATGAAGATGAAATCAGTTAACGATGAAATCAGTTAAATGAAGATGAAATCAGTTAACGATGAAATCAGTTAAAGATGAAATCAGTTAACGATGAAATCAGTTAACGATGAAATCAGTTAACGATGAAATCAGTTAAATGAAGATGAAATCAGTTAACGATGAAATCAGTTAACGATGAAATCAGTTAAATGAAGAATGAAAATGAAATCAGTTAAATGAAGATGAAATCAGTTAACGATGAAATCAGTTAACGATGAAATCAGTTAACGATGGAATCAGTTAACAATGAAATCAGTTAAATGAAGAATGAAGATGAAATCAGTTAACGATGAAATCAGTTAACGATGAAATCAGTTAACGATGAAATCAGTTAAATGAAGATGAAATCAGTTAACGATGAAATCAGTTAACGATGAAATCAGTTAACGATGAAATCAGTTAACGATGGAATCAGTTAAATGAAGATGAAATCAGTTCACGGTGAAATCAGTTAACGATGGAATCAGTTAACGATGAAATCAGTTAACGATGAAATCAGTTAACGATGAAATCAGTTAACGATGGAATCAGTTAAATGAAGATGAAATCAGTTCACGGTGAAATCAGTTAACGATGGAATCAGTTAACGATGGAATCAGTTAACGATGAAATCAGTTAAATGAAGAATGAAGATGAAATCAGTTAACGATGAAATCAGTTAACGATGAAATCAGTTAACGATGAAATCAGTTAAATGAAGATGAAATCAGTTAACGATGAAATCAGTTAACGATGAAATCAGTTAACGATGAAATCAGTTAACGATGGAATCAGTTAAATGAAGATGAAATCAGTTCACGGTGAAATCAGTTAACGATGGAATCAGTTAACGATGAAATCAGTTAACGATGAAATCAGTTAACGATGGAATCAGTTAAATGAAGATGAAATCAGTTCACGGTGAAATCAGTTAACGATGGAATCAGTTAACGATGGAATCAGTTAACGATGAAATCAGTTAACGATGAAATCAGTTAAATGAAGATGAAATCAGTTAACGATGAAATCAGTTAACGATGGAATCAGTTAAATGAAGATGAAATCAGTTAACGATGAAATCAGTTAAATGAAGATGAAATCAGTTAACGATGAAATCAGTTAACGATGAAATCAGTTAAATGAAGAATGAAAATGAAATCAGTTAAATGAAGATGAAATCAGTTAACGATGAAATCAGTTAACGATGGAATCAGTTAACGATGGAATCAGTTAAATGAAGATGAAATCAGTTAACGATGGAATCAGTTAACGATGAAATCAGTTAAATGAAGATGAAATCAGTTAACGATGAAATCAGTTAAAGATGAAATCAGTTAACGATGAAATCAGTTAACGATGGAATCAGTTAACGATGAAATCAGTTAAATGAAGATGAAATCAGTTAACGATGAAATCAGTTAAAGATGAAATCAGTTAAAGATGAAATCAGTTAACGATGAAATCAGTTAACGATGAAATCAGTTAAATGAAGATGAAATCAGTTAAATGAAGATGAAATCAGTTAACGATGAAATCAGTTAACGATGAAATCAGTTAACGATGAAATCAGTTAAATGAAGATGAAATCAGTTAAAGATGAAATCAGTTAACGATGAAATCAGTTAACGATGAAATCAGTTAAATGAAGATGAAATCAGTTAACGATGAAATCAGTTAACGATGAAATCAATTAACGATGAAATCAGTTAAATGAAGATGAAATCAGTTAACGATGAAATCAGTTAAAGATGAAATCAGTTAAATGAAGAATGAAGATGAAATCAGTTAACGATGAAATCAGTTAAATGAAGATGAAATCAGTTAACGATGAAATCAGTTAACGATGAAATCAGTTAACGATGAAATCAGTTAAATGAAGATGAAATCAGTTAACGATGAAATCAGTTAAATGAAGAATGAAGATGAAATCAGTTAACGATGAAATCAATTAACGATGAAATCAGTTAACGATGAAATCAGTTAAATGAAGATGAAATCAGTTAACGATGAAATCAGTTAACGATGAAATCAGTTAAATGAAGAATGAAAATGAAATCAGTTAACGATGAAATCAATTAACGATGAAATCAGTTAACGATGAAATCAGTTAAATGAAGATGAAATCAGTTAACGATGAAATCAGTTAACGATGAAATCAGTTAAATGAAGATGAAATCAGTTAACGATGAAATCAGTTAACGATGAAATCAGTTAACGATGAAATCAGTTAAATGAAGATGAAATCAGTTAACGATGAAATCAGTTAACGATGAAATCAGTTAACGATGAAATCAATTAAATGAAGATGAAATCAGTTAACGATGAAATCAGTTAAATGAAGAATGAAAATGAAATCAGTTAAATGAAGATGAAATCAGTTAACGATGAAATCAGTTAACGATGAAATCAGTTAAATGAAGATGAAATCAGTTAACGATGAAATCAGTTAACGATGAAATCAGTTAACGATGAAATCAGTTAACGATGAAATCAATTAAATGAAGATGAAATCAGTTAACGATGAAATCAGTTAAATGAAGATGAAATCAGTTAACGATGAAATCAGTTAAAGATGAAATCAGTTAACGATGAAATCAGTTAACGATGAAATCAGTTAACGATGAAATCAGTTAAATGAAGATGAAATCAGTTAACGATGAAATCAGTTAAATGAAGATGAAATCAGTTAACGATGAAATCAGTTAAATGAAGAATGAAGATGAAATCAGTTAACGATGAAATCAATTAACGATGAAATCAGTTAACGATGAAATCAGTTAAATGAAGATGAAATCAGTTAACGATGAAATCAGTTAACGATGAAATCAGTTAAATGAAGAATGAAAATGAAATCAGTTAACGATGAAATCAATTAACGATGAAATCAGTTAACGATGAAATCAGTTAAATGAAGATGAAATCAGTTAACGATGAAATCAGTTAACGATGAAATCAGTTAAATGAAGATGAAATCAGTTAACGATGAAATCAGTTAACGATGAAATCAGTTAAATGAAGATGAAATCAGTTAACGATGAAATCAGTTAAAGATGAAATCAGTTAAAGATGAAATCAGTTAACGATGAAATCAGTTAACGATGAAATCAGTTAAATGAAGATGAAATCAGTTAAATGAAGATGAAATCAGTTAACGATGAAATCAGTTAACGATGAAATCAGTTAACGATGAAATCAGTTAAATGAAGATGAAATCAGTTAAAGATGAAATCAGTTAACGATGAAATCAGTTAAATGAAGATGAAATCAGTTAACGATGAAATCAGTTAACGATGAAATCAATTAACGATGAAATCAGTTAAATGAAGATGAAATCAGTTAACGATGAAATCAGTTAAAGATGAAATCAGTTAAATGAAGAATGAAGATGAAATCAGTTAACGATGAAATCAGTTAAATGAAGATGAAATCAGTTAACGATGAAATCAGTTAACGATGAAATCAGTTAACGATGAAATCAGTTAAATGAAGATGAAATCAGTTAACGATGAAATCAGTTAAATGAAGAATGAAGATGAAATCAGTTAACGATGAAATCAATTAACGATGAAATCAGTTAACGATGAAATCAGTTAAATGAAGATGAAATCAGTTAACGATGAAATCAGTTAACGATGAAATCAGTTAAATGAAGAATGAAAATGAAATCAGTTAACGATGAAATCAATTAACGATGAAATCAGTTAACGATGAAATCAGTTAAATGAAGATGAAATCAGTTAACGATGAAATCAGTTAACGATGAAATCAGTTAAATGAAGATGAAATCAGTTAACGATGAAATCAGTTAACGATGAAATCAGTTAACGATGAAATCAGTTAAATGAAGATGAAATCAGTTAACGATGAAATCAGTTAACGATGAAATCAGTTAACGATGAAATCAATTAAATGAAGATGAAATCAGTTAACGATGAAATCAGTTAAATGAAGAATGAAAATGAAATCAGTTAAATGAAGATGAAATCAGTTAACGATGAAATCAGTTAACGATGAAATCAGTTAAATGAAGATGAAATCAGTTAACGATGAAATCAGTTAACGATGAAATCAGTTAACGATGAAATCAGTTAACGATGAAATCAATTAAATGAAGATGAAATCAGTTAACGATGAAATCAGTTAAATGAAGATGAAATCAGTTAACGATGAAATCAGTTAAAGATGAAATCAGTTAACGATGAAATCAGTTAACGATGAAATCAGTTAACGATGAAATCAGTTAAATGAAGATGAAATCAGTTAACGATGAAATCAGTTAAATGAAGATGAAATCAGTTAACGATGAAATCAGTTAAATGAAGAATGAAGATGAAATCAGTTAACGATGAAATCAATTAACGATGAAATCAGTTAACGATGAAATCAGTTAAATGAAGATGAAATCAGTTAACGATGAAATCAGTTAACGATGAAATCAGTTAAATGAAGAATGAAAATGAAATCAGTTAACGATGAAATCAATTAACGATGAAATCAGTTAACGATGAAATCAGTTAAATGAAGATGAAATCAGTTAACGATGAAATCAGTTAACGATGAAATCAGTTAAATGAAGATGAAATCAGTTAACGATGAAATCAGTTAACGATGAAATCAGTTAACGATGAAATCAGTTAAATGAAGATGAAATCAGTTAACGATGAAATCAGTTAACGATGAAATCAGTTAACGATGAAATCAATTAAATGAAGATGAAATCAGTTAACGATGAAATCAGTTAAATGAAGAATGAAAATGAAATCAGTTAAATGAAGATGAAATCAGTTAACGATGAAATCAGTTAACGATGAAATCAGTTAAATGAAGATGAAATCAGTTAACGATGAAATCAGTTAACGATGAAATCAGTTAACGATGAAATCAATTAAATGAAGATGAAATCAGTTAACGATGAAATCAGTTAAATGAAGATGAAATCAGTTAACGATGAAATCAGTTAACGATGAAATCAGTTAACGATGAAATCAGTTAAATGAAGATGAAATCAGTTAACGATGAAATCAGTTAAATGAAGAATGAAAATGAAATCAGTTAAATGAAGATGAAATCAGTTAACGATGAAATCAGTTAACGATGAAATCAGTTAACGATGAAATCAGTTAAATGAAGATGAAATCAGTTAACGATGAAATCAGTTAACAATGAAATCAGTTAAATGAAGATGAAATCAGTTAACGATGAAATCAGTTAACGATGAAATCAGTTAACGATGAAATCAGTTAAATGAAGATGAAATCAGTTAACGATGAAATCAGTTAACGATGGAATCAGTTAACGATGAAATCAGTTAACGATGAAATCAGTTAAATGAAGATGAAATCAGTTAACGATGAAATCAGTTAACGATGAAATCAGTTAACGATGAAATCAATTAAATGAAGATGAAATCAGTTAACGATGAAATCAGTTAAATGAAGATGAAATCAGTTAACGATGAAATCAGTTAAATGAAGAATGAAAATGAAATCAGTTAAATGAAGATGAAATCAGTTAACGATGAAATCAGTTAACGATGAAATCAGTTAACGATGAAATCAGTTAAATGAAGATGAAATCAGTTAAATGAAGATGAAATCAGTTAACGATGAAATCAGTTAACGATGAAATCAGTTAACGATGGAATCAGTTAACGATGAAATCAGTTAACGATGAAATCAGTTAAATGAAGATGAAATCAGTTAACGATGAAATCAGTTAACGATGAAATCAGTTAACGATGAAATCAGTTAAATGAAGATGAAATCAGTTAACGATGAAATCAGTTAACGATGAAATCAGTTAAATGAAGATGAAATCAGTTAACGATGAAATCAGTTAACGATGAAATCAGTTAACGATGAAATCAATTAAATGAAGATGAAATCAGTTAACGATGAAATCAGTTAAATGAAGAATGAAAATGAAATCAGTTAAATGAAGATGAAATCAGTTAACGATGAAATCAGTTAACGATGAAATCAGTTAACGATGAAATCAGTTAAATGAAGATGAAATCAGTTAACGATGAAATCAGTTAAATGAAGATGAAATCAGTTAACGATGAAATCAGTTAACGATGAAATCAGTTAACGATGGAATCAGTTAACGATGAAATCAGTTAACGATGAAATCAGTTAACGATGGAATCAGTTAACGATGAAATCAGTTAACGATGAAATCAGTTAAATGAAGATGAAATCAGTTAACGATGAAATCAGTTAACGATGAAATCAGTTAAATGAAGATGAAATCAGTTAACGATGAAATCAGTTAAAGATGAAATCAGTTAACGATGAAATCAGTTAACGATGAAATCAGTTAAATGAAGATGAAATCAGTTAACGATGAAATCAGTTAACGATGAAATCAGTTAACGATGGAATCAGTTAAATGAAGATGAAATCAGTTAACGATGAAATCAGTTAACGATGAAATCAGTTAAATGAAGATGAAATCAGTTAACGATGAAATCAGTTAACGATGAAATCAGTTAACGATGAAATCAGTTAACGATGAAATCAGTTAAATGAAGATGAAATCAGTTAACGATGAAATCAGTTAAATGAAGATGGAATCAGTTAACGATGAAATCAGTTAACGATGAAATCAGTTAACGATGGAATCAGTTAACGATGAAATCAGTTAACGATGAAATCAGTTAAATGAAGATGAAATCAGTTAACGATGAAATCAGTTAACGATGAAATCAGTTAAATGAAGATGAAATCAGTTAACGATGAAATCAGTTAAAGATGAAATCAGTTAACGATGAAATCAGTTAACGATGAAATCAGTTAAATGAAGATGAAATCAGTTAACGATGAAATCAGTTAACGATGAAATCAGTTAACGATGGAATCAGTTAAATGAAGATGAAATCAGTTAACGATGAAATCAGTTAACGATGAAATCAGTTAAATGAAGATGAAATCAGTTAACGATGAAATCAGTTAAATGAAGATGAAATCAGTTAACGATGAAATCAGTTAAAGATGAAATCAGTTAACGATGAAATCAGTTAACGATGAAATCAGTTAACGATGAAATCAGTTAAATGAAGATGAAATCAGTTAACGATGAAATCAGTTAAAGATGAAATCAGTTAACGATGAAATCAGTTAAATGAAGATGAAATCAGTTAACGATGAAATCAGTTAACGATGAAATCAGTTAACGATGAAATCAGTTAAATGAAGATGAAATCAGTTAACGATGAAATCAGTTAACGATGAAATCAGTTAACGATGAAATCAGTTAAATGAAGATGAAATCAGTTAACGATGAAATCAGTTAACGATGAAATCAGTTAACGATGAAATCAATTAAATGAAGATGAAATCAGTTAACGATGAAATCAGTTAAATGAAGATGAAATCAGTTAACGATGAAATCAGTTAAAGATGAAATCAGTTAACGATGAAATCAGTTAACGATGAAATCAGTTAAATGAAGATGAAATCAGTTAACGATGAAATCAGTTAACGATGAAATCAGTTAAATGAAGAATGAAAATGAAATCAGTTAAATGAAGATGAAATCAGTTAACGATGAAATCAGTTAACGATGAAATCAGTTAACGATGGAATCAGTTAACAATGAAATCAGTTAAATGAAGATGAAATCAGTTAAAGATGAAATCAGTTAACGATGGAATCAGTTAACGATGAAATCAGTTAACGATGAAATCAGTTAAATGAAGATGAAATCAGTTAACGATGAAATCAGTTAACGATGAAATCAGTTAAATGAAGAGGAAATCAGTTAACGATGAAATCAGTTAAAGATGAAATCAGTTAACGATGAAATCAGTTAACGATGAAATCAGTTAAATGAAGATGAAATCAGTTAACGATGAAATCAGTTAAAGATGAAATCAGTTAACGATGAAATCAGTTAACGATGAAATCAGTTAAATGAAGATGAAATCAGTTAACGATGAAATCAGTTAACGATGGAATCAGTTAACGATGAAATCAGTTAACGATGAAATCAGTTAAATGAAGATGAAATCAGTTAACGATGAAATCAGTTAACGATGAAATCAGTTAACGATGAAATCAATTAAATGAAGATGAAATCAGTTAACGATGAAATCAGTTAAATGAAGATGAAATCAGTTAAAGATGAAATCAGTTAACGATGAAATCAGTTAACGATGAAATCAGTTAAATGAAGATGAAATCAGTTAACGATGAAATCAGTTAACGATGAAATCAATTAACGATGAAATCAGTTAAATGAAGATGAAATCAGTTAACGATGAAATCAGTTAAAGATGAAATCAGTTAAATGAAGAATGAAGATGAAATCAGTTAACGATGAAATCAGTTAACGATGAAATCAGTTAACGATGAAATCAGTTAAATGAAGATGAAATCAGTTAACGATGAAATCAGTTAACGATGAAATCAGTTAACGATGAAATCAGTTAACGATGGAATCAGTTAAATGAAGATGAAATCAGTTCACGGTGGAATCAGTTAACGATGAAATCAGTTAACGATGAAATCAGTTAACGATGAAATCAGTTAACGATGGAATCAGTTAAATGAAGATGAAATCAGTTCACGGTGAAATCAGTTAACGATGGAATCAGTTAACGATGGAATCAGTTAACGATGAAATCAGTTAACGATGAAATCAGTTAAATGAAGATGAAATCAGTTAACGATGAAATCAGTTAACGATGGAATCAGTTAAATGAAGATGAAATCAGTTAACGATGAAATCAGTTAAATGAAGATGAAATCAGTTAACGATGAAATCAGTTAACGATGAAATCAGTTAACGATGAAATCAGTTAAATGAAGATGAAATCAGTTAACGATGAAATCAGTTAACGATGAAATCAGTTAAATGAAGAATGAAAATGAAATCAGTTAAATGAAGATGAAATCAGTTAACGATGAAATCAGTTAACGATGGAATCAGTTAACGATGGAATCAGTTAAATGAAGATGAAATCAGTTAACGATGGAATCAGTTAACGATGAAATCAGTTAAATGAAGATGAAATCAGTTAACGATGAAATCAGTTAAAGATGAAATCAGTTAACGATGAAATCAGTTAACGATGGAATCAGTTAACGATGAAATCAGTTAAATGAAGATGAAATCAGTTAACGATGAAATCAGTTAAAGATGAAATCAGTTAAAGATGAAATCAGTTAACGATGAAATCAGTTAACGATGAAATCAGTTAAATGAAGATGAAATCAGTTAAATGAAGATGAAATCAGTTAACGATGAAATCAGTTAACGATGAAATCAGTTAAATGAAGATGAAATCAGTTAAAGATGAAATCAGTTAACGATGAAATCAGTTAACGATGAAATCAGTTAAATGAAGATGAAATCAGTTAACGATGAAATCAGTTAACGATGAAATCAATTAACGATGAAATCAGTTAAATGAAGATGAAATCAGTTAACGATGAAATCAGTTAAAGATGAAATCAGTTAAATGAAGAATGAAGATGAAATCAGTTAACGATGAAATCAGTTAAATGAAGATGAAATCAGTTAACGATGAAATCAGTTAACGATGAAATCAGTTAACGATGAAATCAGTTAAATGAAGATGAAATCAGTTAACGATGAAATCAGTTAAATGAAGAATGAAGATGAAATCAGTTAACGATGAAATCAATTAACGATGAAATCAGTTAACGATGAAATCAGTTAAATGAAGATGAAATCAGTTAACGATGAAATCAGTTAACGATGAAATCAGTTAAATGAAGAATGAAAATGAAATCAGTTAAATGAAGATGAAATCAGTTAACGATGAAATCAGTTAACGATGAAATCAGTTAACGATGGAATCAGTTAAATGAAGATGAAATCAGTTCACGGTGAAATCAGTTCACGATGGAATCAGTTAACGATGGAATCAGTTAACGATGAGATCAGTTAACGATGAGATCAGTTAACGATGAAATCAGTTAAATGAAGATGAAATCAGTTAACGATGAAATCAGTTAACGATGGAATCAGTTAAATGAAGATGAAATCAGTTAACGATGAAATCAGTTAAATGAAGATGAAATCAGTTAACGATGAAATCAGTTAAAGATGAAATCAGTTAACGATGAAATCAGTTAACGATGAAATCAGTTAAATGAAGATGAAATCAGTTAACGATGAAATCAGTTAACGATGAAATCAGTTAAATGAAGATGAAATCAGTTAAATGAAGAATGAAAATGAAATCAGTTAAATGAAGATGAAATCAGTTAACGATGAAATCAGTTAACGATGGAATCAGTTAACGATGGAATCAGTTAAATGAAGATGAAATCAGTTAACGATGAAATCAGTTAACGATGAAATCAGTTAACGATGGAATCAGTTAACGATGAAATCAGTTAAATGAAGATGAAATCAGTTAACGATGAAATCAGTTAAAGATGGAATCAGTTAACGATGAAATCAGTTAACGATGAAA
Source organism: Semicossyphus pulcher (assembly GCF_022749685.1). NCBI lineage: Eukaryota > Metazoa > Chordata > Actinopteri > Labriformes > Labridae > Semicossyphus > Semicossyphus pulcher. The sequence continues at coordinate 32,176,148 of NW_027211615.1, read as the reverse complement.
TCAGTTAAATGAAGATGAAATCAGTTAAAGATGAAATCAGTTAACGATGAAATCAGTTAACGATGGAATCAGTTAAATGAAGATGAAATCAGTTAACGATGAAATCAGTTAAAGATGAAATCAGTTAACGATGAAATCAGTTAAGTGAAGAATGAAAATGAAATCAGTTAACGATGAAATCAGTTAACGATGAAATCAGTTAAATGAAGATGAAATCAGTTAATGATGAAATCAGTTAAAGATGAAATCAGTTAACGATGGAATCAGTTAAATGAAGATGAAATCAGTTAACGATGAAATCAGTTAACGATGAAATCAGTTAAATGAAGATGAAATCAGTTAACGATGAAATCAGTTAATGATGAAATCAGTTAACGATGAAATCAGTTAACGATGAAATCAGTTAAATGAAGATGAAATCAGTTAACGATGAAATCAGTTAACGATGAAATCAGTTAACGATGAAATCTGTTAAATGAAGAATGAAAATGAAATCAGTTAAATGAAGATGAAATCAGTTAACGATGAAATCAGTTAAAGATGAAATCAGTTAACGATGAAATCAGTTAAAGATGAAATCAGTTAACGATGAAATCAGTTAAATGAAGATGAAATCAGTTAACGATGAAATCAGTTAACGATGAAATCAGTTAACGATGAAATCAGTTAAATGAAGATGAAATCAGTTAACGATGAAATCAGTTAAATGAAGATGAAATCAGTTAACGAAGAAATCAGTTAACGATGGAATCAGTTAACGATGAAATCAGTTAACGATGAAATCAGTTAAATGAAGATGAAATCAGTTAAATGAAGATGAAATCAGTTAACGATGAAATCAGTTAAAGATGAAATCAGTTAACGATGAAATCAGTTAACGATGGAATCAGTTAAATGAAGATGAAATCAGTTAACGATGAAATCAGTTAACGATGAAATCAGTTAAATGAAGATGAAATCAATTAACGATGAAATCAGTTAAAGATGAAATCAGTTAACGATGGAATCAGTTAACGATGAAATCAGTTAACGATGAAATCAGTTAAATGAAGATGAAATCAGTTAACGATGAAATCAGTTAACGATGAAATCAGTTAAATGAAGATGAAATCAGTTAACGATGGAATCAGTTAACGATGAAATCAGTTAACGATGGAATCAGTTAACGATGAAATCAGTTAACGATGAAATCAGTTAAATGAAGATGAAATCAGTTAACGATGAAATCAGTTAACGATGAAATCAGTTAAATGAAGATGAAATCAGTTAACGATGAAATCAGTTAACGATGAAATCAGTTAATGATGGAATCAGTTAAATGAAGATGAAATCAGTTAACGATGAAATCAGTTAAATGAAGATGAAATCAGTTAACGATGAAATCAGTTAAAGATGAAATCAGTTAACGATGAAATCAGTTAACGATGGAATCAGTTAAATGAAGATGAAATCAGTTAACGATGAAATCAGTTAACGATGAAATCAGTTAACGATGAAATCAGTTAAATGAAGATGAAATCAGTTAACGATGAAATCAGTTAACGATGAAATCAGTTAACGATGGAATCAGTTAAATGAAGATGAAATCAGTTAACGATGAAATCAGTTAACGATGAAATCAGTTAACGATGGAATCAGTTAAATGAAGATGAAATCAGTTAACGATGAAATCAGTTAAATGAAGATGAAATCAGTTAACGATGAAATCAGTTAACGATGGAATCAGTTAAATGAAGATGAAATCAGTTAACGATGAAATCAGTTAACGATGAAATCAGTTAAATGAAGATGAAATCAGTTAAATGAAGATGAAATCAGTTAACGATGAAATCAGTTAACGATGAAATCAGTTAAATGAAGATGAAATCAGTTAACGATGAAATCAGTTAAATGAAGATGAAATCAGTTAACGATGAAATCAGTTAAAGATGAAATCAGTTAACGATGGAATCAGTTAACGATGAAATCAGTTAAATGAAGATGAAATCAGTTAAATGAAGATGAAATCAGTTAAAGATGAAATCAGTTAACGATGAAATCACTTAACGATGAAATCAGTTAAATGAAGATGAAATCAGTTAACGATGAAATCAGTTAACGATGGAATCAGTTAACGATGAAATCAGTTAACGATGAAATCAGTTAAATGAAGATGAAATCAGTTAACGATGAAATCAGTTAACGATGAAATCAGTTAACGATGAAATCAGTTAAATGAAGATGAAATCAGTTAACGATGAAATCAGTTAACGATGAAATCAGTTAACGATGAAATCAATTAAATGAAGATGAAATCAGTTAACGATGAAATCAGTTAAATGAAGAATGAAAATGAAATCAGTTAAATGAAGATGAAATCAGTTAACGATGAAATCAGTTAACGATGAAATCAGTTAAATGAAGATGAAATCAGTTAACGATGAAATCAGTTAACGATGAAATCAGTTAACGATGAAATCAGTTAACGATGAAATCAATTAAATGAAGATGAAATCAGTTAACGATGAAATCAGTTAAATGAAGATGAAATCAGTTAACGATGAAATCAGTTAAAGATGAAATCAGTTAACGATGAAATCAGTTAACGATGAAATCAGTTAACGATGAAATCAGTTAAATGAAGATGAAATCAGTTAACGATGAAATCAGTTAAATGAAGATGAAATCAGTTAACGATGAAATCAGTTAAATGAAGAATGAAGATGAAATCAGTTAACGATGAAATCAATTAACGATGAAATCAGTTAACGATGAAATCAGTTAAATGAAGATGAAATCAGTTAACGATGAAATCAGTTAACGATGAAATCAGTTAAATGAAGAATGAAAATGAAATCAGTTAACGATGAAATCAATTAACGATGAAATCAGTTAACGATGAAATCAGTTAAATGAAGATGAAATCAGTTAACGATGAAATCAGTTAACGATGAAATCAGTTAAATGAAGATGAAATCAGTTAACGATGAAATCAGTTAACGATGAAATCAGTTAACGATGAAATCAGTTAAATGAAGATGAAATCAGTTAACGATGAAATCAGTTAACGATGAAATCAGTTAACGATGAAATCAATTAAATGAAGATGAAATCAGTTAACGATGAAATCAGTTAAATGAAGAATGAAAATGAAATCAGTTAAATGAAGATGAAATCAGTTAACGATGAAATCAGTTAACGATGAAATCAGTTAAATGAAGATGAAATCAGTTAACGATGAAATCAGTTAACGATGAAATCAGTTAACGATGAAATCAATTAAATGAAGATGAAATCAGTTAACGATGAAATCAGTTAAATGAAGATGAAATCAGTTAACGATGAAATCAGTTAACGATGAAATCAGTTAACGATGAAATCAGTTAAATGAAGATGAAATCAGTTAACGATGAAATCAGTTAAATGAAGAATGAAAATGAAATCAGTTAAATGAAGATGAAATCAGTTAACGATGAAATCAGTTAACGATGAAATCAGTTAACGATGAAATCAGTTAAATGAAGATGAAATCAGTTAACGATGAAATCAGTTAACAATGAAATCAGTTAAATGAAGATGAAATCAGTTAACGATGAAATCAGTTAACGATGAAATCAGTTAACGATGAAATCAGTTAAATGAAGATGAAATCAGTTAACGATGAAATCAGTTAACGATGGAATCAGTTAACGATGAAATCAGTTAACGATGAAATCAGTTAAATGAAGATGAAATCAGTTAACGATGAAATCAGTTAACGATGAAATCAGTTAACGATGAAATCAATTAAATGAAGATGAAATCAGTTAACGATGAAATCAGTTAAATGAAGATGAAATCAGTTAACGATGAAATCAGTTAAATGAAGAATGAAAATGAAATCAGTTAAATGAAGATGAAATCAGTTAACGATGAAATCAGTTAACGATGAAATCAGTTAACGATGAAATCAGTTAAATGAAGATGAAATCAGTTAAATGAAGATGAAATCAGTTAACGATGAAATCAGTTAACGATGAAATCAGTTAACGATGGAATCAGTTAACGATGAAATCAGTTAACGATGAAATCAGTTAAATGAAGATGAAATCAGTTAACGATGAAATCAGTTAACGATGAAATCAGTTAACGATGAAATCAGTTAAATGAAGATGAAATCAGTTAACGATGAAATCAGTTAACGATGAAATCAGTTAAATGAAGATGAAATCAGTTAACGATGAAATCAGTTAACGATGAAATCAGTTAACGATGAAATCAATTAAATGAAGATGAAATCAGTTAACGATGAAATCAGTTAAATGAAGAATGAAAATGAAATCAGTTAAATGAAGATGAAATCAGTTAACGATGAAATCAGTTAACGATGAAATCAGTTAACGATGAAATCAGTTAAATGAAGATGAAATCAGTTAACGATGAAATCAGTTAAATGAAGATGAAATCAGTTAACGATGAAATCAGTTAACGATGAAATCAGTTAACGATGGAATCAGTTAACGATGAAATCAGTTAACGATGAAATCAGTTAACGATGGAATCAGTTAACGATGAAATCAGTTAACGATGAAATCAGTTAAATGAAGATGAAATCAGTTAACGATGAAATCAGTTAACGATGAAATCAGTTAAATGAAGATGAAATCAGTTAACGATGAAATCAGTTAAAGATGAAATCAGTTAACGATGAAATCAGTTAACGATGAAATCAGTTAAATGAAGATGAAATCAGTTAACGATGAAATCAGTTAACGATGAAATCAGTTAACGATGGAATCAGTTAAATGAAGATGAAATCAGTTAACGATGAAATCAGTTAACGATGAAATCAGTTAAATGAAGATGAAATCAGTTAACGATGAAATCAGTTAACGATGAAATCAGTTAACGATGAAATCAGTTAACGATGAAATCAGTTAAATGAAGATGAAATCAGTTAACGATGAAATCAGTTAAATGAAGATGGAATCAGTTAACGATGAAATCAGTTAACGATGAAATCAGTTAACGATGGAATCAGTTAACGATGAAATCAGTTAACGATGAAATCAGTTAAATGAAGATGAAATCAGTTAACGATGAAATCAGTTAACGATGAAATCAGTTAAATGAAGATGAAATCAGTTAACGATGAAATCAGTTAAAGATGAAATCAGTTAACGATGAAATCAGTTAACGATGAAATCAGTTAAATGAAGATGAAATCAGTTAACGATGAAATCAGTTAACGATGAAATCAGTTAACGATGGAATCAGTTAAATGAAGATGAAATCAGTTAACGATGAAATCAGTTAACGATGAAATCAGTTAAATGAAGATGAAATCAGTTAACGATGAAATCAGTTAAATGAAGATGAAATCAGTTAACGATGAAATCAGTTAAAGATGAAATCAGTTAACGATGAAATCAGTTAACGATGAAATCAGTTAAATGAAGATGAAATCAGTTAACGATGAAATCAGTTAAAGATGAAATCAGTTAACGATGAAATCAGTTAAATGAAGATGAAATCAGTTAACGATGAAATCAGTTAACGATGAAATCAGTTAACGATGAAATCAGTTAAATGAAGATGAAATCAGTTAACGATGAAATCAGTTAACGATGAAATCAGTTAACGATGAAATCAGTTAAATGAAGATGAAATCAGTTAACGATGAAATCAGTTAACGATGAAATCAGTTAACGATGAAATCAATTAAATGAAGATGAAATCAGTTAACGATGAAATCAGTTAAATGAAGATGAAATCAGTTAACGATGAAATCAGTTAAAGATGAAATCAGTTAACGATGAAATCAGTTAACGATGAAATCAGTTAAATGAAGATGAAATCAGTTAACGATGAAATCAGTTAACGATGAAATCAGTTAAATGAAGAATGAAAATGAAATCAGTTAAATGAAGATGAAATCAGTTAACGATGAAATCAGTTAACGATGAAATCAGTTAACGATGGAATCAGTTAACAATGAAATCAGTTAAATGAAGATGAAATCAGTTAACGATGAAATCAGTTAACGATGAAATCACTTAACGATGAAATCAGTTAAATGAAGATGAAATCAGTTAACGATGAAATCAGTTAAAGATGAAATCAGTTAACGATGGAATCAGTTAACGATGAAATCAGTTAACGATGAAATCAGTTAAATGAAGATGAAATCAGTTAACGATGAAATCAGTTAACGATGAAATCAGTTAAATGAAGAGGAAATCAGTTAACGATGAAATCAGTTAAAGATGAAATCAGTTAACGATGAAATCAGTTAACGATGAAATCAGTTAAATGAAGATGAAATCAGTTAACGATGAAATCAGTTAAAGATGAAATCAGTTAACGATGAAATCAGTTAACGATGAAATCAGTTAAATGAAGATGAAATCAGTTAACGATGAAATCAGTTAACGATGGAATCAGTTAACGATGAAATCAGTTAACGATGAAATCAGTTAAATGAAGATGAAATCAGTTAACGATGAAATCAGTTAACGATGAAATCAGTTAACGATGAAATCAATTAAATGAAGATGAAATCAGTTAACGATGAAATCAGTTAAATGAAGATGAAATCAGTTAAAGATGAAATCAGTTAACGATGAAATCAGTTAACGATGAAATCAGTTAAATGAAGATGAAATCAGTTAACGATGAAATCAGTTAACGATGAAATCAATTAACGATGAAATCAGTTAAATGAAGATGAAATCAGTTAACGATGAAATCAGTTAAAGATGAAATCAGTTAAATGAAGAATGAAGATGAAATCAGTTAACGATGAAATCAGTTAACGATGAAATCAGTTAACGATGAAATCAGTTAAATGAAGATGAAATCAGTTAACGATGAAATCAGTTAACGATGAAATCAGTTAACGATGAAATCAGTTAACGATGGAATCAGTTAAATGAAGATGAAATCAGTTCACGGTGGAATCAGTTAACGATGAAATCAGTTAACGATGAAATCAGTTAACGATGAAATCAGTTAACGATGGAATCAGTTAAATGAAGATGAAATCAGTTCACGGTGAAATCAGTTAACGATGGAATCAGTTAACGATGGAATCAGTTAACGATGAAATCAGTTAACGATGAAATCAGTTAAATGAAGATGAAATCAGTTAACGATGAAATCAGTTAACGATGGAATCAGTTAAATGAAGATGAAATCAGTTAACGATGAAATCAGTTAAATGAAGATGAAATCAGTTAACGATGAAATCAGTTAACGATGAAATCAGTTAACGATGAAATCAGTTAAATGAAGATGAAATCAGTTAACGATGAAATCAGTTAACGATGAAATCAGTTAAATGAAGAATGAAAATGAAATCAGTTAAATGAAGATGAAATCAGTTAACGATGAAATCAGTTAACGATGGAATCAGTTAACGATGGAATCAGTTAAATGAAGATGAAATCAGTTAACGATGGAATCAGTTAACGATGAAATCAGTTAAATGAAGATGAAATCAGTTAACGATGAAATCAGTTAAAGATGAAATCAGTTAACGATGAAATCAGTTAACGATGGAATCAGTTAACGATGAAATCAGTTAAATGAAGATGAAATCAGTTAACGATGAAATCAGTTAAAGATGAAATCAGTTAAAGATGAAATCAGTTAACGATGAAATCAGTTAACGATGAAATCAGTTAAATGAAGATGAAATCAGTTAAATGAAGATGAAATCAGTTAACGATGAAATCAGTTAACGATGAAATCAGTTAAATGAAGATGAAATCAGTTAAAGATGAAATCAGTTAACGATGAAATCAGTTAACGATGAAATCAGTTAAATGAAGATGAAATCAGTTAACGATGAAATCAGTTAACGATGAAATCAATTAACGATGAAATCAGTTAAATGAAGATGAAATCAGTTAACGATGAAATCAGTTAAAGATGAAATCAGTTAAATGAAGAATGAAGATGAAATCAGTTAACGATGAAATCAGTTAAATGAAGATGAAATCAGTTAACGATGAAATCAGTTAACGATGAAATCAGTTAACGATGAAATCAGTTAAATGAAGATGAAATCAGTTAACGATGAAATCAGTTAAATGAAGAATGAAGATGAAATCAGTTAACGATGAAATCAGTTAACGATGAAATCAGTTAAATGAAGATGAAATCAGTTAAAGATGAAATCAGTTAACGATGAAATCAATTAACGATGAAATCAGTTAACGATGAAATCAGTTAAATGAAGATGAAATCAGTTAACGATGAAATCAGTTAACGATGAAATCAGTTAAATGAAGAATGAAAATGAAATCAGTTAAATGAAGATGAAATCAGTTAACGATGAAATCAGTTAACGATGAAATCAGTTAACGATGGAATCAGTTAAATGAAGATGAAATCAGTTCACGGTGAAATCAGTTCACGATGGAATCAGTTAACGATGGAATCAGTTAACGATGAGATCAGTTAACGATGAGATCAGTTAACGATGAAATCAGTTAAATGAAGATGAAATCAGTTAACGATGAAATCAGTTAACGATGGAATCAGTTAAATGAAGATGAAATCAGTTAACGATGAAATCAGTTAAATGAAGATGAAATCAGTTAACGATGAAATCAGTTAAAGATGAAATCAGTTAACGATGAAATCAGTTAACGATGAAATCAGTTAAATGAAGATGAAATCAGTTAACGATGAAATCAGTTAACGATGAAATCAGTTAAATGAAGATGAAATCAGTTAAATGAAGAATGAAAATGAAATCAGTTAAATGAAGATGAAATCAGTTAACGATGAAATCAGTTAACGATGGAATCAGTTAACGATGGAATCAGTTAAATGAAGATGAAATCAGTTAACGATGAAATCAGTTAACGATGAAATCAGTTAACGATGGAATCAGTTAACGATGAAATCAGTTAAATGAAGATGAAATCAGTTAACGATGAAATCAGTTAAAGATGAAATCAGTTAACGATGGAATCAGTTAACGATGAAATCAGTTAACGATGAAATCAGTTAAATGAAGATGAAATCAGTTAAAGATGAAATCAGTTAACGATGAAATCAGTTAACGATGGAATCAGTTAAATGAAGATGAAATCAGTTAACGATGAAATCAGTTAAAGATGAAATCAGTTAACGATGAAATCAGTTAAGTGAAGAATGAAAATGAAATCAGTTAACGATGAAATCAGTTAACGATGAAATCAGTTAAATGAAGATGAAATCAGTTAATGATGAAATCAGTTAAAGATGAAATCAGTTAACGATGGAATCAGTTAAATGAAGATGAAATCAGTTAACGATGAAATCAGTTAACGATGAAATCAGTTAAATGAAGATGAAATCAGTTAACGATGAAATCAGTTAATGATGAAATCAGTTAACGATGAAATCAGTTAACGATGAAATCAGTTAAATGAAGATGAAATCAGTTAACGATGAAATCAGTTAACGATGAAATCAGTTAACGATGAAATCTGTTAAATGAAGAATGAAAATGAAATCAGTTAAATGAAGATGAAATCAGTTAACGATGAAATCAGTTAAAGATGAAATCAGTTAACGATGAAATCAGTTAAAGATGAAATCAGTTAACGATGAAATCAGTTAAATGAAGATGAAATCAGTTAACGATGAAATCAGTTAACGATGAAATCAGTTAACGATGAAATCAGTTAAATGAAGATGAAATCAGTTAACGATGAAATCAGTTAAATGAAGATGAAATCAGTTAACGAAGAAATCAGTTAACGATGGAATCAGTTAACGATGAAATCAGTTAACGATGAAATCAGTTAAATGAAGATGAAATCAGTTAAATGAAGATGAAATCAGTTAACGATGAAATCAGTTAAAGATGAAATCAGTTAACGATGAAATCAGTTAACGATGGAATCAGTTAAATGAAGATGAAATCAGTTAACGATGAAATCAGTTAACGATGAAATCAGTTAAATGAAGATGAAATCAATTAACGATGAAATCAGTTAAAGATGAAATCAGTTAACGATGGAATCAGTTAACGATGAAATCAGTTAACGATGAAATCAGTTAAATGAAGATGAAATCAGTTAACGATGAAATCAGTTAACGATGAAATCAGTTAAATGAAGATGAAATCAGTTAACGATGGAATCAGTTAACGATGAAATCAGTTAACGATGGAATCAGTTAACGATGAAATCAGTTAACGATGAAATCAGTTAAATGAAGATGAAATCAGTTAACGATGAAATCAGTTAACGATGAAATCAGTTAAATGAAGATGAAATCAGTTAACGATGAAATCAGTTAACGATGAAATCAGTTAATGATGGAATCAGTTAAATGAAGATGAAATCAGTTAACGATGAAATCAGTTAAATGAAGATGAAATCAGTTAACGATGAAATCAGTTAAAGATGAAATCAGTTAACGATGAAATCAGTTAACGATGGAATCAGTTAAATGAAGATGAAATCAGTTAACGATGAAATCAGTTAACGATGAAATCAGTTAACGATGAAATCAGTTAAATGAAGATGAAATCAGTTAACGATGAAATCAGTTAACGATGAAATCAGTTAACGATGGAATCAGTTAAATGAAGATGAAATCAGTTAACGATGAAATCAGTTAACGATGAAATCAGTTAACGATGGAATCAGTTAAATGAAGATGAAATCAGTTAACGATGAAATCAGTTAAATGAAGATGAAATCAGTTAACGATGAAATCAGTTAACGATGGAATCAGTTAAATGAAGATGAAATCAGTTAACGATGAAATCAGTTAACGATGAAATCAGTTAAATGAAGATGAAATCAGTTAAATGAAGATGAAATCAGTTAACGATGAAATCAGTTAACGATGAAATCAGTTAAATGAAGATGAAATCAGTTAACGATGAAATCAGTTAAATGAAGATGAAATCAGTTAACGATGAAATCAGTTAAAGATGAAATCAGTTAACGATGGAATCAGTTAACGATGAAATCAGTTAAATGAAGATGAAATCAGTTAAATGAAGATGAAATCAGTTAAAGATGAAATCAGTTAACGATGAAATCAGTTAACGATGAAATCAGTTAACGATGAAATCAGTTAAATGAAGATGAAATCAGTTAACGATGAAATCAGTTAAATGAAGATGAAATCAGTTAACGATGAAATCAGTTAAAAATGAAATCAGTTAACGATGAAATCATTTAAATGAAGAATGAAAATGAAATCAGTTAAATGAAGATGAAATCAGTTAACGATGAAATCAGTTAACGATGGAATCAGTTAAATGAAGATGAAATCAGTTAACGATGAAATCAGTTAACGATGAAATCAGTTAAATGAAGATGAAATCAGTTAAATGAAGATGAAATCAGTTAACGATGAAATCAGTTAACGATGAAATCAGTTAACGATGAAATCAGTTAAATGAAGATGAAATCAGTTAACGATGAAATCAGTTAAAGATGAAATCAGTTAACGATGGAATCAGTTAACGATGAAATCAGTTAAATGAAGATGAAATCAGTTAACGATGAAATCAGTTAAATGAAGATGAAATCAGTTAACGATGAAATCAGTTAAAAATGAAATCAGTTAACGATGAAATCATTTAAATGAAGAATGAAAATGAAATCAGTTAAATGAAGATGAAATCAGTTAACGATGAAATCAGTTAACGATGAAATCAGTTAACGATGGAATCAGTTAAATGAAGATGAAATCAGTTAACGATGAAATCAGTTAAATGAAGATGAAATCAGTTAAATGAAGATGAAATCAGTTAACGATGAAATCAGTTAAAGATGAAATCAGTTAACGATGAAATCAGTTAACGATGGAATCAGTTAACGATGAAATCAGTTAACGATGGAATCAGTTAACGATGAAATCAGTTAACGATGAAATCAGTTAAATGAAGATGAAATCAGTTAACGATGAAATCAGTTAACGATGAAATCAGTTAAATGAAGATGAAATCAGTTAACGATGGAATCAGTTAACGATGAAATCAGTTAACGATGGAATCAGTTAACGATGAAATCAGTTAACGATGAAATCAGTTAACGATGAAATCAGTTAAATGAAGATGAAATCAGTTAACGATGAAATCAGTTAAAGATGAAATCAGTTAACGATGAAATCAGTTAACGATGGAATCAGTTAAATGAAGATGAAATCAGTTAACGATGAAATCAGTTAACGATGAAATCAGTTAAATGAAGATGAAATCAGTTAACGATGAAATCAGTTAACGATGAAATCAGTTAACGATGGAATCAGTTAAATGAAGATGAAATCAGTTAACGATGAAATCAGTTAACGATGAAATCAGTTAACGATGGAATCAGTTAAATGAAGATGAAATCAGTTAACGATGAAATCAGTTAAATGAAGATGAAATCAGTTAACGATGAAATCAGTTAACGATGGAATCAGTTAAATGAAGATGAAATCAGTTAACGATGAAATCAGTTAACGATGAAATCAGTTAAATGAAGATGAAATCAGTTAAATGAAGATGAAATCAGTTAACGATGAAATCAGTTAACGATGAAATCAGTTAACGATGAAATCAGTTAAATGAAGATGAAATCAGTTAACGATGAAATCAGTTAAATGAAGATGAAATCAGTTAACGATGAAATCAGTTAAAGATGAAATCAGTTAACGATGGAATCAGTTAACGATGAAATCAGTTAAATGAAGATGAAATCAGTTAAATGAAGATGAAATCAGTTAAAGATGAAATCAGTTAACGATGAAATCAGTTAACGATGAAATCAGTTAACGATGAAATCAGTTAAATGAAGATGAAATCAGTTAACGATGAAATCAGTTAAATGAAGATGAAATCAGTTAACGATGAAATCAGTTAAAAATGAAATCAGTTAACGATGAAATCATTTAAATGAAGAATGAAAATGAAATCAGTTAAATGAAGATGAAATCAGTTAACGATGAAATCAGTTAACGATGGAATCAGTTAAATGAAGATGAAATCAGTTAACGATGAAATCAGTTAACGATGAAATCAGTTAAATGAAGATGAAATCAGTTAAATGAAGATGAAATCAGTTAACGATGAAATCAGTTAACGATGAAATCAGTTAACGATGAAATCAGTTAAATGAAGATGAAATCAGTTAACGATGAAATCAGTTAAATGAAGATGAAATCAGTTAACGATGAAATCAGTTAAAGATGAAATCAGTTAACGATGGAATCAGTTAACGATGAAATCAGTTAAATGAAGATGAAATCAGTTAACGATGAAATCAGTTAAATGAAGATGAAATCAGTTAACGATGAAATCAGTTAAAAATGAAATCAGTTAACGATGAAATCATTTAAATGAAGAATGAAAATGAAATCAGTTAAATGAAGATGAAATCAGTTAACGATGAAATCAGTTAACGATGAAATCAGTTAACGATGGAATCAGTTAAATGAAGATGAAATCAGTTAACGATGAAATCAGTTAAATGAAGATTAAATCAGTTAAATGAAGATGAAATCAGTTAACGATGAAATCAGTTAAAGATGAAATCAGTTAACGATGAAATCAGTTAACGATGAAATCAGTTAAATGAAGATGAAATCAGTTAACGATGAAATCAGTTAAATGAAGATGAAATCAGTTAACGATGAAATCAGTTAAAGATGAAATCAGTTACATGAAGATTAAATCAGTTAACGATGAAATCAGTTAAATGAAGAATGAAAATGAAATCAGTTAAATGAAGATGAAATCAGTTAACGATGAAATCAGTAAACGATGAAATCAGTTAACGATGGAATCAGTTAAATGAAGATGAAATCAGTTAACGATGAAATCAGTTAAATGAAGATGAAATCAGTTAAATGAAGATGAAATCAGTTAACGATGAAATCAGTTAAAGATGAAATCAGTTACATGAAGATTAAATCAGTTAACGATGAAATCAGTTAAAGATGAAATCAGTTAACGATGAAATCAGTTAAGTGAAGAATGAAAATGAAATCAGTTAACGATGAAATCAGTTAACGATGAAATCAGTTAAATGAAGATGAAATCAGTTAATGATGAAATCAGTTAAAGATGAAATCAGTTAACGATGGAATCAGTTAAATGAAGATGAAATCAGTTAACGATGAAATCAGTTAACGATGAAATCAGTTAAATGAAGATGAAATCAGTTAACGATGAAATCAGTTAACGATGAAATCAGTTAAATGAAGATGAAATCAGTTAACGATGAAATCAGTTAACGATGAAATCAGTTAACGATGAAATCTGTTAAATGAAGAATGAAAATGAAATCAGTTAAATGAAGATGAAATCAGTTAACGATGAAATCAGTTAAAGATGAAATCAGTTAACGATGAAATCAATTAAATGAAGATGAAATCAGTTAACGATGAAATCAGTTAACGATGAAATCAGTTAAATGAAGATGAAATCAGTTAACGATGAAATCAGTTAAATGAAGAATGAAAATGAAATCAGTTAAATGAAGATGAAATCAGTTAACGATGAAATCAGTTAACGATGAAATCAGTTAACGATGAAATCAGTTAAATGAAGATGAAATCAGTTAACGATGAAATCAGTTAAATGAAAATGAAATCAGTTAAATGAAGATGAAATCAGTTAACGATGAAATCAGTTAACGATGGAATCAGTTAACGATGAAATCAGTTAAATGAAGATGAAATCAGTTAACGATGAAATCAGTTAAATGAAGATGAAATCAGTTAACGATGAAATCAGTTAAAGATGAAATCAGTTAAAGATGAAATCAGTTAACGATGAAATCAGTTAACGATGAAATCAGTTAAATGAAGATGAAATCAGTTAACGATGAAATCAGTTAACGATGAAATCAGTTAAATGAAGATGAAATCAATTAACGATGAAATCAGTTAACGATGAAATCAGTTAACGATGGAATCAGTTAACGATGAAATCAGTTAACGATGAAATCAGTTAAATGAAGATGAAATCAGTTAACGATGAAATCAGTTAACGATGAAATCAGTTAACGATGAAATCAGTTAACGATGAAATCAATTAAATGAAGATGAAATCAGTTAACGATGAAATCAGTTAAATGAAGATGAAATCAGTTAACGATGAAATCAGTTAAAGATGAAATCAGTTAACGATGAAATCAGTTAAATGAAGATGAAATCAGTTAACGATGAAATCAGTTAAAGATGAAATCAGTTAACGATGAAATCAGTTAACGATGGAATCAGTTAACGATGAAATCAGTTAAATGAAGATGAAATCAGTTAACGATGAAATCAGTTAAAGATGAAATCAGTTAACGATGAAATCAGTTAACGATGAAATCAGTTAAATGAAGATGAAATCAGTTAACGATGAAATCAGTTAAAGATGAAATCAGTTAACGATGAAATCAGTTAAATGAAGATGAAATCAGTTAAATGAAGATGAAATCAGTTAACGATGAAATCAGTTAACGATGAAATCAGTTAAATGAAGATGAAATCAGTTAACGATGAAATCAGTTAACGATGAAATCATTTAAATGAAGAATGAAAATGAAATCAGTTAAATGAAGATGAAATCAGTTAACGATGAAATCAGTTAACGATGGAATCAGTTAAATGAAGATGAAATCAGTTAACGATGAAATCAGTTAACGATGAAATCAGTTAAATGAAGATGAAATCAGTTAAATGAAGATGAAATCAGTTAACGATGAAATCAGTTAACGATGAAATCAGTTAAATGAAGATGAAATCAGTTAACAATGAAATCAGTTAACAATGAAATCAGTTAAATGAAGATGAAATCAGTTAACGATGAAATCAGTTAAAGATGAAATCAGTTAACGATGGAATCAGTTAACGATGAAATCAGTTAAATGAAGATAAAATCAGTTAACGATGAAATCAGTTAAAGATGAAATCAGTTAACGATGAAATCAGTTAACGATGAAATCAGTTAAATGAAGATGAAATCAGTTAACGATGAAATCAGTTAAATGAAGATGAAATCAGTTAACGATGAAATCAGTTAAAAATGAAATCAGTTAACGATGAAATCATTTAAATGAAGAATGAAAATGAAATCAGTTAAATGAAGATGAAATCAGTTAACGATGAAATCAGTTAACGATGAAATCAGTTAACGATGGAATCAGTTAAATGAAGATGAAATCAGTTAAATGAAGATGAAATCAGTTAACGATGAAATCAGTTAACGATGAAATCAGTTAACGATGAAATCAGTTAACGATGAAATCAATTAACGATGAAATCAGTTAACGATGAAATCAATTAACGATGAAATCAGTTAACGATGGAATCAGTTAAATGAAGATTAAATCAGTTAAATGAAGATGAAATCAGTTAACGATGAAATCAGTTAACGATGAAATCAGTTAACGATGAAATCAATTAACGATGAAATCAGTTAAATGAAGATGGAATCAGTTAAATGAAGATGAAATCAGTTAAATGAAGATGAAATCAGTTAACGATGAAATCAGTTAACGATGAAATCAGTTAACGATGAAATCAATTAACGATGAAATCAGTTAACGATGGAATCAGTTAAATGAAGATTAAATCAGTTAAATGAAGATGAAATCAGTTAACGATGAAATCAGTTAACGATGAAATCAGTTAACGATGAAATCAATTAACGATGAAATCAGTTAAATGAAGATGAAATCAGTTAACGATGAAATCAGTTAAAGATGAAATCAGTTAAATGAAGAATGAAGATGAAATCAGTTAACGATGAAATCAGTTAACGATGAAATCAGTTAACGATGAAATCAGTTAAATGAAGATGAAATCAGTTAACGATGAAATCAGTTAACGATGAAATCAGTTAAATGAAGAATGAAAATGAAATCAGTTTAATGAAGATGAAATCAGTTAACGATGAAATCAGTTAACGATGGAATCAGTTAAATGAAGATGAAATCAGTTCACGGTGAAATCAGTTAACGATGGAATCAGTTAACGATGAGATCAGTTAACGATGAAATCAGTTAAATGAAGATGAAATCAGTTAACGATGAAATCAGTTAAATGAAGATGAAATCAGTTAACGATGAAATCAGTTAAATGAAGATGAAATCAGTTAACGATGAAATCAGTTAACGATGAAATCAGTTAAATGAAGATGAAATCAGTTAACGATGAAATCAGTTAACGATGGAATCAGTTGACGATGAAATCAGTTAACGATGAAATCAGTTAAATGAAGATGAAATCAGTTAACGATGAAATCAGTTAACGATGAAATCAGTTAAATGAAGATGAAATCAGTTAACGATGAAATCAGTTAACGATGAAATCAGTTAACGATGAAATCACTTAACGATGAAATCAGTTAAATGAAGATGAAATCAGTTAACGATGAAATCAGTTAAAGATGAAATCAGTTAACGATGGAATCAGTTAACGATGAAATCAGTTAAATTAAGATGAAATCAGTTAAATGAAGATGAAATCAGTTAACGATGAAATCAGTTAACGATGAAATCAGTTAAAGATGAAATCAGTTAACGATGAAATCAGTTAACGATGAAATCAGTTAAATGAAGATGAAATCAGTTAACGATGAAATCAGTTAACGATGAAATCAGTTAAATGAAGATGAAATCAGTTAACGATGAAATCAGTTAACGATGGAATCAGTTAACGATGAAATCAGTTAACGATGAAATCAGTTAAATGAAGATGAAATCAGTTAACGATGAAATCAGTTAACGATGAAATCAGTTAACGATGAAATCAATTAAATGAAGATGAAATCAGTTAACGATGAAATCAGTTAAATGAAGATGAAATCAGTTAACGATGAAATCAGTTAAAGATGAAATCAGTTAACGATGAAATCAGTTAAAGATGAAATCAGTTAAATGAAGATGAAATCAGTTAACGATGAAATCAGTTAAAGATGAAATCAGTTAACGATGAAATCAGTTAACGATGGAATCAGTTAACGATGAAATCAGTTAAATGAAGATGAAATCAGTTAACGATGAAATCAGTTAAAGATGAAATCAGTTAACGATGAAATCAGTTAACGATGAAATCAGTTAAATGAAGATGAAATCAGTTAAATGAAGATGAAATCAGTTAACGATGAAATCAGTTAACGATGAAATCAGTTAAATGAAGATGAAATCAGTTAAAGATGAAATCAGTTAAAGATGAAATCAGTTAACGATGAAATCAGTTAAATGAAGATGAAATCAGTTAACGATGAAATCAGTTAACGATGAAATCAGTTAAATGAAGATGAAATCAGTTAACGATGAAATCAGTTAACGATGAAATCAGTTAAATGAAGAATGAAGATGAAATCAGTTAACGATGAAATCAGTTAACGATGAAATCAGTTAAATGAAGATGAAATCAGTTAACGATGAAATCAGTTAACGATGAAATCAGTTAAATGAAGATGAAATCAGTTAACGATGAAATCAGTTAACGATGGAATCAGTTAAATGAAGATGAAATCAGTTCACGGTGAAATCAGTTAACGATGGAATCAGTTAACGATGGAATCAGTTAAATGAAGATGAAATCAGTTAACGATGAAATCAGTTAACGATGGAATCAGTTAAATGAAGATGAAATCAGTTAACGATGAAATCAGTTAAATGAAGATGAAATCAGTTAACGATGAAATCAGTTAACGATGAAATCAGTTAAATGAAGATGAAATCAGTTAACGATGAAATCAGTTAACGATGAAATCAGTTAACGATGAAATCAGTTAAATGAAGATGAAATCAGTTAACGATGAAATCAGTTAACGATGAAATCAGTTAAATGAAGAATGAAAATGAAATCAGTTAAATGAAGATGAAATCATTTAACGACTAAATCAGTTAAATGAAGATGAAATCAGTTAACGATGAAATCAGTTAAAGATGAAATCAGTTAACGATGAAATCAGTTAACGATGAAATCAGTTAAATGAAGATGAAATCAGTTAACGATGAAATCAGTTAAAGATGAAATCAGTTAACGATGAAATCAGTTAACGATGGAATCAGTTAAATGAAGATGAAATCAGTTAACGATGAAATCAGTTAAAGATGAAATCAGTTAACGATGAAATCAGTTAACGATGAAATCAGTTAAATGAAGATGAAATCAGTTAAATGAAGATGAAATCAGTTAACGATGAAATCAGTTAACGATGAAATCAGTTAAATGAAGATGAAATCAGTTAAAGATGAAATCAGTTAACGATGAAATCAGTTAACGATGAAATCAGTTAAATGAAGATGAAATCAGTTAACGATGAAATCAGTTAACGATGAAATCAATTAACGATGAAATCAGTTAAATGAAGATGAAATCAGTTAACGATGAAATCAGTTAAAGATGAAATCAGTTAAATGAAGAATGAAGATGAAATCAGTTAACGATGAAATCAGTTAAATGAAGATGAAATCAGTTAACGATGAAATCAGTTAAATGAAGATGAAATCAGTTAACGATGAAATCAGTTAACGATGAAATTAGTTAAATGAAGAATGAAAATGAAATCAGTTAAATGAAGATGAAATCAGTTAACGATGAAATCAGTTAACGATGAAATCAGTTAACGATGAAATCAGTTAACGATGGAATCAGTTAACGATGGAATCAGTTAAATGAAGATGAAATCAGTTCACGGTGAAATCAGTTAACGATGGAATCAGTTAACGATGGGATCAGTTAACGATGAGATCAGTTAACGATGAAATCAGTTAAATGAAGATGAAATCAGTTAACGATGAAATCAGTTAACGATGGAATCAGTTAAATGAAGATGAAATCAGTTAACGATGAAATCAGTTAAATGAAGATGAAATCAGTTAACGATGAAATCAGTTAAAGATGAAATCAGTTAACGATGAAATCAGTTAACGATGAAATCAGTTAACGATGAAATCAGTTAAATGAAGATGAAATCAGTTAACGATGAAATCAGTTAAATGAAGATGAAATCAGTTAACGATGAAATCAGTTAAATGAAGAATGAAAATGAAATCAGTTAAATGAAGATGAAATCAGTTAACGATGGAATCAGTTAACGATGGAATCAGTTAAATGAAGATGAAATCAGTTAACGATGAAATCAGTTAAATGAAGATGAAATCAGTTAACGATGGAATCAGTTAACGATGAAATCAGTTAACGATGAAATCAGTTAAATGAAGATGAAATCAGTTAACGATGAAATCAGTTAACGATGAAATCAGTTAAATGAAGATGAAATCAGTTAAAGATGAAATCAGTTAACGATGAAATCAGTTAACGATGAAATCAGTTAAATGAAGATGAAATCAGTTAACGATGAAATCAGTTAACGATGGAATCAGTTAACGATGAAATCAGTTAACGATGAAATCAGTTAAATGAAGATGAAATCAGTTAACGATGAAATCAGTTAACGATGAAATCAGTTAACGATGAAATCAATTAAATGAAGATGAAATCAGTTAACGATGAAATCAGTTAAATGAAGATGAAATCAGTTAACGATGAAATCAGTTAAAGATGAAATCAGTTAACGATGAAATCAGTTAAAGATGAAATCAGTTAACGATGAAATCAGTTAACGATGGAATCAGTTAACGATGAAATCAGTTAAATGAAGATGAAATCAGTTAACGATGAAATCAGTTAAAGATGAAATCAGTTAACGATGAAATCAGTTAACGATGAAATCAGTTAAATGAAGATGAAATCAGTTAACGATGAAATCAGTTAAAGATGAAATCAGTTAACGATGAAATCAGTTAACGATGAAATCAGTTAACGATGAAATCAGTTAAATGAAGATGAAATCAGTTAAATGAAGATGAAATCAGTTAACGATGAAATCAGTTAACGATGAAATCAGTTAAATGAAGATGAAATCAGTTAAAGATGAAATCAGTTAACGATGAAATCAGTTAACGATGAAATCAGTTAACGATGAAATCAGTTAAATGAAGATGAAATCAGTTAACGATGAAATCAGTTAACGATGAAATCAATTAACGATGAAATCAGTTAAATGAAGATGAAATCAGTTAACGATGAAATCAGTTAACGATAAAATCAGTTAAATGAAGAATGAAGATGAAATCAGTTAACGATGAAATCAGTTAACGATGAAATCAGTTAAATGAAGATGAAATCAGTTAACGATGAAATCAGTTAAATGAAGATGAAATCAGTTAACGATGAAATCAGTTAACGATGAAATCAGTTAACGATGAAATCAGTTAAATGAAGATGAAATCAGTTAACGATGAAATCAGTTAACGATGAAATCAGTTAACGATGGAATCAGTTAAATGAAGATGAAATCAGTTCACGGTGAAATCAGTTAACGATGGAATCAGTTAACGATGGAATCAGTTAACGATGAGATCAGTTAACGATGAAATCAGTTAACGATGAAATCAGTTAAATGAAGATGAAATCAGTTAACGATGAAATCAGTTAACGATGGAATCAGTTAAATGAAGATGAAATCAGTTAACGATGAAATCAGTTAAATGAAGATGAAATCAGTTAACGATGAAATCAGTTAACGATGAAATCAGTTAAATGAAGATGAAATCAGTTAACGATGAAATCAGTTAACGATGAAATCAGTTAAATGAAGATGAAATCAGTTAACGATGAAATCAGTTAACGATGAAATCAGTTAAATGAAGAATGAAAATGAAATCAGTTAAATGAAGATGAAATCAGTTAACGATGAAATCAGTTAAATGAAGATGAAATCAGTTAACGATGAAATCAGTTAAATGAAGAATGAAAATGAAATCAGTTAAATGAAGATGAAATCAGTTAACGATGAAATCAGTTAACGATGAAATCAGTTAAATGAAGATGAAATCAGTTAACGATGAAATCAGTTAACGATGAAATCAGTTAAATGAAGATGAAATCAGTTAACGATGAAATCAGTTAACGATGAAATCAGTTAACGATGGAATCAGTTAAATGAAGATGAAATCAGTTAACGATGAAATCAGTTAAAGATGAAATCAGTTAACGATGAAATCAGTTAACGATGAAATCAGTTAAATGAAGATGAAATCAGTTAACGATGAAATCAGTTAACGATGAAATCAGTTAACGATGGAATCAGTTAAATGAAGATGAAATCAGTTAACGATGAAATCAGTTAACGATGAAATCAGTTAAATGAAGATGAAATCAGTTAACGATGAAATCAGTTAAATGAAGATGAAATCAGTTAACGATGAAATCAGTTAAAGATGAAATCAGTTAACGATGAAATCAGTTAACGATGAAATCAGTTAAATGAAGATGAAATCAGTTAACGATGAAATCAGTTAACGATGAAATCAGTTAACGATGAAATCAGTTAAATGAAGATGAAATCAGTTAACGATGAAATCAGTTAACGATGAAATCAGTTAAATGAAGATGAAATCAGTTAACGATGAAATCAGTTAACGATGAAATCAGTTAAATGAAGCTGAAATCAGTTAACGATGAAATCAGTTAACGATGAAATCAATTAAATGAAGATGAAATCAGTTAACGATGAAATCAGTTAACGATGAAATCAGTTAACGATGAAATCAGTTAAATGAAGATGAAATCAGTTAAGGATGAAATCAGTTAACGATGAAATCAATTAAATGAAGATGAAATCAGTTAACGATGAAATCAGTTAAATGAAGATGAAATCAGTTAACGATGAAATCAGTTAAAGATGAAATCAGTTAACGATGGAATCAGTTAACGATGAAATCAGTTAACGATGAAATCAGTTAAATGAAGATGAAATCAGTTAACGATGAAATCAGTTAACGATGGAATCAGTTAAATGAAGATGAAATCAGTTAACGATGAAATCAGTTAACGATGAAATCAGTTAACGATGAAATCAGTTAAATGAAGATGAAATCAGTCAACGATGAAATCAGTTAAAGATGAAATCAGTTAACGATGAAATCAGTTAAATGAAGACGAAATCAGTTAACGATGAAATCAGTTAAATGAAGATGAAATCAGTTAACGATGAAATCAGTTAAATGAAGATGAAATCAGTTAACGATGAAATCAGTTAACGATGAAATCAGTTAAATGAAGATGAAATCAGTTAACGATGAAATCAGTTAACGATGAAATCAGTTAAATGAAGATGAAATCAGTTAACGATGAAATCAGTTAACGATGAAATCAGTTAACGATGAAATCAGTTAAATGAAGATGAAATCAGTTAACGATGAAATCAGTTAACGATGAAATCACTTAACGATGAAATCAGTTAAATGAAGATGAAATCAGTTAACGATGAAATCAGTTAAAGATGAAATCAGTTAACGATGGAATCAGTTAACGATGAAATCAGTTAACGATGAAATCAGTTAAATGAAGATGAAATCAGTTAACGATGAAATCAGTTAACGATGAAATCAGTTAAATGAAGATGAAATCAGTTAACGATGAAATCAGTTAACGATGAAATCAGTTAACGATGAAATCAGTTAAATGAAGATGAAATCAGTTAACGATGAAATCAGTTAACGATGAAATCAGTTAAAGATGAAATCAGTTAACGATGAAATCAGTTAAATGAAGATGAAATCAGTTAACGATGAAATCAGTTAACGATGAAATCAGTTAACGATGAAATCAATTAAATGAAGATGAAATCAGTTAACGATGAAATCAGTTAAATGAAGATGAAATCAGTTAACGATGAAATCAGTTAAATGAAGATGAAATCAGTTAACGATGAAATCAGTTAAATGAAGAATGAAAATGAAATCAGTTAAATGAAGATGAAATCAGTTAACGATGAAATCAGTTAAATGAAGATGAAATCAGTTAACGATGAAATCAGTTAACGATGAAATCAGTTAAATGAAGATGAAATCAGTTAACGATGAAATCAGTTAAATGAAGATGAAATCAGTTAACGATGAAATCAGTTAACGATGAAATCAGTTAACGATGGAATCAGTTAACGATGAAATCAGTTAACGATGAAATCAGTTAAATGAAGATGAAATCAGTTAACGATGAAATCAGTTAACGATGAAATCAGTTAACGATGAAATCAGTTAAATGAAGATGAAATCAGTTAACGATGAAATCAGTTAACGATGAAATCAGTTAAATGAAGATGAAATCAGTTAACGATGAAATCAGTTAACGATGAAATCAGTTAACGATGAAATCAGTTAAATGAAGATGAAATCAGTTAACGATGAAATCAGTTAACGATGAAATCAGTTAACGATGAAATCAATTAAATGAAGATGAAATCAGTTAACGATGAAATCAGTTAACGATGAAATCAATTAACGATGAAATCAGTTAAATGAAGATGAAATCAGTTAACGATGAAATCAGTTAAAGATGAAATCAGTTAAATGAAGAATGAAGATGAAATCAGTTAACGATGAAATCAGTTAAATGAAGATGAAATCAGTTAACGATGAAATCAGTTAACGATGAAATCAGTTAACGATGAAATCAGTTAAATGAAGATGAAATCAGTTAACGATGAAATCAGTTAAATGAAGAATGAAGATGAAATCAGTTAACGATGAAATCAATTAACGATGAAATCAGTTAACGATGAAATCAGTTAAATGAAGATGAAATCAGTTAACGATGAAATCAGTTAACGATGAAATCAGTTAAATGAAGAATGAAAATGAAATCAGTTAACGATGAAATCAATTAACGATGAAATCAGTTAACGATGAAATCAGTTAAATGAAGATGAAATCAGTTAACGATGAAATCAGTTAACGATGAAATCAGTTAAATGAAGATGAAATCAGTTAACGATGAAATCAGTTAACGATGAAATCAGTTAAATGAAGATGAAATCAGTTAACGATGAAATCAGTTAACGATGAAATCAATTAAATGAAGATGAAATCAGTTAACGATGAAATCAGTTAAATGAAGAATGAAAATGAAATCAGTTAAATGAAGATGAAATCAGTTAACGATGAAATCAGTTAACGATGAAATCAGTTAAATGAAGATGAAATCAGTTAACGATGAAATCAGTTAACGATGAAATCAGTTAACGATGAAATCAATTAAATGAAGATGAAATCAGTTAACGATGAAATCAGTTAAATGAAGATGAAATCAGTTAACGATGAAATCAGTTAAAGATGAAATCAGTTAACGATGAAATCAGTTAACGATGAAATCAGTTAACGATGAAATCAGTTAAATGAAGATGAAATCAGTTAACGATGAAATCAGTTAACAATGAAATCAGTTAAATGAAGATGAAATCAGTTAACGATGAAATCAGTTAACGATGAAATCAGTTAACGATGAAATCAGTTAAATGAAGATGAAATCAGTTAAAGATGAAATCAGTTAACGATGAAATCAGTTAACGATGAAATCAGTTAAATGAAGATGAAATCAGTTAACGATGAAATCAGTTAACGATGAAATCAATTAACGATGAAATCAGTTAAATGAAGATGAAATCAGTTAACGATGAAATCAGTTAAAGATGAAATCAGTTAAATGAAGAATGAAGATGAAATCAGTTAACGATGAAATCAGTTAAATGAAGATGAAATCAGTTAACGATGAAATCAGTTAACGATGAAATCAGTTAACGATGAAATCAGTTAAATGAAGATGAAATCAGTTAACGATGAAATCAGTTAAATGAAGAATGAAGATGAAATCAGTTAACGATGAAATCAATTAACGATGAAATCAGTTAACGATGAAATCAGTTAAATGAAGATGAAATCAGTTAACGATGAAATCAGTTAACGATGAAATCAGTTAAATGAAGAATGAAAATGAAATCAGTTAAATGAAGAATGAAAATGAAATCAGTTAACGATGAAATCAATTAACGATGAAATCAGTTAACGATGAAATCAGTTAAATGAAGATGAAATCAGTTAACGATGAAATCAGTTAACGATGAAATCAGTTAAATGAAGATGAAATCAGTTAACGATGAAATCAGTTAACGATGAAATCAGTTAAATGAAGATGAAATCAGTTAACGATGAAATCACTTAACGATGAAATCAGTTAACGATGAAATCAATTAAATGAAGATGAAATCAGTTAACGATGAAATCAGTTAAATGAAGAATGAAAATGAAATCAGTTAAATGAAGATGAAATCAGTTAACGATGAAATCAGTTAACGATGAAATCAGTTAAATGAAGATGAAATCAGTTAACGATGAAATCAGTTAACGATGAAATCAGTTAACGATGAAATCAATTAAATGAAGATGAAATCAGTTAACGATGAAATCAGTTAAATGAAGATGAAATCAGTTAACGATGAAATCAGTTAAAGATGAAATCAGTTAACGATGAAATCAGTTAACGATGAAATCAGTTAACGATGAAATCAGTTAAATGAAGATGAAATCAGTTAACGATGAAATCAGTTAAATGAAGAATGAAAATGAAATCAGTTAAATGAAGATGAAATCAGTTAACGATGAAATCAGTTAACGATGAAATCAGTTAACGATGAAATCAGTTAAATGAAGATGAAATCAGTTAACGATGAAATCAGTTAACAATGAAATCAGTTAAATGAAGATGAAATCAGTTAACGATGAAATCAGTTAACGATGAAATCAGTTAACGATGAAATCAGTTAAATGAAGATGAAATCAGTTAACGATGAAATCAGTTAACGATGGAATCAGTTAACGACGAAATCAGTTAACGATGAAATCAGTTAAATGAAGATGAAATCAGTTAACGATGAAATCAGTTAACGATGAAATCAGTTAACGATGAAATCAATTAAATGAAGATGAAATCAGTTAACGATGAAATCAGTTAAATGAAGATGAAATCAGTTAACGATGAAATCAGTTAAATGAAGAATGAAAATGAAATCAGTTAAATGAAGATGAAATCAGTTAACGATGAAATCAGTTAACGATGAAATCAGTTAAATGAAGATGAAATCAGTTAAATGAAGATGAAATCAGTTAACGATGAAATCAGTTAACGATGAAATCAGTTAACGATGGAATCAGTTAACGATGAAATCAGTTAACGATGAAATCAGTTAACGATGAAATCAGTTAAATGAAGATGAAATCAGTTAACGATGAAATCAGTTAACGATGAAATCAGTTAAATGAAGATGAAATCAGTTAACGATGAAATCAGTTAACGATGAAATCAGTTAACGATGAAATCAATTAAATGAAGATGAAATCAGTTAACGATGAAATCAGTTAAATGAAGAATGAAAATGAAATCAGTTAAATGAAGATGAAATCAGTTAACGATGAAATCAGTTAACGATGAAATCAGTTAAATGAAGATGAAATCAGTTAACGATGAAATCAGTTAAATGAAGATGAAATCAGTTAACGATGGAATCAGTTAACGATGAAATCAGTTAACGATGGAATCAGTTAACGATGAAATCAGTTAACGATGAAATCAGTTAAATGAAGATGAAATCAGTTAACGATGAAATCAGTTAACGATGAAATCAGTTAAATGAAGATGAAATCAGTTAACGATGAAATCAGTTAAAGATGAAATCAGTTAACGATGAAATCAGTTAACGATGAAATCAGTTAAATGAAGATGAAATCA
Source organism: Semicossyphus pulcher (assembly GCF_022749685.1). Lineage (NCBI taxonomy): Eukaryota > Metazoa > Chordata > Actinopteri > Labriformes > Labridae > Semicossyphus > Semicossyphus pulcher. The sequence goes on along the minus strand of NW_027211615.1, from coordinate 32,148,608 downwards.
GTTAACGATGAAATCAGTTAACGATGAAATCAGTTAACGATGAAATCAATTAAATGAAGATGAAATCAGTTAACGATGAAATCAGTTAAATGAAGATGAAATCAGTTAACGATGAAATCAGTTAAAGATGAAATCAGTTAACGATGAAATCAGTTAACGATGAAATCAGTTAAATGAAGATGAAATCAGTTAACGATGAAATCAGTTAAAGATGAAATCAGTTAACGATGAAATCAGTTAAATGAAGATGAAATCAGTTAACGATGAAATCAGTTAACGATGAAATCAGTTAACGATGAAATCAGTTAAATGAAGATGAAATCAGTTAACGATGAAATCAGTTAACGATGAAATCAGTTAACGATGAAATCAATTAAATGAAGATGAAATCAGTTAACGATGAAATCAGTTAAATGAAGATGAAATCAGTTAACGATGAAATCAGTTAAAGATGAAATCAGTTAACGATGAAATCAGTTAACGATGAAATCAGTTAACGATGAAATCAGTTAAATGAAGATGAAATCAGTTAACGATGAAATCAGTTAACGATGAAATCAGTTAAATGAAGAATGAAAATGAAATCAGTTAAATGAAGATGAAATCAGTTAACGATGAAATCAGTTAACGATGAAATCAGTTAACGATGGAATCAGTTAACAATGAAATCAGTTAAATGAAGAATGAAGATGAAATCAGTTAACGATGAAATCAGTTAACGATGAAATCAGTTAACGATGAAATCAGTTAAATGAAGATGAAATCAGTTAACGATGAAATCAGTTAACGATGAAATCAGTTAACGATGAAATCAGTTAACGATGGAATCAGTTAAATGAAGATGAAATCAGTTCACGGTGAAATCAGTTAACGATGGAATCAGTTAACGATGAAATCAGTTAACGATGAAATCAGTTAACGATGAAATCAGTTAACGATGGAATCAGTTAAATGAAGATGAAATCAGTTCACGGTGAAATCAGTTAACGATGGAATCAGTTAACGATGGAATCAGTTAACGATGAAATCAGTTAAATGAAGAATGAAGATGAAATCAGTTAACGATGAAATCAGTTAACGATGAAATCAGTTAACGATGAAATCAGTTAAATGAAGATGAAATCAGTTAACGATGAAATCAGTTAACGATGAAATCAGTTAACGATGAAATCAGTTAACGATGGAATCAGTTAAATGAAGATGAAATCAGTTCACGGTGAAATCAGTTAACGATGGAATCAGTTAACGATGAAATCAGTTAACGATGAAATCAGTTAACGATGAAATCAGTTAACGATGGAATCAGTTAAATGAAGATGAAATCAGTTCACGGTGAAATCAGTTAACGATGGAATCAGTTAACGATGGAATCAGTTAACGATGAAATCAGTTAACGATGAAATCAGTTAAATGAAGATGAAATCAGTTAACGATGAAATCAGTTAACGATGGAATCAGTTAAATGAAGATGAAATCAGTTAACGATGAAATCAGTTAAATGAAGATGAAATCAGTTAACGATGAAATCAGTTAACGATGAAATCAGTTAACGATGAAATCAGTTAAATGAAGATGAAATCAGTTAACGATGAAATCAGTTAACGATGAAATCAGTTAAATGAAGAATGAAAATGAAATCAGTTAAATGAAGATGAAATCAGTTAACGATGAAATCAGTTAAATGAAGATGAAATCAGTTAACGATGAAATCAGTTAACGATGAAATCAGTTAACGATGAAATCAGTTAAATGAAGATGAAATCAGTTAACGATGAAATCAGTTAACGATGAAATCAGTTAAATGAAGAATGAAAATGAAATCAGTTAAATGAAGATGAAATCAGTTAAATGAAGATGAAATCAGTTAACGATGAAATCAGTTAACGATGAAATCAGTTAACGATGGAATCAGTTAACGATGAAATCAGTTAACGATGAAATCAGTTAACGATGAAATCAGTTAAATGAAGATGAAATCAGTTAACGATGAAATCAGTTAACGATGAAATCAGTTAAATGAAGATGAAATCAGTTAACGATGAAATCAGTTAACGATGAAATCAGTTAACGATGAAATCAATTAAATGAAGATGAAATCAGTTAACGATGAAATCAGTTAAATGAAGAATGAAAATGAAATCAGTTAAATGAAGATGAAATCAGTTAACGATGAAATCAGTTAACGATGAAATCAGTTAAATGAAGATGAAATCAGTTAACGATGAAATCAGTTAAATGAAGATGAAATCAGTTAACGATGGAATCAGTTAACGATGAAATCAGTTAACGATGGAATCAGTTAACGATGAAATCAGTTAACGATGAAATCAGTTAAATGAAGATGAAATCAGTTAACGATGAAATCAGTTAACGATGAAATCAGTTAAATGAAGATGAAATCAGTTAACGATGAAATCAGTTAAAGATGAAATCAGTTAACGATGAAATCAGTTAACGATGAAATCAGTTAAATGAAGATGAAATCAGTTAACGATGAAATCAGTTAACGATGAAATCAGTTAACGATGAAATCAATTAAATGAAGATGAAATCAGTTAACGATGAAATCAGTTAAATGAAGATGAAATCAGTTAACGATGAAATCAGTTAAAGATGAAATCAGTTAACGATGAAATCAGTTAACGATGAAATCAGTTAAATGAAGATGAAATCAGTTAACGATGAAATCAGTTAAAGATGAAATCAGTTAACGATGAAATCAGTTAAATGAAGATGAAATCAGTTAACGATGAAATCAGTTAACGATGAAATCAGTTAACGATGAAATCAGTTAAATGAAGATGAAATCAGTTAACGATGAAATCAGTTAACGATGAAATCAGTTAACGATGAAATCAATTAAATGAAGATGAAATCAGTTAACGATGAAATCAGTTAAATGAAGATGAAATCAGTTAACGATGAAATCAGTTAAAGATGAAATCAGTTAACGATGAAATCAGTTAACGATGAAATCAGTTAACGATGAAATCAGTTAAATGAAGATGAAATCAGTTAACGATGAAATCAGTTAACGATGAAATCAGTTAAATGAAGAATGAAAATGAAATCAGTTAAATGAAGATGAAATCAGTTAACGATGAAATCAGTTAACGATGAAATCAGTTAACGATGGAATCAGTTAACAATGAAATCAGTTAAATGAAGAATGAAGATGAAATCAGTTAACGATGAAATCAGTTAACGATGAAATCAGTTAACGATGAAATCAGTTAAATGAAGATGAAATCAGTTAACGATGAAATCAGTTAACGATGAAATCAGTTAACGATGAAATCAGTTAACGATGGAATCAGTTAAATGAAGATGAAATCAGTTCACGGTGAAATCAGTTAACGATGGAATCAGTTAACGATGAAATCAGTTAACGATGAAATCAGTTAACGATGAAATCAGTTAACGATGGAATCAGTTAAATGAAGATGAAATCAGTTCACGGTGAAATCAGTTAACGATGGAATCAGTTAACGATGGAATCAGTTAACGATGAAATCAGTTAAATGAAGAATGAAGATGAAATCAGTTAACGATGAAATCAGTTAACGATGAAATCAGTTAACGATGAAATCAGTTAAATGAAGATGAAATCAGTTAACGATGAAATCAGTTAACGATGAAATCAGTTAACGATGAAATCAGTTAACGATGGAATCAGTTAAATGAAGATGAAATCAGTTCACGGTGAAATCAGTTAACGATGGAATCAGTTAACGATGAAATCAGTTAACGATGAAATCAGTTAACGATGAAATCAGTTAACGATGGAATCAGTTAAATGAAGATGAAATCAGTTCACGGTGAAATCAGTTAACGATGGAATCAGTTAACGATGGAATCAGTTAACGATGAAATCAGTTAACGATGAAATCAGTTAAATGAAGATGAAATCAGTTAACGATGAAATCAGTTAACGATGGAATCAGTTAAATGAAGATGAAATCAGTTAACGATGAAATCAGTTAAATGAAGATGAAATCAGTTAACGATGAAATCAGTTAACGATGAAATCAGTTAACGATGAAATCAGTTAAATGAAGATGAAATCAGTTAACGATGAAATCAGTTAACGATGAAATCAGTTAAATGAAGAATGAAAATGAAATCAGTTAAATGAAGATGAAATCAGTTAACGATGAAATCAGTTAACGATGGAATCAGTTAACGATGGAATCAGTTAAATGAAGATGAAATCAGTTAACGATGGAATCAGTTAACGATGAAATCAGTTAAATGAAGATGAAATCAGTTAACGATGAAATCAGTTAAAGATGAAATCAGTTAACGATGAAATCAGTTAACGATGGAATCAGTTAACGATGAAATCAGTTAAATGAAGATGAAATCAGTTAACGATGAAATCAGTTAAAGATGAAATCAGTTAAAGATGAAATCAGTTAACGATGAAATCAGTTAACGATGAAATCAGTTAAATGAAGATGAAATCAGTTAAATGAAGATGAAATCAGTTAACGATGAAATCAGTTAACGATGAAATCAGTTAACGATGAAATCAGTTAAATGAAGATGAAATCAGTTAAAGATGAAATCAGTTAACGATGAAATCAGTTAACGATGAAATCAGTTAAATGAAGATGAAATCAGTTAACGATGAAATCAGTTAACGATGAAATCAATTAACGATGAAATCAGTTAAATGAAGATGAAATCAGTTAACGATGAAATCAGTTAAAGATGAAATCAGTTAAATGAAGAATGAAGATGAAATCAGTTAACGATGAAATCAGTTAAATGAAGATGAAATCAGTTAACGATGAAATCAGTTAACGATGAAATCAGTTAACGATGAAATCAGTTAAATGAAGATGAAATCAGTTAACGATGAAATCAGTTAAATGAAGAATGAAGATGAAATCAGTTAACGATGAAATCAATTAACGATGAAATCAGTTAACGATGAAATCAGTTAAATGAAGATGAAATCAGTTAACGATGAAATCAGTTAACGATGAAATCAGTTAAATGAAGAATGAAAATGAAATCAGTTAACGATGAAATCAATTAACGATGAAATCAGTTAACGATGAAATCAGTTAAATGAAGATGAAATCAGTTAACGATGAAATCAGTTAACGATGAAATCAGTTAAATGAAGATGAAATCAGTTAACGATGAAATCAGTTAACGATGAAATCAGTTAACGATGAAATCAGTTAAATGAAGATGAAATCAGTTAACGATGAAATCAGTTAACGATGAAATCAGTTAACGATGAAATCAGTTAACGATGAAATCAGTTAACGATGAAATCAATTAAATGAAGATGAAATCAGTTAACGATGAAATCAGTTAAATGAAGAATGAAAATGAAATCAGTTAAATGAAGATGAAATCAGTTAACGATGAAATCAGTTAACGATGAAATCAGTTAAATGAAGATGAAATCAGTTAACGATGAAATCAGTTAACGATGAAATCAGTTAACGATGAAATCAGTTAACGATGAAATCAATTAAATGAAGATGAAATCAGTTAACGATGAAATCAGTTAAATGAAGATGAAATCAGTTAACGATGAAATCAGTTAAAGATGAAATCAGTTAACGATGAAATCAGTTAACGATGAAATCAGTTAACGATGAAATCAGTTAAATGAAGATGAAATCAGTTAACGATGAAATCAGTTAAATGAAGATGAAATCAGTTAACGATGAAATCAGTTAAATGAAGAATGAAGATGAAATCAGTTAACGATGAAATCAATTAACGATGAAATCAGTTAACGATGAAATCAGTTAAATGAAGATGAAATCAGTTAACGATGAAATCAGTTAACGATGAAATCAGTTAAATGAAGAATGAAAATGAAATCAGTTAACGATGAAATCAATTAACGATGAAATCAGTTAACGATGAAATCAGTTAAATGAAGATGAAATCAGTTAACGATGAAATCAGTTAACGATGAAATCAGTTAAATGAAGATGAAATCAGTTAACGATGAAATCAGTTAACGATGAAATCAGTTAACGATGAAATCAGTTAAATGAAGATGAAATCAGTTAACGATGAAATCAGTTAACGATGAAATCAGTTAACGATGAAATCAATTAAATGAAGATGAAATCAGTTAACGATGAAATCAGTTAAATGAAGAATGAAAATGAAATCAGTTAAATGAAGATGAAATCAGTTAACGATGAAATCAGTTAACGATGAAATCAGTTAAATGAAGATGAAATCAGTTAACGATGAAATCACTTAACGATGAAATCAGTTAACGATGAAATCAATTAAATGAAGATGAAATCAGTTAACGATGAAATCAGTTAAATGAAGATGAAATCAGTTAACGATGAAATCAGTTAACGATGAAATCAGTTAACGATGAAATCAGTTAACGATGAAATCAGTTAAATGAAGATGAAATCAGTTAACGATGAAATCAGTTAAATGAAGAATGAAAATGAAATCAGTTAAATGAAGATGAAATCAGTTAACGATGAAATCAGTTAACGATGAAATCAGTTAACGATGAAATCAGTTAAATGAAGATGAAATCAGTTAACGATGAAATCAGTTAACAATGAAATCAGTTAAATGAAGATGAAATCAGTTAACGATGAAATCAGTTAACGATGAAATCAGTTAACGATGAAATCAGTTAAATGAAGATGAAATCAGTTAACGATGAAATCAGTTAACGATGGAATCAGTTAACGATGAAATCAGTTAACGATGAAATCAGTTAAATGAAGATGAAATCAGTTAACGATGAAATCAGTTAACGATGAAATCAGTTAACGATGAAATCAATTAAATGAAGATGAAATCAGTTAACGATGAAATCAGTTAAATGAAGATGAAATCAGTTAACGATGAAATCAGTTAAATGAAGAATGAAAATGAAATCAGTTAAATGAAGATGAAATCAGTTAACGATGAAATCAGTTAACGATGAAATCAGTTAACGATGAAATCAGTTAAATGAAGATGAAATCAGTTAAATGAAGATGAAATCAGTTAACGATGAAATCAGTTAACGATGAAATCAGTTAACGATGGAATCAGTTAACGATGAAATCAGTTAACGATGAAATCAGTTAAATGAAGATGAAATCAGTTAACGATGAAATCAGTTAACGATGAAATCAGTTAACGATGAAATCAGTTAAATGAAGATGAAATCAGTTAACGATGAAATCAGTTAACGATGAAATCAGTTAAATGAAGATGAAATCAGTTAACGATGAAATCAGTTAACGATGAAATCAGTTAACGATGAAATCAATTAAATGAAGATGAAATCAGTTAACGATGAAATCAGTTAAATGAAGAATGAAAATGAAATCAGTTAAATGAAGATGAAATCAGTTAACGATGAAATCAGTTAACGATGAAATCAGTTAAATGAAGATGAAATCAGTTAACGATGAAATCAGTTAAATGAAGATGAAATCAGTTAACGATGAAATCAGTTAACGATGAAATCAGTTAACGATGGAATCAGTTAACGATGAAATCAGTTAACGATGAAATCAGTTAAATGAAGATGAAATCAGTTAACGATGAAATCAGTTAACGATGAAATCAGTTAAATGAAGATGAAATCAGTTAACGATGAAATCAGTTAAAGATGAAATCAGTTAACGATGAAATCAGTTAACGATGAAATCAGTTAAATGAAGATGAAATCAGTTAACGATGAAATCAGTTAACGATGAAATCAGTTAACGATGAAATCAGTTAACGATGGAATCAGTTAAATGAAGATGAAATCAGTTAACGATGAAATCAGTTAACGATGAAATCAGTTAAATGAAGATGAAATCAGTTAACGATGAAATCAGTTAAATGAAGATGAAATCAGTTAACGATGAAATCAGTTAAAGATGAAATCAGTTAACGATGAAATCAGTTAACGATGAAATCAGTTAAATGAAGATGAAATCAGTTAACGATGAAATCAGTTAAAGATGAAATCAGTTAACGATGAAATCAGTTAAATGAAGATGAAATCAGTTAACGATGAAATCAGTTAACGATGAAATCAGTTAACGATGAAATCAGTTAAATGAAGATGAAATCAGTTAACGATGAAATCAGTTAACGATGAAATCAGTTAACGATGAAATCAGTTAAATGAAGATGAAATCAGTTAACGATGAAATCAGTTAACGATGAAATCAGTTAACGATGAAATCAATTAAATGAAGATGAAATCAGTTAACGATGAAATCAGTTAAATGAAGATGAAATCAGTTAACGATGAAATCAGTTAAAGATGAAATCAGTTAACGATGAAATCAGTTAACGATGAAATCAGTTAAATGAAGATGAAATCAGTTAACGATGAAATCAGTTAACGATGAAATCAGTTAAATGAAGAATGAAAATGAAATCAGTTAAATGAAGATGAAATCAGTTAACGATGAAATCAGTTAACGATGAAATCAGTTAACGATGAAATCACTTAACGATGAAATCAGTTAAATGAAGATGAAATCAGTTAAATGAAGATGAAATCAGTTAACGATGAAATCAGTTAACGATGAAATCACTTAACGATGAAATCAGTTAAATGAAGATGAAATCAGTTAACGATGAAATCAGTTAAAGATGAAATCAGTTAACGATGGAATCAGTTAACGATGAAATCAGTTAACGATGAAATCAGTTAAATGAAGATGAAATCAGTTAACGATGAAATCAGTTAACGATGAAATCAGTTAAATGAAGAGGAAATCAGTTAACGATGAAATCAGTTAAAGATGAAATCAGTTAACGATGAAATCAGTTAACGATGAAATCAGTTAAATGAAGATGAAATCAGTTAACGATGAAATCAGTTAAAGATGAAATCAGTTAACGATGAAATCAGTTAACGATGAAATCAGTTAAATGAAGATGAAATCAGTTAACGATGAAATCAGTTAACGATGGAATCAGTTAACGATGAAATCAGTTAACGATGAAATCAGTTAAATGAAGATGAAATCAGTTAACGATGAAATCAGTTAACGATGAAATCAGTTAACGATGAAATCAATTAAATGAAGATGAAATCAGTTAACGATGAAATCAGTTAAATGAAGATGAAATCAGTTAAAGATGAAATCAGTTAACGATGAAATCAGTTAACGATGAAATCAGTTAAATGAAGATGAAATCAGTTAACGATGAAATCAGTTAACGATGAAATCAATTAACGATGAAATCAGTTAAATGAAGATGAAATCAGTTAACGATGAAATCAGTTAAAGATGAAATCAGTTAAATGAAGAATGAAGATGAAATCAGTTAACGATGAAATCAGTTAACGATGAAATCAGTTAACGATGAAATCAGTTAAATGAAGATGAAATCAGTTAACGATGAAATCAGTTAACGATGAAATCAGTTAACGATGAAATCAGTTAACGATGGAATCAGTTAAATGAAGATGAAATCAGTTCACGGTGGAATCAGTTAACGATGAAATCAGTTAACGATGAAATCAGTTAACGATGAAATCAGTTAACGATGGAATCAGTTAAATGAAGATGAAATCAGTTCACGGTGAAATCAGTTAACGATGGAATCAGTTAACGATGGAATCAGTTAACGATGAAATCAGTTAACGATGAAATCAGTTAAATGAAGATGAAATCAGTTAACGATGAAATCAGTTAACGATGGAATCAGTTAAATGAAGATGAAATCAGTTAACGATGAAATCAGTTAAATGAAGATGAAATCAGTTAACGATGAAATCAGTTAACGATGAAATCAGTTAACGATGAAATCAGTTAAATGAAGATGAAATCAGTTAACGATGAAATCAGTTAACGATGAAATCAGTTAAATGAAGAATGAAAATGAAATCAGTTAAATGAAGATGAAATCAGTTAACGATGAAATCAGTTAACGATGGAATCAGTTAACGATGGAATCAGTTAAATGAAGATGAAATCAGTTAACGATGGAATCAGTTAACGATGAAATCAGTTAAATGAAGATGAAATCAGTTAACGATGAAATCAGTTAAAGATGAAATCAGTTAACGATGAAATCAGTTAACGATGGAATCAGTTAACGATGGAATCAGTTAAATGAAGATGAAATCAGTTAACGATGGAATCAGTTAACGATGAAATCAGTTAAATGAAGATGAAATCAGTTAACGATGAAATCAGTTAAAGATGAAATCAGTTAACGATGAAATCAGTTAACGATGGAATCAGTTAACGATGAAATCAGTTAAATGAAGATGAAATCAGTTAACGATGAAATCAGTTAAAGATGAAATCAGTTAAAGATGAAATCAGTTAACGATGAAATCAGTTAACGATGAAATCAGTTAAATGAAGATGAAATCAGTTAAATGAAGATGAAATCAGTTAACGATGAAATCAGTTAACGATGAAATCAGTTAAATGAAGATGAAATCAGTTAAAGATGAAATCAGTTAACGATGAAATCAGTTAACGATGAAATCAGTTAAATGAAGATGAAATCAGTTAACGATGAAATCAGTTAACGATGAAATCAATTAACGATGAAATCAGTTAAATGAAGATGAAATCAGTTAACGATGAAATCAGTTAAAGATGAAATCAGTTAAATGAAGAATGAAGATGAAATCAGTTAACGATGAAATCAGTTAAATGAAGATGAAATCAGTTAACGATGAAATCAGTTAACGATGAAATCAGTTAACGATGAAATCAGTTAAATGAAGATGAAATCAGTTAACGATGAAATCAGTTAAATGAAGAATGAAGATGAAATCAGTTAACGATGAAATCAATTAACGATGAAATCAGTTAACGATGAAATCAGTTAAATGAAGATGAAATCAGTTAACGATGAAATCAGTTAACGATGAAATCAGTTAAATGAAGAATGAAAATGAAATCAGTTAAATGAAGATGAAATCAGTTAACGATGAAATCAGTTAACGATGAAATCAGTTAACGATGGAATCAGTTAAATGAAGATGAAATCAGTTCACGGTGAAATCAGTTCACGATGGAATCAGTTAACGATGGAATCAGTTAACGATGAGATCAGTTAACGATGAGATCAGTTAACGATGAAATCAGTTAAATGAAGATGAAATCAGTTAACGATGAAATCAGTTAACGATGGAATCAGTTAAATGAAGATGAAATCAGTAAACGATGAAATCAGTTAAATGAAGATGAAATCAGTTAACGATGAAATCAGTTAAAGATGAAATCAGTTAACGATGAAATCAGTTAACGATGAAATCAGTTAAATGAAGATGAAATCAGTTAACGATGAAATCAGTTAACGATGAAATCAGTTAAATGAAGATGAAATCAGTTAAATGAAGAATGAAAATGAAATCAGTTAAATGAAGATGAAATCAGTTAACGATGAAATCAGTTAACGATGGAATCAGTTAACGATGGAATCAGTTAAATGAAGATGAAATCAGTTAACGATGAAATCAGTTAACGATGAAATCAGTTAACGATGGAATCAGTTAACGATGAAATCAGTTAAATGAAGATGAAATCAGTTAACGATGAAATCAGTTAAAGATGAAATCAGTTAACGATGGAATCAGTTAACGATGAAATCAGTTAACGATGAAATCAGTTAAATGAAGATGAAATCAGTTAAAGATGAAATCAGTTAACGATGGAATCAGTTAAATGAAGATGAAATCAGTTAACGATGAAATCAGTTAAAGATGAAATCAGTTAACGATGAAATCAGTTAAGTGAAGAATGAAAATGAAATCAGTTAACGATGAAATCAGTTAACGATGAAATCAGTTAAATGAAGATGAAATCAGTTAATGATGAAATCAGTTAAAGATGAAATCAGTTAACGATGGAATCAGTTAAATGAAGATGAAATCAGTTAACGATGAAATCAGTTAACGATGAAATCAGTTAAATGAAGATGAAATCAGTTAACGATGAAATCAGTTAATGATGAAATCAGTTAACGATGAAATCAGTTAACGATGAAATCAGTTAAATGAAGATGAAATCAGTTAACGATGAAATCAGTTAACGATGAAATCAGTTAACGATGAAATCTGTTAAATGAAGAATGAAAATGAAATCAGTTAAATGAAGATGAAATCAGTTAACGATGAAATCAGTTAAAGATGAAATCAGTTAACGATGAAATCAGTTAAAGATGAAATCAGTTAACGATGAAATCAGTTAAATGAAGATGAAATCAGTTAACGATGAAATCAGTTAACGATGAAATCAGTTAACGATGAAATCAGTTAAATGAAGATGAAATCAGTTAACGATGAAATCAGTTAAATGAAGATGAAATCAGTTAACGAAGAAATCAGTTAACGATGGAATCAGTTAACGATGAAATCAGTTAACGATGAAATCAGTTAAATGAAGATGAAATCAGTTAAATGAAGATGAAATCAGTTAACGATGAAATCAGTTAAAGATGAAATCAGTTAACGATGAAATCAGTTAACGATGGAATCAGTTAAATGAAGATGAAATCAGTTAACGATGAAATCAGTTAACGATGAAATCAGTTAAATGAAGATGAAATCAATTAACGATGAAATCAGTTAAAGATGAAATCAGTTAACGATGGAATCAGTTAACGATGAAATCAGTTAACGATGAAATCAGTTAAATGAAGATGAAATCAGTTAACGATGAAATCAGTTAACGATGAAATCAGTTAAATGAAGATGAAATCAGTTAACGATGGAATCAGTTAACGATGAAATCAGTTAACGATGGAATCAGTTAACGATGAAATCAGTTAACGATGAAATCAGTTAACGATGAAATCAGTTAAATGAAGATGAAATCAGTTAACGATGAAATCAGTTAACGATGAAATCAGTTAAATGAAGATGAAATCAGTTAACGATGAAATCAGTTAACGATGAAATCAGTTAATGATGGAATCAGTTAAATGAAGATGAAATCAGTTAACGATGAAATCAGTTAAATGAAGATGAAATCAGTTAACGATGAAATCAGTTAAAGATGAAATCAGTTAACGATGAAATCAGTTAACGATGGAATCAGTTAAATGAAGATGAAATCAGTTAACGATGAAATCAGTTAACGATGAAATCAGTTAACGATGAAATCAGTTAAATGAAGATGAAATCAGTTAACGATGAAATCAGTTAACGATGAAATCAGTTAACGATGGAATCAGTTAAATGAAGATGAAATCAGTTAACGATGAAATCAGTTAACGATGAAATCAGTTAACGATGGAATCAGTTAAATGAAGATGAAATCAGTTAACGATGAAATCAGTTAAATGAAGATGAAATCAGTTAACGATGAAATCAGTTAACGATGGAATCAGTTAAATGAAGATGAAATCAGTTAACGATGAAATCAGTTAACGATGAAATCAGTTAAATGAAGATGAAATCAGTTAAATGAAGATGAAATCAGTTAACGATGAAATCAGTTAACGATGAAATCAGTTAAATGAAGATGAAATCAGTTAACGATGAAATCAGTTAAATGAAGATGAAATCAGTTAACGATGAAATCAGTTAAAGATGAAATCAGTTAACGATGGAATCAGTTAACGATGAAATCAGTTAAATGAAGATGAAATCAGTTAAATGAAGATGAAATCAGTTAAAGATGAAATCAGTTAACGATGAAATCAGTTAACGATGAAATCAGTTAACGATGAAATCAGTTAAATGAAGATGAAATCAGTTAACGATGAAATCAGTTAAATGAAGATGAAATCAGTTAACGATGAAATCAGTTAAAAATGAAATCAGTTAACGATGAAATCATTTAAATGAAGAATGAAAATGAAATCAGTTAAATGAAGATGAAATCAGTTAACGATGAAATCAGTTAACGATGGAATCAGTTAAATGAAGATGAAATCAGTTAACGATGAAATCAGTTAACGATGAAATCAGTTAAATGAAGATGAAATCAGTTAAATGAAGATGAAATCAGTTAACGATGAAATCAGTTAAATGAAGATGAAATCAGTTAACGATGAAATCAGTTAAAGATGAAATCAGTTAACGATGGAATCAGTTAACGATGAAATCAGTTAAATGAAGATGAAATCAGTTAACGATGAAATCAGTTAAATGAAGATGAAATCAGTTAACGATGAAATCAGTTAAAAATGAAATCAGTTAACGATGAAATCATTTAAATGAAGAATGAAAATGAAATCAGTTAAATGAAGATGAAATCAGTTAACGATGAAATCAGTTAACGATGAAATCAGTTAACGATGGAATCAGTTAAATGAAGATGAAATCAGTTAACGATGAAATCAGTTAAATGAAGATTAAATCAGTTAAATGAAGATGAAATCAGTTAACGATGAAATCAGTTAAAGATGAAATCAGTTAACGATGAAATCAGTTAACGATGAAATCAGTTAAAGATGAAATCAGTTAACGATGGAATCAGTTAACGATGAAATCAGTTAACGATGAAATCAGTTAAATGAAGATGAAATCAGTTAACGATGAAATCAGTTAACGATGAAATCAGTTAAATGAAGATGAAATCAGTTAACGATGGAATCAGTTAACGATGAAATCAGTTAACGATGGAATCAGTTAACGATGAAATCAGTTAACGATGAAATCAGTTAACGATGAAATCAGTTAAATGAAGATGAAATCAGTTAACGATGAAATCAGTTAAAGATGAAATCAGTTAACGATGAAATCAGTTAACGATGGAATCAGTTAAATGAAGATGAAATCAGTTAACGATGAAATCAGTTAACGATGAAATCAGTTAAATGAAGATGAAATCAGTTAACGATGAAATCAGTTAACGATGAAATCAGTTAACGATGGAATCAGTTAAATGAAGATGAAATCAGTTAACGATGAAATCAGTTAACGATGAAATCAGTTAACGATGGAATCAGTTAAATGAAGATGAAATCAGTTAACGATGAAATCAGTTAAATGAAGATGAAATCAGTTAACGATGAAATCAGTTAACGATGGAATCAGTTAAATGAAGATGAAATCAGTTAACGATGAAATCAGTTAACGATGAAATCAGTTAAATGAAGATGAAATCAGTTAAATGAAGATGAAATCAGTTAACGATGAAATCAGTTAACGATGAAATCAGTTAACGATGAAATCAGTTAAATGAAGATGAAATCAGTTAACGATGAAATCAGTTAAATGAAGATGAAATCAGTTAACGATGAAATCAGTTAAAGATGAAATCAGTTAACGATGGAATCAGTTAACGATGAAATCAGTTAAATGAAGATGAAATCAGTTAAATGAAGATGAAATCAGTTAAAGATGAAATCAGTTAACGATGAAATCAGTTAACGATGAAATCAGTTAACGATGAAATCAGTTAAATGAAGATGAAATCAGTTAACGATGAAATCAGTTAAATGAAGATGAAATCAGTTAACGATGAAATCAGTTAAAAATGAAATCAGTTAACGATGAAATCATTTAAATGAAGAATGAAAATGAAATCAGTTAAATGAAGATGAAATCAGTTAACGATGAAATCAGTTAACGATGGAATCAGTTAAATGAAGATGAAATCAGTTAACGATGAAATCAGTTAACGATGAAATCAGTTAAATGAAGATGAAATCAGTTAAATGAAGATGAAATCAGTTAACGATGAAATCAGTTAACGATGAAATCAGTTAACGATGAAATCAGTTAAATGAAGATGAAATCAGTTAACGATGAAATCAGTTAAATGAAGATGAAATCAGTTAACGATGAAATCAGTTAAAGATGAAATCAGTTAACGATGGAATCAGTTAACGATGAAATCAGTTAAATGAAGATGAAATCAGTTAACGATGAAATCAGTTAAATGAAGATGAAATCAGTTAACGATGAAATCAGTTAAAAATGAAATCAGTTAACGATGAAATCATTTAAATGAAGAATGAAAATGAAATCAGTTAAATGAAGATGAAATCAGTTAACGATGAAATCAGTTAACGATGAAATCAGTTAACGATGGAATCAGTTAAATGAAGATGAAATCAGTTAACGATGAAATCAGTTAAATGAAGATTAAATCAGTTAAATGAAGATGAAATCAGTTAACGATGAAATCAGTTAAAGATGAAATCAGTTAACGATGAAATCAGTTAACGATGAAATCAGTTAAATGAAGATGAAATCAGTTAACGATGAAATCAGTTAAATGAAGATGAAATCAGTTAACGATGAAATCAGTTAAAGATGAAATCAGTTACATGAAGATTAAATCAGTTAACGATGAAATCAGTTAAATGAAGAATGAAAATGAAATCAGTTAAATGAAGATGAAATCAGTTAACGATGAAATCAGTAAACGATGAAATCAGTTAACGATGGAATCAGTTAAATGAAGATGAAATCAGTTAACGATGAAATCAGTTAAATGAAGATGAAATCAGTTAAATGAAGATGAAATCAGTTAACGATGAAATCAGTTAAAGATGAAATCAGTTACATGAAGATTAAATCAGTTAACGATGAAATCAGTTAAAGATGAAATCAGTTAACGATGAAATCAGTTAAGTGAAGAATGAAAATGAAATCAGTTAACGATGAAATCAGTTAACGATGAAATCAGTTAAATGAAGATGAAATCAGTTAATGATGAAATCAGTTAAAGATGAAATCAGTTAACGATGGAATCAGTTAAATGAAGATGAAATCAGTTAACGATGAAATCAGTTAACGATGAAATCAGTTAAATGAAGATGAAATCAGTTAACGATGAAATCAGTTAACGATGAAATCAGTTAAATGAAGATGAAATCAGTTAACGATGAAATCAGTTAACGATGAAATCAGTTAACGATGAAATCTGTTAAATGAAGAATGAAAATGAAATCAGTTAAATGAAGATGAAATCAGTTAACGATGAAATCAGTTAAAGATGAAATCAGTTAACGATGAAATCAGTTAACGATGAAATCAATTAACGATGAAATCAGTTAAATGAAGATGAAATCAGTTAACGATGAAATCAGTTAACGATGAAATCAGTTAAATGAAGAATGAAGATGAAATCAGTTAACGATGAAATCAGTTAACGATGAAATCAGTTAACGATGAAATCAGTTAAATGAAGATGAAATCAGTTAACGATGAAATCAGTTAACGATGAAATCAGTTAACGATGAAATCAGTTAACGATGAAATCAGTTAAATGAAGATGAAATCAGTTAACGATGAAATCAGTTAAATGAAGATGAAATCAGTTAACGAAGAAATCAGTTAACGATGGAATCAGTTAACGATGAAATCAGTTAACGATGAAATCAGTTAAATGAAGATGAAATCAGTTAAATGAAGATGAAATCAGTTAACGATGAAATCAGTTAAAGATGAAATCAGTTAACGATGAAATCAGTTAACGATGGAATCAGTTAAATGGAGATGAAATCAGTTAACGATGAAATCAGTTAACGATGAAATCAGTTAAATGAAGATGAAATCAATTAACGATGAAATCAGTTAAAGATGAAATCAGTTAACGATGGAATCAGTTAACGATGAAATCAGTTAACGATGAAATCAGTTAAATGAAGATGAAATCAGTTAACGATGAAATCAGTTAACGATGAAATCAGTTAAATGAAGATGAAATCAGTTAACGATGGAATCAGTTAACGATGAAATCAGTTAACGATGGAATCAGTTAACGATGAAATCAGTTAACGATGAAATCAGTTAACGATGAAATCAGTTAAATGAAGATGAAATCAGTTAACGATGAAATCAGTTAACGATGAAATCAGTTAAATGAAGATGAAATCAGTTAACGATGAAATCAGTTAACGATGAAATCAGTTAATGATGGAATCAGTTAAATGAAGATGAAATCAGTTAACGATGAAATCAGTTAAATGAAGATGAAATCAGTTAACGATGAAATCAGTTAAAGATGAAATCAGTTAACGATGAAATCAGTTAACGATGGAATCAGTTAAATGAAGATGAAATCAGTTAACGATGAAATCAGTTAACGATGAAATCAGTTAACGATGAAATCAGTTAACGATGAAATCAGTTAAATGAAGATGAAATCAGTTAACGATGAAATCAGTTAACGATGGAATCAGTTAAATGAAGATGAAATCAGTTAACGATGAAATCAGTTAACGATGAAATCAGTTAACGATGGAATCAGTTAAATGAAGATGAAATCAGTTAACGATGAAATCAGTTAAATGAAGATGAAATCAGTTAACGATGAAATCAGTTAACGATGGAATCAGTTAAATGAAGATGAAATCAGTTAACGATGAAATCAGTTAACGATGAAATCAGTTAAATGAAGATGAAATCAGTTAAATGAAGATGAAATCAGTTAACGATGAAATCAGTTAACGATGAAATCAGTTAAATGAAGATGAAATCAGTTAACGATGAAATCAGTTAAATGAAGATGAAATCAGTTAACGATGAAATGAGTTAAAGATGAAATCAGTTAACGATGGAATCAGTTAACGATGAAATCAGTTAAATGAAGATGAAATCAGTTAAATGAAGATGAAATCAGTTAAAGATGAAATCAGTTAACGATGAAATCAGTTAACGATGAAATCAGTTAACGATGAAATCAGTTAAATGAAGATGAAATCAGTTAACGATGAAATCAGTTAAATGAAGATGAAATCAGTTAACGATGAAATCAGTTAAAAATGAAATCAGTTAACGATGAAATCATTTAAATGAAGAATGAAAATGAAATCAGTTAAATGAAGATGAAATCAGTTAACGATGAAATCAGTTAACGATGGAATCAGTTAAATGAAGATGAAATCAGTTAACGATGAAATCAGTTAACGATGAAATCAGTTAAATGAAGATGAAATCAGTTAAATGAAGATGAAATCAGTTAACGATGAAATCAGTTAACGATGAAATCAGTTAAATGAAGATGAAATCAGTTAACGATGAAATCAGTTAAATGAAGATGAAATCAGTTAACGATGAAATCAGTTAAAGATGAAATCAGTTAACGATGGAATCAGTTAACGATGAAATCAGTTAAATGAAGATGAAATCAGTTAACGATGAAATCAGTTAAATGAAGATGAAATCAGTTAACGATGAAATCAGTTAAAAATGAAATCAGTTAACGATGAAATCATTTAAATGAAGAATGAAAATGAAATCAGTTAAATGAAGATGAAATCAGTTAACGATGAAATCAGTTAACGATGAAATCAGTTAACGATGGAATCAGTTAAATGAAGATGAAATCAGTTAACGATGAAATCAGTTAAATGAAGATTAAATCAGTTAAATGAAGATGAAATCAGTTAACGATGAAATCAGTTAAAGATGAAATCAGTTAACGATGAAATCAGTTAACGATGAAATCAGTTAAAGATGAAATCAGTTAACGATGGAATCAGTTAACGATGAAATCAGTTAACGATGAAATCAGTTAAATGAAGATGAAATCAGTTAACGATGAAATCAGTTAACGATGAAATCAGTTAAATGAAGATGAAATCAGTTAACGATGGAATCAGTTAACGATGAAATCAGTTAACGATGGAATCAGTTAACGATGAAATCAGTTAACGATGAAATCAGTTAACGATGAAATCAGTTAAATGAAGATGAAATCAGTTAACGATGAAATCAGTTAAAGATGAAATCAGTTAACGATGAAATCAGTTAACGATGGAATCAGTTAAATGAAGATGAAATCAGTTAACGATGAAATCAGTTAACGATGAAATCAGTTAAATGAAGATGAAATCAGTTAACGATGAAATCAGTTAACGATGAAATCAGTTAACGATGGAATCAGTTAAATGAAGATGAAATCAGTTAACGATGAAATCAGTTAACGATGAAATCAGTTAACGATGGAATCAGTTAAATGAAGATGAAATCAGTTAACGATGAAATCAGTTAAATGAAGATGAAATCAGTTAACGATGAAATCAGTTAACGATGGAATCAGTTAAATGAAGATGAAATCAGTTAACGATGAAATCAGTTAACGATGAAATCAGTTAAATGAAGATGAAATCAGTTAAATGAAGATGAAATCAGTTAACGATGAAATCAGTTAACGATGAAATCAGTTAACGATGAAATCAGTTAAATGAAGATGAAATCAGTTAACGATGAAATCAGTTAAATGAAGATGAAATCAGTTAACGATGAAATCAGTTAAAGATGAAATCAGTTAACGATGGAATCAGTTAACGATGAAATCAGTTAAATGAAGATGAAATCAGTTAAATGAAGATGAAATCAGTTAAAGATGAAATCAGTTAACGATGAAATCAGTTAACGATGAAATCAGTTAACGATGAAATCAGTTAACGATGAAATCAGTTAAATGAAGATGAAATCAGTTAACGATGAAATCAGTTAAATGAAGATGAAATCAGTTAACGATGAAATCAGTTAAAAATGAAATCAGTTAACGATGAAATCATTTAAATGAAGAATGAAAATGAAATCAGTTAAATGAAGATGAAATCAGTTAACGATGAAATCAGTTAACGATGGAATCAGTTAAATGAAGATGAAATCAGTTAACGATGAAATCAGTTAACGATGAAATCAGTTAAATGAAGATGAAATCAGTTAAATGAAGATGAAATCAGTTAACGATGAAATCAGTTAACGATGAAATCAGTTAACGATGAAATCAGTTAAATGAAGATGAAATCAGTTAACGATGAAATCAGTTAAATGAAGATGAAATCAGTTAACGATGAAATCAGTTAAAGATGAAATCAGTTAACGATGGAATCAGTTAACGATGAAATCAGTTAAATGAAGATGAAATCAGTTAACGATGAAATCAGTTAAATGAAGATGAAATCAGTTAACGATGAAATCAGTTAAAAATGAAATCAGTTAACGATGAAATCATTTAAATGAAGAATGAAAATGAAATCAGTTAAATGAAGATGAAATCAGTTAACGATGAAATCAGTTAACGATGAAATCAGTTAACGATGGAATCAGTTAAATGAAGATGTAATCAGTTTACGATGAAATCAGTTAAATGAAGATTAAATCAGTTAAATGAAGATGAAATCAGTTAACGATGAAATCAGTTAAAGATGAAATCAGTTAACGATGAAATCAGTTAACGATGAAATCAGTTAAATGAAGATGAAATCAGTTAACGATGAAATCAGTTAAATGAAGATGAAATCAGTTAACGATGAAATCAGTTAAAGATGAAATCAGTTACATGAAGATTAAATCAGTTAACGATGAAATCAGTTAAATGAAGAATGAAAATGAAATCAGTTAAATGAAGATGAAATCAGTTAACGATGAAATCAGTAAACGATGAAATCAGTTAACGATGGAATCAGTTAAATGAAGATGAAATCAGTTAACGATGAAATCAGTTAAATGAAGATGAAATCAGTTAAATGAAGATGAAATCAGTTAACGATGAAATCAGTTAAAGATGAAATCAGTTACATGAAGATTAAATCAGTTAACGATGAAATCAGTTAAAGATGAAATCAGTTAACGATGAAATCAGTTAAGTGAAGAATGAAAATGAAATCAGTTAACGATGAAATCAGTTAACGATGAAATCAGTTAAATGAAGATGAAATCAGTTAATGATGAAATCAGTTAAAGATGAAATCAGTTAACGATGGAATCAGTTAAATGAAGATGAAATCAGTTAACGATGAAATCAGTTAACGATGAAATCAGTTAAATGAAGATGAAATCAGTTAACGATGAAATCAGTTAACGATGAAATCAGTTAAATGAAGATGAAATCAGTTAACGATGAAATCAGTTAACGATGAAATCAGTTAACGATGAAATCTGTTAAATGAAGAATGAAAATGAAATCAGTTAAATGAAGATGAAATCAGTTAACGATGAAATCAGTTAAAGATGAAATCAGTTAACGATGAAATCAGTTAACGATGAAATCAATTAACGATGAAATCAGTTAAATGAAGATGAAATCAGTTAACGATGAAATCAGTTAACGATGAAATCAGTTAAATGAAGAATGAAGATGAAATCAGTTAACGATGAAATCAGTTAACGATGAAATCAGTTAACGATGAAATCAGTTAAATGAAGATGAAATCAGTTAACGATGAAATCAGTTAACGATGAAATCAGTTAACGATGAAATCAGTTAAATGAAGATGAAATCAGTTAACGATGAAATCAGTTAACGATGAAATCAGTTAACGATGAAATCACTTAACGATGAAATCAGTTAAATGAAGATGAAATCAGTTAACGATGAAATCAGTTAAATGAAGATGAAATCAGTTAACGATGAAATCAGTTAAAGATGAAATCAGTTAAAGATGAAATCAGTTAACGATGAAATCAGTTAACGATGAAATCAGTTAAATGAAGATGAAATCAGTTAACGATGAAATCAGTTAACGATGAAATCAGTTAAATGAAGATGAAATCAATTAACGATGAAATCAGTTAACGATGAAATCAGTTAACGATGGAATCAGTTAGCGATGAAATCAGTTAACGATGAAATCAGTTAAATGAAGATGAAATCAGTTAACGATGAAATCAGTTAACGATGAAATCAGTTAACGATGAAATCAATTAAATGAAGATGAAATCAGTTAACGATGAAATCAGTTAAATGAAGATGAAATCAGTTAACGATGAAATCAGTTAAAGATGAAATCAGTTAACGATGAAATCAGTTAAATGAAGATGAAATCAGTTAACGATGAAATCAGTTAAAGATGAAATCAGTTAACGATGAAATCAGTTAACGATGGAATCAGTTAACGATGAAATCAGTTAAATGAAGATGAAATCAGTTAACGATGAAATCAGTTAAAGATGAAATCAGTTAACGATGAAATCAGTTAACGATGAAATCAGTTAAATGAAGATGAAATCAGTTAACGATGAAATCAGTTAAAGATGAAATCAGTTAACGATGAAATCAGTTAAATGAAGATGAAATCAGTTAAATGAAGATGAAATCAGTTAACGATGAAATCAGTTAACGATGAAATCAGTTAAATGAAGATGAAATCAGTTAACGATGAAATCAGTTAACGATGAAATCATTTAAATGAAGAATGAAAATGAAATCAGTTAAATGAAGATGAAATCAGTTAACGATGAAATCAGTTAACGATGGAATCAGTTAAATGAAGATGAAATCAGTTAACGATGAAATCAGTTAACGATGAAATCAGTTAAATGAAGATGAAATCAGTTAAATGAAGATGAAATCAGTTAACGATGAAATCAGTTAACGATGAAATCAGTTAAATGAAGATGAAATCAGTTAACAATGAAATCAGTTAACAATGAAATCAGTTAAATGAAGATGAAATCAGTTAACGATGAAATCAGTTAAAGATGAAATCAGTTAACGATGGAATCAGTTAACGATGAAATCAGTTAAATGAAGATGAAATCAGTTAACGATGAAATCAGTTAAAGATGAAATCAGTTAACGATGAAATCAGTTAACGATGAAATCAGTTAAATGAAGATGAAATCAGTTAACGATGAAATCAGTTAAATGAAGATGAAATCAGTTAACGATGAAATCAGTTAAAAATGAAATCAGTTAACGATGAAATCATTTAAATGAAGAATGAAAATGAAATCAGTTAAATGAAGATGAAATCAGTTAACGATGAAATCAGTTAACGATGAAATCAGTTAACGATGGAATCAGTTAAATGAAGATGAAATCAGTTAAATGAAGATGAAATCAGTTAACGATGAAATCAGTTAACGATGAAATCAGTTAACGATGAAATCAGTTAACGATGAAATCAATTAACGATGAAATCAGTTAACGATGAAATCAATTAACGATGAAATCAGTTAACGATGGAATCAGTTAAATGAAGATTAAATCAGTTAAATGAAGATGAAATCAGTTAACGATGAAATCAGTTAACGATGAAATCAGTTAACGATGAAATCAATTAACGATGAAATCAGTTAAATGAAGATGAAATCAGTTAAATGAAGATGAAATCAGTTAAATGAAGATGAAATCAGTTAACGATGAAATCAGTTAACGATGAAATCAGTTAACGATGAAATCAGTTAACGATGAAATCAATTAACGATGAAATCAGTTAAATGAAGATGAAATCAGTTAAATGAAGATGAAATCAGTTAAATGAAGATGAAATCAGTTAACGATGAAATCAGTTAACGATGAAATCAGTTAACGATGAAATCAATTAACGATGAAATCAGTTAACGATGAAATCAATTAACGATGAAATCAGTTAACGATGGAATCAGTTAAATGAAGATTAAATCAGTTAAATGAAGATGAAATCAGTTAACGATGAAATCAGTTAACGATGAAATCAGTTAACGATGAAATCAATTAACGATGAAATCAGTTAAATGAAGATGGAATCAGTTAAATGAAGATGAAATCAGTTAACGATGAAATCAGTTAACGATGAAATCAGTTAACGATGAAATCAGTTAACGATGAAATCAATTAACGATGAAATCAGTTAACGATGGAATCAGTTAAATGAAGATTAAATCAGTTAAATGAAGATGAAATCAGTTAACGATGAAATCAGTTAACGATGAAATCAGTTAACGATGAAATCAATTAACGATGAAATCAGTTAAATGAAGATGAAATCAGTTAACGATGAAATCAGTTAAAGATGAAATCAGTTAAATGAAGAATGAAGATGAAATCAGTTAACGATGAAATCAGTTAACGATGAAATCAGTTAACGATGAAATCAGTTAAATGAAGATGAAATCAGTTCACGATGAAATCAGTTCACGATGAAATCAGTTAAATGAAGAATGAAAATGAAATCAGTTTAATGAAGATGAAATCAGTTAACGATGAAATCAGTTAACGATGAAATCAGTTAACGATGGAATCAGTTAAATGAAGATGAAATCAGTTCACGGTGAAATCAGTTAACGATGGAATCAGTTAACGATGAGATCAGTTAACGATGAAATCAGTTAAATGAAGATGAAATCAGTTAACGATGAAATCAGTTAACGATGGAATCAGTTAAATGAAGATGAAATCAGTTAACGATGAAATCAGTTAAATGAAGATGAAATCAGTTAACGATGAAATCAGTTAAATGAAGATGAAATCAGTTAACGATGAAATCAGTTAACGATGAAATCAGTTAAATGAAGATGAAATCAGTTAACGATGAAATCAGTTAACGATGGAATCAGTTGACGATGAAATCAGTTAACGATGAAATCAGTTAAATGAAGATGAAATCAGTTAACGATGAAATCAGTTAACGATGAAATCAGTTAAATGAAGATGAAATCAGTTAACGATGAAATCAGTTAACGATGAAATCAGTTAACGATGAAATCACTTAACGATGAAATCAGTTAAATGAAGATGAAATCAGTTAACGATGAAATCAGTTAAAGATGAAATCAGTTAACGATGGAATCAGTTAACGATGAAATCAGTTAAATTAAGATGAAATCAGTTAAATGAAGATGAAATCAGTTAACGATGAAATCAGTTAACGATGAAATCAGTTAAAGATGAAATCAGTTAACGATGAAATCAGTTAACGATGAAATCAGTTAAATGAAGATGAAATCAGTTAACGATGAAATCAGTTAACGATGAAATCAGTTAAATGAAGATGAAATCAGTTAACGATGAAATCAGTTAACGATGGAATCAGTTAACGATGAAATCAGTTAACGATGAAATCAGTTAAATGAAGATGAAATCAGTTAACGATGAAATCAGTTAACGATGAAATCAGTTAACGATGAAATCAATTAAATGAAGATGAAATCAGTTAACGATGAAATCAGTTAAATGAAGATGAAATCAGTTAACGATGAAATCAGTTAAAGATGAAATCAGTTAACGATGAAATCAGTTAAAGATGAAATCAGTTAAATGAAGATGAAATCAGTTAACGATGAAATCAGTTAAAGATGAAATCAGTTAACGATGAAATCAGTTAACGATGGAATCAGTTAACGATGAAATCAGTTAAATGAAGATGAAATCAGTTAACGATGAAATCAGTTAACGATGAAATCAGTTAACGATGAAATCAGTTAACGATGAAATCAGTTAAATGAAGATGAAATCAGTTAAATGAAGATGAAATCAGTTAACGATGAAATCAGTTAACGATGAAATCAGTTAAATGAAGATGAAATCAGTTAAAGATGAAATCAGTTAAAGATGAAATCAGTTAACGATGAAATCAGTTAAATGAAGATGAAATCAGTTAACGATGAAATCAGTTAACGATGAAATCAATTAACGATGAAATCAGTTAAATGAAGATGAAATCAGTTAACGATGAAATCAGTTAACGATGAAATCAGTTAAATGAAGAATGAAGATGAAATCAGTTAACGATGAAATCAGTTAACGATGAAATCAGTTAAATGAAGATGAAATCAGTTAACGATGAAATCAGTTAACGATGAAATCAGTTAAATGAAGATGAAATCAGTTAACGATGAAATCAGTTAACGATGGAATCAGTTAAATGAAGATGAAATCAGTTCACGGTGAAATCAGTTAACGATGGAATCAGTTAACGATGGAATCAGTTAACGATGAGATCAGTTAACGATGAAATCAGTTAACGATGAAATCAGTTAAATGAAGATGAAATCAGTTAACGATGAAATCAGTTAACGATGGAATCAGTTAAATGAAGATGAAATCAGTTAACGATGAAATCAGTTAAATGAAGATGAAATCAGTTAACGATGAAATCAGTTAACGATGAAATCAGTTAAATGAAGATGAAATCAGTTAACGATGAAATCAGTTAACGATGAAATCAGTTAAATGAAGATGAAATCAGTTAACGATGAAATCAGTTAACGATGAAATCAGTTAAATGAAGAATGAAAATGAAATCAGTTAAATGAAGATGAAATCAGTTAACGATGAAATCAGTTAAATGAAGATGAAATCAGTTAACGATGAAATCAGTTAAAGATGAAATCAGTTAACGATGAAATCAGTTAACGATGAAATCAGTTAAATGAAGATGAAATCAGTTAACGATGAAATCAGTTAAAGATGAAATCAGTTAACGATGAAATCAGTTAACGATGGAATCAGTTAAATGAAGATGAAATCAGTTAACGATGAAATCAGTTAAAGATGAAATCAGTTAACGATGAAATCAGTTAACGATGAAATCAGTTAAATGAAGATGAAATCAGTTAAATGAAGATGAAATCAGTTAACGATGAAATCAGTTAACGATGAAATCAGTTAAATGAAGATGAAATCAGTTAAAGATGAAATCAGTTAACGATGAAATCAGTTAACGATGAAATCAGTTAAATGAAGATGAAATCAGTTAACGATGAAATCAGTTAACGATGAAATCAATTAACGATGAAATCAGTTAAATGAAGATGAAATCAGTTAACGATGAAATCAGTTAAAGATGAAATCAGTTAAATGAAGAATGAAGATGAAATCAGTTAACGATGAAATCAGTTAAATGAAGATGAAATCAGTTAACGATGAAATCAGTTAACGATGAAATCAGTTAAATGAAGATGAAATCAGTTAACGATGAAATCAGTTAAATGAAGAATGAAGATGAAATCAGTTAACGATGAAATCAATTAACGATGAAATCAGTTAACGATGAAATCAGTTAAATGAAGATGAAATCAGTTAACGATGAAATCAGTTAACGATGAAATTAGTTAAATGAAGAATGAAAATGAAATCAGTTAAATGAAGATGAAATCAGTTTACGATGAAATCAGTTAACGATGAAATCAGTTAACGATGGAATCAGTTAACGATGGAATCAGTTAAATGAAGATGAAATCAGTTCACGGTGAAATCAGTTAACGATGGAATCAGTTAACGATGGGATCAGTTAACGATGAGATCAGTTAACGATGAAATCAGTTAAATGAAGATGAAATCAGTTAACGATGAAATCAGTTAACGATGGAATCAGTTAAATGAAGATGAAATCAGTTAACGATGAAATCAGTTAAATGAAGATGAAATCAGTTAACGATGAAATCAGTTAAAGATGAAATCAGTTAACGATGAAATCAGTTAACGATGAAATCAGTTAACGATGAAATCAGTTAAATGAAGATGAAATCAGTTAACGATGAAATCAGTTAAATGAAGATGAAATCAGTTAACGATGAAATCAGTTAAATGAAGAATGAAAATGAAATCAGTTAAATGAAGATGAAATCAGTTAACGATGGAATCAGTTAACGATGGAATCAGTTAAATGAAGATGAAATCAGTTAACGATGAAATCAGTTAAATGAAGATGAAATCAGTTAACGATGGAATCAGTTAACGATGAAATCAGTTAACGATGAAATCAGTTAAATGAAGATGAAATCAGTTAACGATGAAATCAGTTAACGATGAAATCAGTTAAATGAAGATGAAATCAGTTAAAGATGAAATCAGTTAACGATGAAATCAGTTAAATGAAGATGAAATCAGTTAACGATGAAATCAGTTAACGATGGAATCAGTTAACGATGAAATCAGTTAACGATGAAATCAGTTAAATGAAGATGAAATCAGTTAACGATGAAATCAGTTAACGATGAAATCAGTTAACGATGAAATCAATTAAATGAAGATGAAATCAGTTAACGATGAAATCAGTTAAATGAAGATGAAATCAGTTAACGATGAAATCAGTTAAAGATGAAATCAGTTAACGATGGAATCAGTTAACGATGAAATCAGTTAACGATGAAATCAGTTAAATGAAGATGAAATCAGTTAACGATGAAATCAGTTAACGATGGAATCAGTTAAATGAAGATGAAATCAGTTAACGATGAAATCAGTTAACGATGAAATCAGTTAACGATGAAATCAGTTAAATGAAGATGAAATCAGTCAACGATGAAATCAGTTAAAGATGAAATCAGTTAACGATGAAATCAGTTAAATGAAGACGAAATCAGTTAACGATGAAATCAGTTAAATGAAGATGAAATCAGTTAACGATGAAATCAGTTAAATGAAGATGAAATCAGTTAACGATGAAATCAGTTAACGATGAAATCAGTTAAATGAAGATGAAATCAGTTAACGATGAAATCAGTTAAATGAAGATGAAATCAGTTAACGATGAAATCAGTTAACGATGAAATCAGTTAAATGAAGATGAAATCAGTTAACGATGAAATCAGTTAACGATGAAATCACTTAACGATGAAATCAGTTAAATGAAGATGAAATCAGTTAACGATGAAATCAGTTAAAGATGAAATCAGTTAACGATGGAATCAGTTAACGATGAAATCAGTTAACGATGAAATCAGTTAAATGAAGATGAAATCAGTTAACGATGAAATCAGTTAACGATGAAATCAGTTAAATGAAGATGAAATCAGTTAACGATGAAATCAGTTAACGATGAAATCAGTTAACGATGAAATCAGTTAAATGAAGATGAAATCAGTTAACGATGAAATCAGTTAACGATGAAATCAGTTAAAGATGAAATCAGTTAACGATGAAATCAGTTAAATGAAGATGAAATCAGTTAACGATGAAATCAGTTAACGATGAAATCAGTTAACGATGAAATCAATTAAATGAAGATGAAATCAGTTAACGATGAAATCAGTTAAATGAAGATGAAATCAGTTAACGATGAAATCAGTTAAATGAAGATGAAATCAGTTAACGATGAAATCAGTTAAATGAAGAATGAAAATGAAATCAGTTAAATGAAGATGAAATCAGTTAACGATGAAATCAGTTAAATGAAGATGAAATCAGTTAACGATGAAATCAGTTAACGATGAAATCAGTTAAATGAAGATGAAATCAGTTAACGATGAAATCAGTTAAATGAAGATGAAATCAGTTAACGATGAAATCAGTTAACGATGAAATCAGTTAACGATGGAATCAGTTAACGATGAAATCAGTTAACGATGAAATCAGTTAAATGAAGATGAAATCAGTTAACGATGAAATCAGTTAACGATGAAATCAGTTAACGATGAAATCAGTTAAATGAAGATGAAATCAGTTAACGATGAAATCAGTTAAAGATGAAATCAGTTAACGATGAAATCAGTTAACGATGAAATCAGTTAAATGAAGATGAAATCAGTTAACGATGAAATCAGTTAACGATGAAATCAGTTAACGATGGAATCAGTTAAATGAAGATGAAATCAGTTAAAGATGAAATCAGTTAACGATGAAATCAGTTAACGATGAAATCAGTTAAATGAAGATGAAATCAGTTAACGATGAAATCAGTTAACGATGAAATCAGTTAAATGAAGATGAAATCAGTTAACGATGAAATCAGTTAAATGAAGATGAAATCAGTTAACGATGAAATCAGTTAACGATGAAATCAGTTAAATGAAGATGAAATCAGTTAACGATGAAATCAGTTAAATGAAGAATGAAAATGAAATCAGTTAAATGAAGATGAAATCAGTTAACGATGAAATCAGTTAACGATGAAATCAGTTAACGATGGAATCAGTTAACGATTAAATAAGTTAACGATGAAATAAGTTAAATGAAGATGAAATCAGTTAACGATGAAATCAGTTAACAATGAAATCAGTTAAATGAAGATGAAATCAGTTAACGATGAAATCAGTTAACGATGAAATCACTTAACGATGAAATCAGTTAAATGAAGATGAAATCAGTTAACGATGAAATCAGTTAAAGATGAAATCAGTTAACGATGGAATCAGTTAACGATGAAATCAGTTAACGATGAAATCAGTTAAATGAAGATGAAATCAGTTAACGATGAAATCAGTTAACGATGAAATCAGTTAAATGAAGATGAAATCAGTTAACGATGAAATCAGTTAACGATGAAATCAGTTAACGATGAAATCAGTTAAATGAAGATGAAATCAGTTAACGATGAAATCAGTTAACGATGAAATCAGTTAACGATGAAATCAGTTAAATGAAGATGAAATCAGTTAACGATGAAATCAGTTAACGATGAAATCAGTTAAATGAAGATGAAATCAGTTAACGATGAAATCAGTTAACGATGAAATCAGTTAACGATGGAATCAGTTAACGATGAAATCAGTTAACGATGAAATCAGTTAAATGAAGATGAAATCAGTTAACGATGAAATCAGTTAACGATGAAATCAGTTAACGATGAAATCAGTTAAATGAAGATGAAATCAGTTAACGATGAAATCAGTTAACGATGAAATCAGTTAACGATGAAATCAGTTAAATGAAGATGAAATCAGTTAACGATGAAATCAGTTAACGATGAAATCAGTTAAATGAAGATGAAATCAGTTAACGATGAAATCAGTTAACGATGAAATCAGTTAACGATGGAATCAGTTAACGATGAAATCAGTTAACGATGAAATCAGTTAAATGAAGATGAAATCAGTTAACGATGAAATCAGTTAACGATGAAATCAGTTAAATGAAGATGAAATCAGTTAACGATGAAATCAGTTAAAGATGAAATCAGTTAACGATGAAATCAGTTAACGATGAAATCAGTTAAATGAAGATGAAATCAGTTAACGATGAAATCAGTTAAATGAAGATGAAATCAGTTAACGATGAAATCAGTTAACGATGAAATCAGTTAACGATGGAATCAGTTAAATGAAGATGAAATCAGTTAATGATGAAATCAGTTAACGATGAAATCAGTTAACGATGAAATCAGTTAAATGAAGATGAAATCAGTTAACGATGAAATCAGTTAACGATGAAATCAGTTAACGATGAAATCAATTAAATGAAGATGAAATCAGTTAACGATGAAATCAGTTAAATGAAGATGAAATCAGTTAACGATGAAATCAGTTAAAGATGAAATCAGTTAACGATGAAATCAGTTAACGATGAAATCAGTTAACGATGAAATCAGTTAAATGAAGATGAAATCAGTTAACGATGAAATCAGTTAAATGAAGAATGAAAATGAAATCAGTTAAATGAAGATGAAATCAGTTAACGATGAAATCAGTTAACGATGAAATCAGTTAACGATGGAATCAGTTAACGATGAAATCAGTTAAATGAAGATGAAATCAGTTAACGATGAAATCAGTTAACAATGAAATCAGTTAAATGAAGATGAAATCAGTTAACGATGAAATCAGTTAACGATGAAATCACTTAACGATGAAATCAGTTAAATGAAGATGAAATCAGTTAACGATGAAATCAGTTAAAGATGAAATCAGTTAACGATGGAATCAGTTAACGATGAAATCAGTTAAATGAAGATGAAATCAGTTAACGATGAAATCAGTTAACGATGAAATCAGTTAAATGAAGATGAAATCAGTTAACGATGAAATCAGTTAAAGATGAAATCAGTTAACGATGAAATCAGTTAACGATGAAATCAGTTAAATGAAGATGAAATCAGTTAACGATGAAATCAGTTAAAGATGAAATCAGTTAACGATGAAATCAGTTAAATGAAGATGAAATCAGTTAACGATGAAATCAGTTAACGATGAAATCAGTTAACGATGAAATCAGTTAAATGAAAATGAAATCAGTTAACGATGAAATCAGTTAACGATGAAATCAATTAAATGAAGATGAAATCAGTTAACGATGAAATCAGTTAAATGAAGATGAAATCAGTTAACGATGAAATCAGTTAAATGAAGAATGAAAATGAAATCAGTTAAATGAAGATGAAATCAGTTAACGATGAAATCAGTTAAATGAAGATGAAATCAGTTAACGATGAAATCAGTTAACGATGAAATCAGTTAACGATGAAATCAGTTAAATGAAGATGAAATCAGTTAACGATGAAATCAGTTAACAATGAAATCAGTTAAATGAAGATGAAATCAGTTAACGATGAAATCAGTTAAATGAAGATGAAATCAGTTAACGATGAAATCAGTTAAAGATGAAATCAGTTAACGATGGAATCAGTTAACGATGAAATCAGTTAAATGAAGATGAAATCACTTAACGATGAAATCAGTTAAATGAAGATGAAATCAGTTAACGATGAAATCAGTTAAATGAAGATGAAATCAGTTAACGATGAAATCAGTTAAAGATGAAATCAGTTAACGATGGAATCAGTTAACGATGAAATCAGTTAACGATGAAATCAGTTAACGATGAAATCAATTAAATGAAGATGAAATCAGTTAACGATGAAATCAGTTAAATGAAGATGAAATCAGTTAACGATGAAATCAGTTAAATGAAGAATGAAAATGAAATCAGTTAAATGAAGATGAAATCAGTTAACGATGAAATCAGTTAAATGAAGATGAAATCAGTTAACGATGAAATCAGTTAACGATGAAATCAGTTAACGATGAAATCAGTTAAATGAAGATGAAATCAGTTAACGATGAAATCAGTTAACAATGAAATCAGTTAAATGAAGATGAAATCAGTTAACGATGAAATCAGTTAAATGAAGATGAAATCAGTTAACGATGAAATCAGTTAAAGATGAAATCAGTTAACGATGGAATCAGTTAACGATGAAATCAGTTAAATGAAGATGAAATCACTTAACAATGAAATCAGTTAAATGAAGATGAAATCACTTAACGATGAAATCAGTTAAATGAAGATGAAATCAGTTAACGATGAAATCAGTTAAAGATGAAATCAGTTAACGATGGAATCAGTTAACGATGAAATCAGTTAACGATGAAATCAGTTAAATGAAGATGAAATCAGTTAACGATGAAATCAGTTAACGATGAAATCAGTTAAATGAAGATGAAATCAGTTAACGATGAAATCAGTTAACGATGAAATCAGTTAAATGAAGATGAAATCAGTTAACGATGAAATCAGTTAACGATGAAATCAGTTAACGATGAAATCAGTTAACGATGAAATCAGTTAAATGAAGATGAAATCAGTTAACGATGAAATCAGTTAACGATGGAATCAGTTAACGATGAAATCAGTTAAATGAAGATGAAATCAGTTAAATGAAGATGAAATCAGTTAACGATGAAATCAGTTAACGATGAAATCAGTTAACGATGAAATCAATTAAATGAAGATTAAATCAGTTAACGATGAAATCAGTTAAATGAAGATGAAATCAGTTAACGATGAAATCAGTTAAAGATGAAATCAGTTAACGATGAAATCAGTTAACGATGAAATCAGTTAACGATGAAATCAGTTAAATGAAGATGAAATCAGTTAACGATGAAATCAGTTAAATGAAGAATGAAAATGAAATCAGTTAAATGAAGATGAAATCAGTTAACGATGAAATCAGTTAACGATGAAATCAGTTAACGATGAAATCAGTTAAATGAAGATGAAATCAGTTAACGATGAAATCAGTTAAATGAAGATGAAATCAGTTAACGATGAAATCAGTTAACGATGAAATCAGTTAACGATGGAATCAGTTAACGATGAAATCAGTTAACGATGAAATCAGTTAAATGAAGATGAAATCAGTTAACGATGAAATCAGTTAACGATGAAATCAGTTAAATGAAGATGAAATCAGTTAACGATGAAATCAGTTAAAGATGAAATCAGTTAACGATGAAATCAGTTAACGATGAAATCAGTTAAATGAAGATGAAATCAGTTAACGATGAAATCAGTTAACGATGAAATCAGTTAACGATGGAATCAGTTAAATGAAGATGAAATCAGTTAACGATGAAATCAGTTAACGATGAAATCAGTTAACGATGAAATCAGTTAAATGAAGATGAAATCAGTTAACGATGAAATCAGTTAAATGAAGATGAAATCAGTTAACGATGAAATCAGTTAAAGATGAAATCAGTTAACGATGAAATCAGTTAACGATGAAATCAGTTAAATGAAGATGAAATCAGTTAACGATGAAATCAGTTAAAGATGAAATCAGTTAACGATGAAATCAGTTAACGATGAAATCAGTTAAATGAAGATGAAATCAGTTAACGATGAAATCAGTTAACGATGAAATCAGTTAAATGAAGATGAAATCAGTTAACGATGAAATCAGTTAAATGAAGATGAAATCAGTTAACGATGAAATCAGTTAACGATGAAATCAATTAAATGAAGATGAAATCAGTTAACGATGAAATCAGTTAAATGAAGAATGAAAATGAAATCAGTTAAATGAAGATGAAATCAGTTAACGATGAAATCAGTTAACGATGAAATCAGTTAAATGAAGATGAAATCAGTTAACGATGAAATCAGTTAAATGAAGATGAAATCAGTTAACGATGAAATCAGTTAACGATGAAATCAGTTAACGATGAAATCAGTTAAATGAAGATGAAATCAGTTAACGATGAAATCAGTTAACGATGAAATCAGTTAAATGAAGATGAAATCAGTTAACGATGAAATCAGTTAACGATGAAATCAGTTAACGATGGAATCAGTTAAATGAAGATGAAATCAGTTAACGATGAAATCAGTTAACGATGAAATCAGTTAACGATGAAATCAGTTAAATGAAGATGAAATCAGTTAACGATGAAATCAGTTAAATGAAGATGAAATCAGTTAACGATGAAATCAGTTAAAGATGAAATCAGTTAACGATGAAATCAGTTAACGATGAAATCAGTTAAATGAAGATGAAATCAGTTAACGATGAAATCAGTTAAAGATGAAATCAGTTAACGATGTAATCAGTTAACGATGAAATCAGTTAAATGAAGATGAAATCAGTTAACGATGAAATCAGTTAACGATGAAATCAGTTAAATGAAGATGAAATCAGTTAACAATGAAATCAGTTAACGATGAAATCAGTTAACGATGAAATCAGTTAAATGAAGATGAAATCAGTTAACGATGAAATCAGTTAACGATGAAATCAGTTAACGATGAAATCAATTAAATGAAGATGAAATCAGTTAACGATGAAATCAGTTAAATGAAGATGAAATCAGTTAACGATGAAATCAGTTAACGATGAAATCAGTTAACGATGAAATCAGTTAAATGAAGATGAAATCAGTTAACGATGAAATCAGTTAACGATGAAATCAGTTAACGATGAAATCAGTTAAATGAAGATGAAATCAGTTAACGATGAAATCAGTTAACGATGAAATCAATTAAATGAAGATGAAATCAGTTAACGATGAAATCAGTTAAATGAAGAATGAAAATGAAATCAGTTAAATGAAGATGAAATCAGTTAACGATGAAATCAGTTAACGATGAAATCAGTTAACGATGAAATCAGTTAAATGAAGATGAAATCAGTTAACGATGAAATCAGTTAAATGAAGATGAAATCAGTTAACGATGAAATCAGTTAACGATGGAATCAGTTAACGATGAAATCAGTTAACGATGAAATCAGTTAAATGAAGATGAAATCAGTTAACGATGAAATCAGTTAACGATGAAATCAGTTAAATGAAGATGAAATCAGTTAACGATGAAATCAGTTAACGATGAAATCAGTTAAATGAAGATGAAATCAGTTAACGATGAAATCAGTTAACGATGAAATCAGTTAACGATGGAATCAGTTAAATGAAGATGAAATCAGTTAACGATGAAATCAGTTAACGATGAAATCAGTTAACGATGAAATCAGTTAAATGAAGATGAAATCAGTTAACGATGAAATCAGTTAAATGAAGATGAAATCAGTTAACGATGAAATCAGTTAAAGATGAAATCAGTTAACGATGAAATCAGTTAACGATGAAATCAGTTAACGATGAAATCAGTTAAATGAAGATGAAATCAGTTAACGATGAAATCAGTTAACGATGAAATCAGTTAACGATGAAATCAGTTAAATGAAGATGAAATCAGTTAACGATGAAATCAGTTAACGATGAAATCAGTTAACGATGAAATCAGTTAAATGAAGATGAAATCAGTTAACGATGAAATCAGTTAACGATGAAATCAATTAAATGAAGATGAAATCAGTTAACGATGAAATCAGTTAAATGAAGATGAAATCAGTTAACGATGAAATCAGTTAACGATGGAATCAGTTAAATGAAGATGAAATCAGTTAACGATGAAATCAGTTAACGATGGAATCAGTTAAATGAAGATGAAATCAGTTAACGATGAAATCAGTTAAATGAAGATGAAATCAGTTAACGATGAAATCAGTTAACGATGAAATCAGTTAACGATGAAATCAGTTAAATGAAGATGAAATCAGTTAACGATGAAATCAGTTAACGATGGAATCAGTTAAATGAAGATGAAATCAGTTAACGATGAAATCAGTTAACGATGAAATCAGTTAACGATGAAATCAGTTAAATGAAGATGAAATCAGTTAACGATGAAATCAGTTAAATGAAGATGAAATCAGTTAACGATGAAATCAGTTAAAGATGAAATCAGTTAACGATGAAATCAGTTAACGATGAAATCAGTTAAATGAAGATGAAATCAGTTAACGATGAAATCAGTTAACGATGTAATCAGTTAACGATGAAATCAATTAAATGAAGATGAAATCAGTTAACGATGAAATCAGTTAAATGAAGATGAAATCAGTTAACGATGAAATCAGTTAAAGATGAAATCAGTTAACGATGAAATCAGTTAACGATGAAATCAGTTAACGATGAAATCAGTTAAATGAAGATGAAATCAGTTAACGATGAAATCAGTTAAATGAAGAATGAAAATGAAATCAGTTAAATGAAGATGAAATCAGTTAACGATGAAATCAGTTAACGATGAAATCAGTTAAATGAAGATGAAATCAGTTAACGATGAAATCAGTTAAAGATGAAATCAGTTAACGATGAAATCAGTTAACGATGAAATCAGTTAACGATGAAATCAGTTAACGATGGAATCAGTTAAATGAAGATGAAATCAGTTAACGATGAAATCAGTTAACGATGAAATCAGTTAAATGAAGATGAAATCAGTTAACGATGAAATCAGTTAAATGAAGATGAAATCAGTTAACGATGAAATCAGTTAACGATGAAATCAGTTAAATGAAGATGAAATCAGTTAACGATGAAATCAGTTAACGATGAAATCAATTAAATGAAGATGAAATCAGTTAACGATGAAATCAGTTAAAAGAAGATGAAATCAGTTAACGATGAAATCAGTTAAATGAAGATGAAATCAGTTAACGATGAAATCAGTTAAATGAAGAATGAAAATGAAATCAGTTAAATGAAGATGAAATCAGTTAACGATGAAATCAGTTAAATGAAGATGAAATCAGTTAACGATGAAATCAGTTAACGATGAAATCAGTTAACGATGGAATCAGTTAACGATGAAATCAGTTAAATGAAGATGAAATCAGTTAACGCTGAAATCAGTTAAAGATGAAATCAGTTAACGATGAAATCAGTTAACGATGAAATCAGTTAAATGAAGATGAAATCAGTTAACGATGAAATCAGTTAACGATGGAATCAGTTAAATGAAGATGAAATCAGTTAACGATGAAATCAGTTAACGATGAAATCAGTTAACGATGAAATCAGTTAAATGAAGATGAAATCAGTTAACGATGAAATCAGTTAAATGAAGAATGAAAATGAAATCAGTTAAATGAAGATGAAATCAGTTAACGATGAAATCAGTTAACGATGAAATCAGTTAAATGAAGATGAAATCAGTTAACGATGAAATCAGTTAAAGATGAAATCAGTTAACGATAAAATCAGTTAACGATGAAATCAGTTAACGATGGAATCAGTTAAATGAAGATGAAATCAGTTAACGATGAAATCAGTTAACGATGAAATCAGTTAAATGAAGATGAAATCAGTTAACGATGAAATCAGTTAAATGAAGATGAAATCAGTTAACGATGAAATCAGTTAACGATGAAATCAGTTAAATGAAGATGAAATCAGTTAACGATGAAATCAGTTAACGATGAAATCAATTAAATGAAGATGAAATCAGTTAACGATGAAATCAGTTAAAAGAAGATGAAATCAGTTAACGATGAAATCAGTTAACGATGAAATCAGTTAAATGAAGATGAAATCAGTTAACAATGAAATCAGTTAAATGAAGAATGAAAATGAAATCAGTTAAATGAAGATGAAATCAGTTAACGATGAAATCAGTTAAATGAAGATGAAATCAGTTAACGATGAAATCAGTTAACGATGAAATCAGTTAACGATGAAATCAGTTAAATGAAGATGAAATCAGTTAACGATGAAATCAGTTAACAATGAAATCAGTTAAATGAAGATGAAATCAGTTAACGATGAAATCAGTTAACGATGAAATCAGTTAACGATGAAATCAGTTAAATGAAGATGAAATCAGTTAACGATGAAATCAGTTAACGATGGAATCAGTTAAATGAAGATGAAATCAGTTAACGATGAAATCAGTTAACGATGAAATCAGTTAACGATGAAATCAGTTAAATGAAGATGAAATCAGTTAACGATGAAATCAGTTAAATGAAGAATGAAAATGAAATCAGTTAAATGAAGATGAAATCAGTTAACGATGAAATCAGTTAACGATGAAATCAGTTAAATGAAGATGAAATCAGTTAACGATGAAATCAGTTAAATGAAGATGAAATCAGTTAACGATGAAATCAGTTAACGATGAAATCAGTTAACGATGGAATCAGTTAACGATGAAATCAGTTAAATGAAGATGAAATCAGTTAACGATGAAATCAGTTAACGATGAAATCAGTTAAATGAAGATGAAATCAGTTAACGATGAAATCAGTTAAAGATGAAATCAGTTAACGATGAAATCAGTTAACGATGAAATCAGTTAACGATGGAATCAGTTAAATGAAGATGAAATCAGTTAACGATGAAATCAGTTAACGATGAAATCAGTTAACGATGAAATCAGTTAAATGAAGATGAAATCAGTTAACGATGAAATCAGTTAAATCAAGATGAAATCAGTTAACGATGAAATCAGTTAACGATGGAATCAGTTAACGATGAAATCAGTTAACGATGAAATCAGTTAAATGAAGATGAAATCAGTTAACGATGAAATCAGTTAACGATGGAATCAGTTAAATGAAGATGAAATCAGTTAACGATGAAATCAGTTAACGATGAAATCAGTTAACGATGAAATCAGTTAAATGAAGATGAAATCAGTTAACGATGAAATCAGTTAAATGAAGAATGAAAATGAAATCAGTTAAATGAAGATGAAATCAGTTAACGATGAAATCAGTTAACGATGAAATCAGTTAAATGAAGATGAAATCAGTTAACGATGAAATCAGTTAAAGATGAAATCAGTTAACGATGAAATCAGTTAACGATGAAATCAGTTAACGATGGAATCAGTTAAATGAAGATGAAATCAGTTAACGATGAAATCAGTTAACGATGAAATCAGTTAACGATGAAATCAGTTAACGATGAAATCAGTTAAATGAAGAATGAAAATGAAATCAGTTAAATGAAGATGAAATCAGTTAACGATGAAATCAGTTAAATGAAGATGAAATCAGTTAACGATGAAATCAGTTAACGATGGAATCAGTTAACGATGAAATCAGTTAACGATGGAATCAGTTAACGATGAAATCAGTTAACGATGAAATCAGTTAAATGAAGATGAAATCAGTTAACGATGAAATCAGTTAACGATGAAATCACTTAACGATGAAATCAGTTAAATGAAGATGAAATCAGTTAACGATGAAATCAGTTAAAGATGAAATCAGTTAACGATGGAATCAGTTAACGATGAAATCAGTTAACGATGAAATCAGTTAAATGAAGATGAAATCAGTTAACGATGAAATCAGTTAACGATGAAATCAGTTAAATGAAGATGAAATCAGTTAACGATGAAATCAGTTAACAATGAAATCAGTTAACGATGAAATCAGTTAAATGAAGATGAAATCAGTTAACGATGAAATCAGTTAACGATGAAATCAGTTAAAGATGAAATCAGTTAACGATGAAATCAGTTAAATGAAGATGAAATCAGTTAACGATGAAATCAGTTAACGATGAAATCAGTTAAATGAAGATGAAATCAGTTAACGCTGAAATCAGTTAACGATGAAATCAGTTAAATGAAGATGAAATCAGTTAACGATGAAATCAGTTAACGATGAAATCAGTTAACGATGAAATCAATTAAATGAAGATGAAATCAGTTAACGATGAAATCAGTTAAATGAAGATGAAATCAGTTAACGATGAAATCAGTTAAAGATGAAATCAGTTAACGATGAAATCAGTTAACGATGAAATCAGTTAAATGAAGATGAAATCAGTTAACGATGAAATCAGTTAAAGATGAAATCAGTTAACGATGAAATCAGTTAACGATGAAATCAGTTAAATGAAGATGAAATCAGTTAACGATGAAATCAGTTAACGATGGAATCAGTTAACGATGAAATCAGTTAACGATGAAATCAGTTAAATGAAGATGAAATCAGTTAACGATGAAATCAGTTAACGATGAAATCAGTTAACGATGAAATCAGTTAAATGAAGATGAAATCAGTTAACGATGAAATCAGTTAACGATGAAATCAGTTAAATGAAGATGAAATCAGTTAACGATGAAATCAGTTAAATGAAGATGAAATCAGTTAACGATGAAATCAGTTAACGATGAAATCAGTTAAATGAAGATGAAATCAGTTAACGATGAAATCAGTTAACGATGAAATCAATTAAATGAAGATGAAATCAGTTAACGATGAAATCAGTTAAAAGAAGATGAAATCAGTTAACGATGAAATCAGTTAACGATGAAATCAGTTAAATGAAGATGAAATCAGTTAACAATGAAATCAGTTAAATGAAGAATGAAAATGAAATCAGTTAAATGAAGATGAAATCAGTTAACGATGAAATCAGTTAAATGAAGATGAAATCAGTTAACGATGAAATCAGTTAACGATGAAATCAGTTAACGATGAAATCAGTTAAATGAAGATGAAATCAGTTAACGATGAAATCAGTTAACAATGAAATCAGTTAAATGAAGATGAAATCAGTTAACGATGAAATCAGTTAACGATGAAATCAGTTAACGATGAAATCAGTTAAATGAAGATGAAATCAGTTAACGATGAAATCAGTTAACGATGGAATCAGTTAAATGAAGATGAAATCAGTTAACGATGAAATCAGTTAACGATGAAATCAGTTAACGATGAAATCAGTTAAATGAAGATGAAATCAGTTAACGATGAAATCAGT
Organism: Semicossyphus pulcher; assembly: GCF_022749685.1. Lineage (NCBI taxonomy): Eukaryota > Metazoa > Chordata > Actinopteri > Labriformes > Labridae > Semicossyphus > Semicossyphus pulcher. The sequence goes on along the minus strand of NW_027211615.1, from coordinate 32,106,505 downwards.
TAAATGAAGAATGAAAATGAAATCAGTTAAATGAAGATGAAATCAGTTAACGATGAAATCAGTTAACGATGAAATCAGTTAAATGAAGATGAAATCAGTTAACGATGAAATCAGTTAAATGAAGATGAAATCAGTTAACGATGAAATCAGTTAACGATGAAATCAGTTAACGATGGAATCAGTTAACGATGAAATCAGTTAAATGAAGATGAAATCAGTTAACGATGAAATCAGTTAACGATGAAATCAGTTAAATGAAGATGAAATCAGTTAACGATGAAATCAGTTAAAGATGAAATCAGTTAACGATGAAATCAGTTAACGATGAAATCAGTTAACGATGGAATCAGTTAAATGAAGATGAAATCAGTTAACGATGAAATCAGTTAACGATGAAATCAGTTAACGATGAAATCAGTTAAATGAAGATGAAATCAGTTAACGATGAAATCAGTTAAATCAAGATGAAATCAGTTAACGATGAAATCAGTTAACGATGGAATCAGTTAACGATGAAATCAGTTAACGATGAAATCAGTTAAATGAAGATGAAATCAGTTAACGATGAAATCAGTTAACGATGGAATCAGTTAAATGAAGATGAAATCAGTTAACGATGAAATCAGTTAACGATGAAATCAGTTAACGATGAAATCAGTTAAATGAAGATGAAATCAGTTAACGATGAAATCAGTTAAATGAAGAATGAAAATGAAATCAGTTAAATGAAGATGAAATCAGTTAACGATGAAATCAGTTAACGATGAAATCAGTTAAATGAAGATGAAATCAGTTAACGATGAAATCAGTTAAAGATGAAATCAGTTAACGATGAAATCAGTTAACGATGAAATCAGTTAACGATGGAATCAGTTAAATGAAGATGAAATCAGTTAACGATGAAATCAGTTAACGATGAAATCAGTTAACGATGAAATCAGTTAACGATGAAATCAGTTAAATGAAGAATGAAAATGAAATCAGTTAAATGAAGATGAAATCAGTTAACGATGAAATCAGTTAAATGAAGATGAAATCAGTTAACGATGAAATCAGTTAACGATGGAATCAGTTAACGATGAAATCAGTTAACGATGGAATCAGTTAACGATGAAATCAGTTAACGATGAAATCAGTTAAATGAAGATGAAATCAGTTAACGATGAAATCAGTTAACGATGAAATCACTTAACGATGAAATCAGTTAAATGAAGATGAAATCAGTTAACGATGAAATCAGTTAAAGATGAAATCAGTTAACGATGGAATCAGTTAACGATGAAATCAGTTAACGATGAAATCAGTTAAATGAAGATGAAATCAGTTAACGATGAAATCAGTTAACGATGAAATCAGTTAAATGAAGATGAAATCAGTTAACGATGAAATCAGTTAACAATGAAATCAGTTAACGATGAAATCAGTTAAATGAAGATGAAATCAGTTAACGATGAAATCAGTTAACGATGAAATCAGTTAAAGATGAAATCAGTTAACGATGAAATCAGTTAACGATGAAATCAGTTAAATGAAGATGAAATCAGTTAACGATGAAATCAGTTAACGATGAAATCAGTTAAATGAAGATGAAATCAGTTAACGATGAAATCAGTTAACGATGAAATCAGTTAAATGAAGATGAAATCAGTTAACGATGAAATCAGTTAACGATGAAATCAGTTAACGATGAAATCAATTAAATGAAGATGAAATCAGTTAACGATGAAATCAGTTAAATGAAGATGAAATCAGTTAACGATGAAATCAGTTAAAGATGAAATCAGTTAACGATGAAATCAGTTAACGATGAAATCAGTTAAATGAAGATGAAATCAGTTAACGATGAAATCAGTTAACGATGAAATCAGTTAACGATGAAATCAGTTAAATGAAGATGAAATCAGTTAACGATGAAATCAGTTAACGATGGAATCAGTTAACGATGAAATCAGTTAACGATGAAATCAGTTAAATGAAGATGAAATCAGTTAACGATGAAATCAGTTAACGATGAAATCAGTTAACGATGAAATCAATTAAATGAAGATGAAATCAGTTAACGATGAAATCAGTTAAAGATGAAATCAGTTAACGATGAAATCAGTTAACGATGAAATCAGTTAACGATGAAATCAGTTAAATGAAGATGAAATCAGTTAACGATGAAATCAGTTAAATGAAGAATGAAAATGAAATCAGTTAAATGAAGATGAAATCAGTTAACGATGAAATCAGTTAACGATGAAATCAGTTAACGATGAAATCAGTTAAATGAAGATGAAATCAGTTAACGATGAAATCAGTTAAATGAAAATGAAATCAGTTAAATGAAGATGAAATCAGTTAACGATGAAATCAGTTAAATGAAGATGAAATCAGTTAACGATGAAATCAGTTAACGATGAAATCAGTTAACGATGGAATCAGTTAACGATGAAATCAGTTAACGATGAAATCAGTTAAATGAAGATGAAATCAGTTAACGATGAAATCAGTTAACGATGAAATCAGTTAACGATGAAATCAGTTAAATGAAGATGAAATCAGTTAACGATGAAATCAGTTAAAGATGAAATCAGTTAACGATGAAATCAGTTAACGATGAAATCAGTTAACGATGGAATCAGTTAAATGAAGATGAAATCAGTTAACGATGAAATCAGTTAACGATGAAATCAGTTAACGATGAAATCAGTTAAATGAAGATGAAATCAGTTAACGATGAAATCAGTTAAATGAAGATGAAATCAGTTAACGATGAAATCAGTTAACGATGGAATCAGTTAACGATGAAATCAGTTAACGATGAAATCAGTTAAATGAAGATGAAATCAGTTAACGATGAAATCAGTTAACAATGAAATCAGTTAACGATGAAATCAGTTAACGATGAAATCACTTAACGATGAAATCACTTAACGATGAAATCAGTTAAATGAAGATGAAATCAGTTAACGATGAAATCAGTTAATGATGAAATCAGTTAACGATGGAATCAGTTAACGATGAAATCATTTAACAATGAAATCAGTTAAATGAAGATGAAATCAGTTAACGATGAAATCAGTTAAATGAAGAATGAAAATGAAATCAGTTAAATGAAGATGAAATCAGTTAACGATGAAATCAGTTAAATGAAGATGAAATCAGTTTACGATGAAATCAGTTAACGATGAAATAAGTTAACGATGGAATCAGTTAACGATGAAATCAGTTAACGATGAAATCAGTTAAATGAAGATGAAATCAGTTAACGATGAAATCAGTTAAATGAAGATGAAATCAGTTAACGATGAAATCAGTTAAATGAAGAATGAAAATGAAATCAGTTAAATGAAGATGAAATCAGTTAACGATGAAATCAGTTAAATGAAGATGAAATCAGTTAACGATGAAATCAGTTAACGATGGAATCAGTTAAATGAAGATGAAATCAGTTAACGATGAAATCAGTTAACGATGAAATCAGTTAACGATGAAATCAGTTAAATGAAGATGAAATCAGTTAACGATGAAATCAGTTAAATGAAGAATGAAAATGAAATCAGTTAAATGAAGATGAAATCAGTTAACGATGAAATCAGTTAACGATGAAATCAGTTAAATGAAGATGAAATCAGTTAACGATGAAATCAGTTAAAGATGAAATCAGTTAACGATGAAATCAGTTAACGATGAAATCAGTTAACGATGGAATCAGTTAAATGAAGATGAAATCAGTTAACGATGAAATCAGTTAACGATGAAATCAGTTAACGATGAAATCAGTTAAAAGAAGATGAAATCAGTTAACGATGAAATCAGTTAACGATGAAATCAGTTAAATGAAGAATGAAAATGAAATCAGTTAAATGAAGATGAAATCAGTTAACGATGAAATCAGTTAAATGAAGATGAAATCAGTTAACGATGAAATCAGTTAACGATGGAATCAGTTAACGATGAAATCAGTTAACGATGGAATCAGTTAACGATGAAATCAGTTAACAATGAAATCAGTTAAATGAAGATGAAATCAGTTAACGATGAAATCAGTTAACGATGAAATCAGTTAAATGAAGATGAAATCAGTTAACGATGAAATCAGTTAACGATGGAATCAGTTAAATGAAGATGAAATCAGTTAACGATGAAATCAGTTAACGATGAAATCAGTTAACGATGAAATCAGTTAAATGAAGATGAAATCAGTTAACGATGAAATCAGTTAAATGAAGAATGAAAATGAAATCAGTTAAATGAAGATGAAATCAGTTAACGATGAAATCAGTTAACGATGAAATCAGTTAAATGAAGATGAAATCAGTTAACGATGAAATCAGTTAAATGAAGATGAAATCAGTTAACGATGAAATCAGTTAACGATGAAATCAGTTAACGATGGAATCAGTTAACGATGAAATCAGTTAACGATGAAATCAGTTAAATGAAGATGAAATCAGTTAACGATGAAATCAGTTAACGATGGAATCAGTTAAATGAAGATGAAATCAGTTAACGATGAAATCAGTTAACGATGAAATCAGTTAACGATGAAATCAGTTAAATGAAGATGAAATCAGTTAACGATGAAATCAGTTAAATGAAGAATGAAAATGAAATCAGTTAAATGAAGATGAAATCAGTTAACGATGAAATCAGTTAACGATGAAATCAGTTAAATGAAGATGAAATCAGTTAACGATGAAATCAGTTAAAGATGAAATCAGTTAACGATGAAATCAGTTAACGATGAAATCAGTTAACGATGGAATCAGTTAAATGAAGATGAAATCAGTTAACGATGAAATCAGTTAACGATGAAATCAGTTAACGATGAAATCAGTTAAAAGAAGATGAAATCAGTTAACGATGAAATCAGTTAACGATGAAATCAGTTAACGATGAAATCAGTTAAATGAAGAATGAAAATGAAATCAGTTAAATGAAGATGAAATCAGTTAACGATGAAATCAGTTAAATGAAGATGAAATCAGTTAACGATGAAATCAATTAACGATGGAATCAGTTAACGATGAAATCAGTTAACGATGGAATCAGTTAACGATGAAATCAGTTAACGATGAAATCAGTTAAATGAAGATGAAATCAGTTAACGATGAAATCAGTTAACGATGAAATCACTTAACGATGAAATCAGTTAAATGAAGATGAAATCAGTTAACGATGAAATCAGTTAAAGATGAAATCAGTTAACGATGAAATCAGTTAACGATGAAATCAGTTAAATGAAGATGAAATCAGTTAACGATGAAATCAGTTAACGATGAAATCAGTTAAATGAAGATGAAATCAGTTAACGATGAAATCAGTTAACAATGAAATCAGTTAACGATGAAATCAGTTAAATGAAGATGAAATCAGTTAACGATGAAATCAGTTAACGATGAAATCAGTTAAAGATGAAATCAGTTAACGATGAAATCAGTTAACGATGAAATCAGTTAAATGAAGATGAAATCAGTTAACGATGAAATCAGTTAAATGAAGATGAAATCAGTTAACGATGAAATCAGTTAACGATGAAATCAGTTAACGATGAAATCAGTTAAATGAAGATGAAATCAGTTAACGATGAAATCAGTTAACGATGAAATCAGTTAACGATGAAATCAATTAAATGAAGATGAAATCAGTTAACGATGAAATCAGTTAAATGAAGATAAAATCAGTTAACGATGAAATCAGTTAAAGATGAAATCAGTTAACGATGAAATCAGTTAACGATGAAATCAGTTAAATGAAGATGAAATCAGTTAACGATGAAATCAGTTAAATGAAGAATGAAAATGAAATCAGTTAAATGAAGATGAAATCAGTTAACGATGAAATCAGTTAACGATGAAATCAGTTAACGATGGAATCAGTTAACGATGGAATCAGTTAACGATGAAATCAGTTAAATGAAGATGAAATCAGTTAACGATGAAATCAGTTAACGATGAAATCAGTTAAATGAAGATGAAATCAGTTAACGATGAAATCAGTTAACGATGAAATCAGTTAACGATGAAATCAGTTAACGATGAAATCAGTTAAATGAAGATGAAATCAGTTAACGATGAAATCAGTTAACGATGAAATCAGTTAACGATGGAATCAGTTAAATGAAGATGAAATCAGTTAACGATGAAATCAGTTAACGATGAAATCAGTTAACGATGAAATCAGTTAAATGAAGATGAAATCAGTTAACGATGAAATCAGTTAAATGAAGATGAAATCAGTTAACGATGAAATCAGTTAAAGATGAAATCAGTTAACGATGAAATCAGTTAACGATGAAATCAGTTAAATGAAGATGAAATCAGTTAACGATGAAATCAGTTAACGATGAAATCAGTTAACGATGAAATCAGTTAAATGAAGATGAAATCAGTTAACGATGAAATCAGTTAACGATGAAATCAATTAAATGAAGATGAAATCAGTTAACGATGAAATCAGTTAACGATGAAATCAGTTAACGATGAAATCAATTAAATGAAGATGAAATCAGTTAACGATGAAATCAGTTAAATGAAGATGAAATCAGTTAACGATGAAATCAGTTAAAGATGAAATCAGTTAACGATGAAATCAGTTAACGATGAAATCAGTTAACGATGAAATCAGTTAAATGAAGATGAAATCAGTTAACGATGAAATCAGTTAACGATGGAATCAGTTAACGATGAAATCAGTTAACGATGAAATCATTTAAATGAAGATGAAATCAGTTAACGATGAAATCAGTTAACAATGAAATCAGTTAAATGAAGATGAAATCAGTTAACGATGAAATCAGTTAACGATGAAATCAGTTAACGATGAAATCACTTAACGATGAAATCAGTTAAATGAAGATGAAATCAGTTAACGATGAAATCAGATAAATGAAGATGAAATCAGTTAACGATGAAATCAGTTAACGATGAAATCAGTTAACGATGAAATCAGTTAAATGAAGATGAAATCAGTTAACGATGAAATCAGTTAAAGATGAAATCAGTTAACGATGAAATCAGTTAACGATGAAATCAGTTAAATGAAGATGAAATCAGTTAACGATGAAATCAGTTAAAGATGAAATCAGTTAACGATGAAATCAGTTAACGATGAAATCAGTTAAATGAAGATGAAATCAGTTAACGATGAAATCAGTTAACGATGGAATCAGTTAACGATGAAATCAGTTAACGATGAAATCAGTTAAATGAAGATGAAATCAGTTAACGATGAAATCAGTTAACGATGAAATCAATTAAATGAAGATGAAATCAGTTAACGATGAAATCAGTTAAATGAAGATGAAATCAGTTAACGATGAAATCAGTTAAAGATGAAATCAGTTAACGATGAAATCAGTTAACGATGAAATCAGTTAAATGAAGATGAAATCAGTTAACGATGAAATCAGTTAAATGAAGAATGAAAATGAAATCAGTTAAATGAAGATGAAATCAGTTAACGATGAAATCAGTTAACGATGAAATCAGTTAACGATGAAATCAGTTAAATGAAGATGAAATCAGTTAACGATGAAATCAGTTAAATGAAAATGAAATCAGTTAAATGAAGATGAAATCAGTTAACGATGAAATCAGTTAACGATGGAATCAGTTAACGATGAAATCAGTTAAATGAAGATGAAATCAGTTAAATGAAGATGAAATCAGTTAACGATGAAATCAGTTAAAGATGAAATCAGTTAACGATGAAATCAGTTAACGATGAAATCAGTTAAATGAAGAATGAAAATGAAATCAGTTAAATGAAGATGAAATCAGTTAACGATGAAATCAGTTAACGATGAAATCAGTTAAATGAAGATGAAATCAGTTAACGATGAAATCAGTTAAATGAAGATGAAATCAGTTAACGATGAAATCAGTTAAAGATGAAATCAGTTAACGATGAAATCAGTTAACGATGAAATCAGTTAACGATGAAATCAGTTAAATGAAGATGAAATCAGTTAACGATGAAATCAGTTAACGATGAAATCAGTTAAATGAAGATGAAATCAGTTAACGATGAAATCAGTTAACGATGAAATCAGTTAAATGAAGATGAAATCAGTTAACGATGAAATCAGTTAACGATGAAATCAGTTAACGATGAAATCAATTAAATGAAGATGAAATCAGTTAACGATGAAATCAGTTAAATGAAGATGAAATCAGTTAACGATGAAATCAGTTAAAGATGAAATCAGTTAAATGAAGATGAAATCAGTTAACGATGAAATCAGTTAAAGATGAAATCAGTTAACGATGAAATCAGTTAACGATGGAATCAGTTAAATGAAGATGAAATCAGTTAACGATGAAATCAGTTAACGATGAAATCAGTTAACGATGAAATCAGTTAAATGAAGATGAAATCAGTTAACGATGAAATCAGTTAACGATGAAATCAGTTAACGATGAAATCAGTTAACGATGAAATCAGTTAAATGAAGATGAAATCAGTTAACGATGAAATCAGTTAAATGAAGATGAAATCAGTTAACGATGAAATCAGTTAACGATGAAATCAGTTAAATGAAGATGAAATCAGTTAACGATGAAATCAGTTAACGATGAAATCAGTTAACGATGAAATCAATTAAATGAAGATGAAATCAGTTAACGATGAAATCAGTTAAATGAAGATGAAATCAGTTAACGATGAAATCAGTTAAAGATGAAATCAGTTAAATGAAGATGAAATCAGTTAACGATGAAATCAGTTAAAGATGAAATCAGTTAACGATGAAATCAGTTAACGATGGAATCAGTTAAATGAAGATGAAATCAGTTAACGATGAAATCAGTTAACGATGAAATCAGTTAACGATGAAATCAGTTAAATGAAGATGAAATCAGTTAACGATGAAATCAGTTAAATGAAGATGAAATCAGTTAACGATGAAATCAGTTAAAGATGAAATCAGTTAACGATGAAATCAGTTAACGATGAAATCAGTTAAATGAAGATGAAATCAGTTAACGATGAAATCAGTTAACGATGAAATCAGTTAAATGAAGATGAAATCAGTTAACGATGAAATCAGTTAACGATGAAATCAATTAAATGAAGATGAAATCAGTTAACGATGAAATCAGTTAACGATGAAATCAGTTAAATGAAGATGAAATCAGTTAACGATGAAATCAGTTAACGATGAAATCAATTAAATGAAGATGAAATCAGTTAACGATGAAATCAGTTAAAGATGAAATCAGTTAACGATGAAATCAGTTAACGATGAAATCAGTTAACGATGAAATCAGTTAAATGAAGATGAAATCAGTTAACGATGAAATCAGTTAAATGAAGAATGAAAATGAAATCAGTTAAATGAAGATGAAATCAGTTAACGATGAAATCAGTTAAATGAAGATGAAATCAGTTAACGATGAAATCAGTTAACGATGGAATCAGTTAACGATGAAATCAGTTAACGATGAAATCAGTTAAATGAAGATGAAATCAGTTAACGATGAAATCAGTTAACAATGAAATCAGTTAAATGAAGATGAAATCAGTTAACGATGAAATCAGTTAACGATGAAATCAGTTAACGATGAAATCACTTAACGATGAAATCAGTTAAATGAAGATGAAATCAGTTAACGATGAAATCAGTTAAAGATGAAATCAGTTAACGATGGAATCAGTTAACGATGAAATCAGTTAACGATGAAATCAGTTAAATGAAGATGAAATCAGTTAACGATGAAATCAGTTAACGATGAAATCAGTTAAATGAAGATGAAATCAGTTAAAGATGAAATCAGTTAACGATGAAATCAGTTAACGATGAAATCAGTTAAATGAAGATGAAATCAGTTAACGATGAAATCAGTTAAATGAAGATGAAATCAGTTAACGATGAAATCAGTTAACGATGAAATCAGTTAACGATGAAATCAATTAAATGAAGATGAAATCAGTTAACGATGAAATCAGTTAAATGAAGATGAAATCAGTTAACGATGAAATCAGTTAAATGAAGATGAAATCAGTTAACGATGAAATCAGTTAAATGAAGAATGAAAATGAAATCAGTTAAATGAAGATGAAATCAGTTAACGATGAAATCAGTTAAATGAAGATGAAATCAGTTAACGATGAAATCAGTTAAATGAAAATGAAATCAGTTAAATGAAGATGAAATCAGTTAACGATGAAATCAGTTAACGATGGAATCAGTTAACGATGAAATCAGTTAACGATGAAATCAGTTAAATGAAGATGAAATCAGTTAACGATGAAATCAGTTAACGATGAAATCAGTTAACGATGAAATCAGTTAAATGAAGATGAAATCAGTTAACGATGAAATCAGTTAAATGAAGAATGAAAATGAAATCAGTTAAATGAAGATGAAATCAGTTAACGATGAAATCAGTTAACGATGAAATCAGTTAACGATGAAATCAGTTAAATGAAGATGAAATCAGTTAACGATGAAATCAGTTAAATGAAAATGAAATCAGTTAAATGAAGATGAAATCAGTTAACGATGAAATCAGTTAACGATGGAATCAGTTAACGATGAAATCAGTTAACGATGAAATCAGTTAAATGAAGATGAAATCAGTTAACGATGAAATCAGTTAACGATGAAATCAGTTAACGATGAAATCAGTTAAATGAAGATGAAATCAGTTAACGATGAAATCAGTTAAAGATGAAATCAGTTAACGATGAAATCAGTTAACGATGAAATCAGTTAACGATGAAATCAGTTAACGATGGAATCAGTTAAATGAAGATGAAATCAGTTAACGATGAAATCAGTTAACGATGAAATCAGTTAAATGAAGATGAAATCAGTTAACGATGAAATCAGTTAAATGAAGATGAAATCAGTTAACGATGAAATCAGTTAACGATGAAATCAGTTAAATGAAGATGAAATCAGTTAACGATGAAATCAGTTAACGATGAAATCAGTTAACGATGAAATCAGTTAACGATGAAATCAGTTAACGATGGAATCAGTTAACGATGAAATCAGTTAACGATGGAATCAGTTAACGATGAAATCAGTTAACGATGAAATCAGTTAAATGAAGATGAAATCAGTTAACGATGAAATCAGTTAAATGAAGATGAAATCAGTTAACGATGAAATCAGTTAACGATGAAATCAGTTAAATGAAGATGAAATCAGTTAACGATGAAATCAGTTAACAATGAAATCAGTTAACGATGAAATCAGTTAACGATGAAATCAGTTAACGATGGAATCAGTTAACGATGAAATCAGTTAACGATGAAATCAGTTAAATGAAGATGAAATCAGTTAACGATGAAATCAGTTAACGATGAAATCAGTTAAATGAAGAATGAAAATGAAATCAGTTAAATGAAGATGAAATCAGTTAACGATGAAATCAGTTAAATGAAGATGAAATCAGTTAACGATGAAATCAGTTAACGATGAAATCAGTTAACGATGGAATCAGTTAACGATGAAATCAGTTAACGATGAAATCAGTTAAATGAAGATGAAATCAGTTAACGATGAAATCAGTTAAATGAAGATGAAATCAGTTAACGATGAAATCAGTTAAATGAAGAATGAAAATGAAATCAGTTAAATGAAGATGAAATCAGTTAACGATGAAATCAGTTAAATGAAGATGAAATCAGTTAACGATGAAATCAGTTAACGATGGAATCAGTTAACGATGAAATCAGTTAACGATGAAATCAGTTAAATGAAGATGAAATCAGTTAACGATGAAATCAGTTAACAATGAAATCAGTTAAATGAAGATGAAATCAGTTAACGATGAAATCAGTTAAATGAAGATGAAATCAGTTAACGATGAAATCAGTTAAATGAAGATGAAATCAGTTAACGATGAAATCAGTTAACGATGGAATCAGTTAACGATGAAATCAGTTAACGATGAAATCAGTTAAATGAAGATGAAATCAGTTAACGATGAAATCAGTTAACGATGAAATCAGTTAAATGAAGATGAAATCAGTTAACGATGAAATCAGTTAACGATGAAATCAATTAAATGAAGATGAAATCAGTTAACGATGAAATCAGTTAAATGAAGATGAAATCAGTTAACGATGAAATCAGTTAAAGATGAAATCAGTTAACGATGAAATCAGTTAACGATGAAATCAGTTAACGATGAAATCAGTTAAATGAAGATGAAATCAGTTAACGATGAAATCAGTTAAATGAAGAATGAAAATGAAATCAGTTAAATGAAGATGAAATCAGTTAACGATGAAATCAGTTAACGATGAAATCAGTTAACGATGAAATCAGTTAAATGAAGATGAAATCAGTTAACGATGAAATCAGTTAAATGAAGATGAAATCAGTTAACGATGAAATCAGTTAACGATGGAATCAGTTAACGATGAAATCAGTTAACGATGAAATCAGTTAAATGAAGATGAAATCAGTTAACGATGAAATCAGTTAACAATGAAATCAGTTAAATGAAGATGAAATCAGTTAACGATGAAATCAGTTAACGATGAAATCACTTAACGATGAAATCAGTTAAATGAAGATGAAATCAGTTAACGATGAAATCAGTTAACGATGAAATCAGTTAAATGAAGATGAAATCAGTTAACGATGAAATCAGTTAAAGATGAAATCAGTTAACGATGAAATCAGTTAACGATGAAATCAGTTAAATGAAGATGAAATCAGTTAACGATGAAATCAGTTAAAGATGAAATCAGTTAACGATGAAATCAGTTAACGATGAAATCAGTTAAATGAAGATGAAATCAGTTAACGATGAAATCAGTTAAATGAAGATGAAATCAGTTAACGATGAAATCAGTTAAAGATGAAATCAGTTAACGATGAAATCAGTTAACGATGAAATCAGTTAAATGAAGATGAAATCAGTTAACGATGAAATCAGTTAAATGAAGATGAAATCAGTTAACGATGAAATCAGTTAAAGATGAAATCAGTTAACGATGGAATCAGTTAACGATGAAATCAGTTAAATGAAGATGAAATCAGTTAACGATGAAATCAGTTAACGATGAAATCAGTTAAATGAAGATGAAATCAGTTAACGATGAAATCAGTTAAAGATGAAATCAGTTAACGATGAAATCAGTTAACGATGAAATCAGTTAAATGAAGAATGAAAATGAAATCAGTTAAATGAAGATGAAATCAGTTAACGATGAAATCAGTTAACGATGAAATCAGTTAAATGAAGATGAAATCAGTTAACGATGAAATCAGTTAACGATGGAATCAGTTAAATGAAGATGGAATCAGTTAACGATGAAATCAGTTAAATGAAGATGAAATCAGTTAACGATGAAATCAGTTAACGATGAAATCAGTTAAATGAAGATGAAATCAGTTAACGATGAAATCAGTTTACGATGAAATCAGTTAACGATGGAATCAGTTAACGATGAAATCAGTTAAATGAAGATGAAATCAGTTAAATGAAGATGAAATCAGTTAACGATGAAATCAGTTAAATGAAGATGAAATCAGTTAACGATGAAATCAGTTAACGATGGAATCAGTTTACGATGAAATCAGTTAACGATGGAATCAGTTAACGATGAAATCAGTTAAATGAAGATGAAATCAGTTAAATGAAGATGAAATCAGTTAACGATGAAATCAGTTAAATGAAGATGAAATCAGTTAACGATGAAATCAGTTAAATGAAGATGAAATCAGTTAACGATGAAATCAGTTAACGATGAAATCAGTTTACGATGAAATCAGTTAACGATGGAATCAGTTAACGATGAAATCAGTTAAATGAAGATGAAATCAGTTAAATGAAGATGAAATCAGTTAACGATGAAATCAGTTAAATGAAGATGAAATCAGTTAACGATGAAATCAGTTAAATGAAGATGACATCAGTTAACGATGAAATCAGTTAACGATGGAATCAGTTAAATGAAGATGAAATCAGTTAACGATGAAATCAGTTAACGATGAAATCAGTTAACGATGAAATCAGTTAAATGAAGATGAAATCAGTTAACGATGAAATCAGTTAAATGAAGATGAAATCAGTTAACGATGAAATCAGTTAAAGATGAAATCAGTTAACGATGAAATCAGTTAAATGAAGATGAAATCAGTTAACGATGAAATCAGTTAACGATGAAATCAGTTAACGATGGAATCAGTTAACGATGAAATCAGTTAACGATGGAATCAGTTAACGATGAAATCAGTTAAATGAAGATGAAATCAGTTAACGATGAAATCAGTTAAATGAAGAATGAAAATGAAATCAGTTAAATGAAGATGAAATCAGTTAACGATGAAATCAGTTAACGATGAAATCAGTTAACGATGAAATCAGTTAAATGAAGATGAAATCAGTTAACGATGAAATCAGTTAAATGAAGATGAAATCAGTTAACGATGAAATCAGTTAAAGATGAAATCAGTTAACGATGAAATCAGTTAACGATGAAATCAGTTAAATGAAGATGAAATCAGTTAACGATGAAATCAGTTAAAGATGAAATCAGTTAACGATGAAATCAGTTAAATGAAGATGAAATCAGTTAACGATGAAATCAGTTAACGATGAAATCAGTTAACGATGGAATCAGTTAACGATGAAATCAGTTAAATGAAGATGAAATCAGTTAACGATGAAATCAGTTAAATGAAGAATGAAAATGAAATCAGTTAAATGAAGATGAAATCAGTTAACGATGAAATCAGTTAACGATGAAATCAGTTAACGATGAAATCAGTTAAATGAAGATGAAATCAGTTAACGATGAAATCAGTTAAATGAAGATGAAATCAGTTAACGATGAAATCAGTTAACGATGAAATCAGTTAACGATGGAATCAGTTAACGATGAAATCAGTTAACGATGGAATCAGTTAAATGAAGATGAAATCAGTTAACGATGAAATCAGTTAAAGATGAAATCAGTTAACGATGGAATCAGTTAAATGAAGATGGAATCAGTTAACGATGAAATCAGTTAACGATGAAATCAGTTAAATGAAGATGAAATCAGTTAACGATGAAATCAGTTAACGATGAAATCAGTTAAATGAAGATGAAATCAGTTAACGATGAAATCAGTTAACGATGGAATCAGTTAACGATGAAATCAGTTAAATGAAGATGAAATCAGTTAACGATGAAATCAGTTAACGATGAAATCAGTTAAATGAAGATGAAATCAGTTAACGATGAAATCAGTTAACGATGGAATCAGTTAACGATGAAATCAGTTAACGATGAAATCAGTTAAATGAAGATGAAATCAGTTAACGATGAAATCAGTTAACGATGAAATCAGTTAACGATGAAATCAATTAAATGAAGATGAAATCAGTTAACGATGAAATCAGTTAACGATGAAATCAGTTAACGATGGAATCAGTTAACGATGGAATCAGTTAACGATGAAATCAGTTAAATGAAGATGAAATCAGTTAACGATGAAATCAGTTAACGATGAAATCAGTTAACGATGAAATCAGTTAAATGAAGATGAAATCAGTTAACGATGAAATCAGTTAAAGATGAAATCAGTTAACGATGAAATCAGTTAACGATGAAATCAGTTAAATGAAGATGAAATCAGTTAACGATGAAATCAGTTAACGATGAAATCAGTTAACGATGGAATCAGTTAAATGAAGATGAAATCAGTTAACGATGAAATCAGTTAACGATGAAATCAGTTAACGATGAAATCAGTTAAATGAAGATGAAATCAGTTAACGATGAAATCAGTTAAATGAAGATGAAATCAGTTAACGATGAAATCAGTTAAAGATGAAATCAGTTAACGATGAAATCAGTTAACGATGAAATCAGTTAAATGAAGATGAAATCAGTTAACGATGAAATCAGTTAACGATGAAATCAGTTAACGATGAAATCAGTTAAATGAAGATGAAATCAGTTAACGATGAAATCAGTTAACGATGAAATCAATTAAATGAAGATGAAATCAGTTAACGATGAAATCAGTTAACGATGAAATCAGTTAACGATGAAATCAATTAAATGAAGATGAAATCAGTTAACGATGAAATCAGTTAAATGAAGATGAAATCAGTTAACGATGAAATCAGTTAAAGATGAAATCAGTTAACGATGAAATCAGTTAACGATGAAATCAGTTAAATGAAGATGAAATCAGTTAACGATGAAATCAGTTAACGATGAAATCAGTTAACGATGAAATCATTTAAATGAAGATGAAATCAGTTAACGATGAAATCAGTTAACAATGAAATCAGTTAAATGAAGATGAAATCAGTTAACGATGAAATCAGTTAACGATGAAATCAGTTAACGATGAAATCACTTAACGATGAAATCAGTTAAATGAAGATGAAATCAGTTAACGATGAAATCAGTTAAATGAAGATGAAATCAGTTAACGATGAAATCAGTTAACGATGAAATCAGTTAAATGAAGATGAAATCAGTTAACGATGAAATCAGTTAAAGATGAAATCAGTTAACGATGAAATCAGTTAACGATGAAATCAGTTAAATGAAGATGAAATCAGTTAACGATGAAATCAGTTAAAGATGAAATCAGTTAACGATGAAATCAGTTAACGATGAAATCAGTTAAATGAAGATGAAATCAGTTAACGATGAAATCAGTTAACGATGGAATCAGTTAACGATGAAATCAGTTAACGATGAAATCAGTTAAATGAAGATGAAATCAGTTAACGATGAAATCAGTTAACGATGAAATCAATTAAATGAAGATGAAATCAGTTAACGATGAAATCAGTTAAATGAAGATGAAATCAGTTAACGATGAAATCAGTTAAAGATGAAATCAGTTAACGATGAAATCAGTTAACGATGAAATCAGTTAACGATGAAATCAGTTAAATGAAGATGAAATCAGTTAACGATGAAATCAGTTAAATGAAGAATGAAAATGAAATCAGTTAAATGAAGATGAAATCAGTTAACGATGAAATCAGTTAACGATGAAATCAGTTAACGATGAAATCAGTTAAATGAAGATGAAATCAGTTAACGATGAAATCAGTTAAATGAAAATGAAATCAGTTAAATGAAGATGAAATCAGTTAACGATGAAATCAGTTAACGATGGAATCAGTTAACGATGAAATCAGTTAACGATGAAATCAGTTAAATGAAGATGAAATCAGTTAACGATGAAATCAGTTAACGATGAAATCAGTTAACGATGAAATCAGTTAAATGAAGATGAAATCAGTTAACGATGAAATCAGTTAACGATGGAATCAGTTAAATGAAGATGAAATCAGTTAACGATGAAATCAGTTAACGATGGAATCAGTTAAATGAAGATGAAATCAGTTAACGATGAAATCAGTTAACGATGAAATCAGTTAACGATGAAATCAGTTAAATGAAGATGAAATCAGTTAACGATGAAATCAGTTAACGATGGAATCAGTTAACGATGAAATCAGTTAACGATGAAATCAGTTAAATGAAGATGAAATCAGTTAACGATGAAATCAGTTAACAATGAAATCAGTTAACGATGAAATCAGTTAACGATGAAATCAGTTAACGATGAAATCACTTAACGATGAAATCAGTTAAATGAAGATGAAATCAGTTAACGATGAAATCAGTTAATGATGAAATCAGTTAACGATGGAATCAGTTAACGATGAAATCATTTAACAATGAAATCAGTTAAATGAAGATGAAATCAGTTAACGATGAAATCAGTTAACGATGAAATCAGTTAAATGAAGAATGAAAATGAAATCAGTTAAATGAAGATGAAATCAGTTAACGATGAAATCAGTTAACGATGAAATCAGTTAACGATGAAATCAGTTAAATGAAGATGAAATCAGTTAACGATGAAATCAGTTAAATGAAGATGAAATCAGTTAACGATGAAATCAGTTAACGATGAAATCAGTTAACGATGGAATCAGTTAACGATGAAATCAGTTAACGATGAAATCAGTTAAATGAAGATGAAATCAGTTAACGATGAAATCAGTTAACGATGAAATCAGTTAAATGAAGATGAAATCAGTTAACGATGAAATCAGTTAAAGATGAAATCAGTTAACGATGGAATCAGTTAACGATGAAATCAGTTAACGATGAAATCAGTTAAATGAAGATGAAATCAGTTAACGATGAAATCAGTTAAATGAAGATGAAATCAGTTAACGATGAAATCAGTTAAAGATGAAATCAGTTAACGATGAAATCAGTTAAATGAAGATGAAATCAGTTAACGATGAAATCAGTTAAAGATGAAATCAGTTAACGATGGAATCAGTTAACGATGAAATCAGTTAAATGAAGATGAAATCAGTTAACGATGAAATCAGTTAACGATGAAATCAGTTAAATGAAGATGAAATCAGTTAACGATGAAATCAGTTAAAGATGAAATCAGTTAACGATGAAATCAGTTAACGATGAAATCAGTTAAATGAAGAATGAAAATGAAATCAGTTAAATGAAGATGAAATCAGTTAACGATGAAATCAGTTAACGATGAAATCAGTTAAATGAAGATGAAATCAGTTAACGATGAAGTCAGTTAAATGAAGATGAAATCAGTTAACGATGAAATCAGTTAAAGATGAAATCAGTTAACGATGAAATCAGTTAACGATGAAATCAGTTAACGATGAAATCAGTTAAATGAAGATGAAATCAGTTAACGATGAAATCAGTTAACGATGAAATCAGTTAAATGAAGATGAAATCAGTTAACGATGAAATCAGTTAACGATGAAATCAGTTAACGATGAAATCAGTTAAATGAAGATGAAATCAGTTAACGATGAAATCAGTTAACGATGAAATCAGTTAACGATGAAATCAATTAAATGAAGATGAAATCAGTTAACGATGAAATCAGTTAAATGAAGATGAAATCAGTTAACGATGAAATCAGTTAAAGATGAAATCAGTTAACGATGAAATCAGTTAACGATGGAATCAGTTAAATGAAGATGAAATCAGTTAACGATGAAATCAGTTAACGATGAAATCAGTTAACGATGAAATCAGTTAAATGAAGATGAAATCAGTTAACGATGAAATCAGTTAAATGAAGATGAAATCAGTTAACGATGAAATCAGTTAAATGAAGATGAAATCAGTTAACGATGAAATCAGTTAACGATGAAATCAGTTAAATGAAGATGAAATCAGTTAACGATGAAATCAGTTAACGATGAAATCAGTTAACGATGAAATCAGTTAAATGAAGATGAAATCAGTTAACGATGAAATCAGTTAACGATGAAATCAGTTAAATGAAGATGAAATCAGTTAACGATGAAATCAGTTAAAGATGAAATCAGTTAACGATGAAATCAGTTAACGATGGAATCAGTTAAATGAAGATGAAATCAGTTAACGATGAAATCAGTTAACGATGAAATCAGTTAACGATGAAATCAGTTAAATGAAGATGAAATCAGTTAACGATGAAATCAGTTAAATGAAGATGAAATCAGTTAACGATGAAATCAGTTAAAGATGAAATCAGTTAACGATGAAATCAGTTAACGATGAAATCAGTTAACGATGAAATCAGTTAAATGAAGATGAAATCAGTTAACGATGAAATCAGTTAACGATGAAATCAATTAAATGAAGATGAAATCAGTTAACGATGAAATCAGTTAAATGAAGATGAAATCAGTTAACGATGAAATCAGTTAAATGAAGATGAAATCAGTTAACGATGAAATCAGTTAACGATGAAATCAGTTAACGATGAAATCACTTAACGATGAAATCAGTTAAATGAAGATGAAATCAGTTAACGATGAAATCAGTTAAAGATGAAATCAGTTAACGATGGAATCAGTTAACGATGAAATCAGTTAACGATGAAATCAGTTAAATGAAGATGAAATCAGTTAACGATGAAATCAGTTAACGATGAAATCAGTTGAATGAAGATGAAATCAGTTAACGATGAAATCAGTTAAAGATGAAATCAGTTAACGATGAAATCAGTTAACGATGAAATCAGTTAAATGAAGATGAAATCAGTTAACGATGAAATCAGTTAAATGAAGATGAAATCAGTTAACGATGAAATCAGTTAACGATGAAATCAGTTAACGATGAAATCAGTTAACGATGAAATCAGTTAAATGAAGATGAAATCAGTTAACGATGAAATCAGTTAAATGAAGAATGAAAATGAAATCAGTTAAATGAAGATGAAATCAGTTAACGATGAAATCAGTTAACGATGAAATCAGTTAACGATGAAATCAGTTAACGATGAAATCAGTTAAATGAAGATGAAATCAGTTAACGATGAAATCAGTTAAAGATGAAATCAGTTAACGATGAAATCAGTTAACGATGAAATCAGTTAACGATGAAATCAGTTAACGATGGAATCAGTTAAATGAAGATGAAATCAGTTAACGATGAAATCAGTTAACGATGAAATCAGTTAAATGAAGATGAAA
Source organism: Semicossyphus pulcher (assembly GCF_022749685.1). NCBI lineage: Eukaryota > Metazoa > Chordata > Actinopteri > Labriformes > Labridae > Semicossyphus > Semicossyphus pulcher. The sequence goes on along the minus strand of NW_027211615.1, from coordinate 32,086,065 downwards.
TCAGTTAACGATGAAATCAGTTAAATGAAGATGAAATCAGTTAACGATGAAATCAGTTAACGATGAAATCAGTTAAATGAAGATGAAATCAGTTAACGATGAAATCAGTTAACAATGAAATCAGTTAACGATGAAATCAGTTAACGATGAAATCAGTTAACGATGAAATCACTTAACGATGAAATCAGTTAAATGAAGATGAAATCAGTTAACGATGAAATCAGTTAAAGATGAAATCAGTTAACGATGAAATCAGTTAACGATGAAATCAGTTAAATGAAGATGAAATCAGTTAACGATGAAATCAGTTAAATGAAGATGAAATCAGTTAACGATGAAATCAGTTAACGATGAAATCAGTTAACGATGAAATCAGTTAAATGAAGATGAAATCAGTTAACGATGAAATCAGTTAAATGAAGATGAAATCAGTTAACGATGAAATCAGTTAAAGATGAAATCAGTTAACGATGGAATCAGTTAACGATGAAATCAGTTAAATGAAGATGAAATCAGTTAACGATGAAATCAGTTAACGATGAAATCAGTTAACGATGAAATCAGTTAAATGAAGATGAAATCAGTTAACGATGAAATCAGTTAACGATGAAATCAGTTAACGATGAAATCAGTTAAATGAAGAATGAAAATGAAATCAGTTAAATGAAGATGAAATCAGTTAACGATGAAATCAGTTAACGATGAAATCAGTTAAATGAAGATGAAATCAGTTAACGATGAAATCAGTTAACGATGGAATCAGTTAAATGAAGATGGAATCAGTTAACGATGAAATCAGTTAAATGAAGATGAAATCAGTTAACGATGAAATCAGTTAACGATGAAATCAGTTAAATGAAGATGAAATCAGTTAACGATGAAATCAGTTTACGATGAAATCAGTTAACGATGGAATCAGTTAACGATGAAATCAGTTAAATGAAGATGAAATCAGTTAAATGAAGATGAAATCAGTTAACGATGAAATCAGTTAAATGAAGATGAAATCAGTTAACGATGAAATCAGTTAAATGAAGATGAAATCAGTTAACGATGAAATCAGTTAAATGAAGATGAAATCAGTTAACGATGGAATCAGTTAACGATGAAATCAGTTAACGATGAAATCAGTTAAATGAAGATGAAATCAGTTAACGATGAAATCAGTTAACGATGGAATCAGTTAAATGAAGATGAAATCAGTTAACGATGAAATCAGTTAACGATGAAATCAGTTAACGATGAAATCAGTTAAATGAAGATGAAATCAGTTAACGATGAAATCAGTTAAATGAAGATGAAATCAGTTAACGATGAAATCAGTTAACGATGAAATCAGTTAACGATGAAATCAGTTAACGATGAAATCAGTTAAATGAAGATGAAATCAGTTAACGATGAAATCAGTTAAAGATGAAATCAGTTAACGATGAAATCAGTTAAATGAAGATGAAATCAGTTAACGATGGAATCAGTTAACGATGAAATCAGTTAACGATGAAATCATTTAAATGAAGATGAAATCAGTTAACGATGAAATCAGTTAACGATGAAATCAGTTAAATGAAGATGAAATCAGTTAACGATGAAATCAGTTAACGATGGAATCAGTTAACGATGAAATCAGTTAAATGAAGATGAAATCAGTTAACGATGAAATCAGTTAACGATGAAATCAGTTAAATGAAGATGAAATCAGTTAACGATGAAATCAGTTAACGATGAAATCAGTTAAATGAAGATGAAATCAGTTAACGATGAAATCAGTTAACGATGGAATCAGTTAACGATGAAATCAGTTAAATGAAGATGAAATCAGTTAACGATGAAATCAGTTAACGATGAAATCAGTTAACGATGAAATCAATTACATGAAGATGAAATCAGTTAACGATGAAATCAGTTAAAGATGAAATCAGTTAACGATGGAATCAGTTAAATGAAGATGAAATCAGTTAACGATGAAATCAGTTAACGATGGAATCAGTTAACGATGGAATCAGTTAAATGAAGATGAAATCAGTTAACGATGAAATCAGTTAACGATGAAATCAGTTAACGATGGAATCAGTTAACGATGGAATCAGTTAAATGAAGATGAAATCAGTTAACGATGAAATCAGTTAACGATGAAATCAGTTAAATGAAGATGAAATCAGTTAACGATGAAATCAGTTAAATGAAGATGAAATCAGTTAACGATGAAATCAGTTAAAGATGAAATCAGTTAACGATGAAATCAGTAAACGATAAAATCAGTTAAAGATTAAATCAGTTAACGATGAAATCAGTTAACGATGAAATCAGTTAAATGAAGATGAAATCAGTTAACGATGAAATCAGTTAAAGATGAAATCAGTTAACGATAAAATCAGTTAACGATGAAATCAGTTAAATGAAGATGAAATCAGTTAACGATGAAATCAGTTAAAGATGAAATCAGTTAACGATGAAATCAGTTAACGATGAAATCATTTCAATGAAGATGAAATCAGTTAACGATGAAATCAGTTAAATGAAGAATGAGAATGAAATCAGTTAAATGAAGATGAAATCAGTTAACGATGAAATCAGTTAACGATGAAATCAGTTAAATGAAGATGAAATCAGTTAACGATGAAATCAGTTAAATGAAGATGAAATCAGTTAACGATGAAATCAGTTAACGATGAAATCAGTTAAATGAAGATGAAATCAGTTAACGATGAAATCAGTTAAAGATGAAATCAGTTAACGATGGAATCAGTTAACGATGAAATCAGTTAACGATGAAATCAGTTAAATGAAGATGAAATCAGTTAACGATGAAATCAGTTAACGATGAAATCAGTTAACGATGGAATCAGTTAAATGAAGATGAAATCAGTTAACGATGAAATCAGTTAACGATGAAATCAGTTAAATGAAGATGAAATCAGTTAACGATGAAATCAGTTAAATGAAGATGAAATCAGTTAACGATGAAATCAGTTAAAGATGAAATCAGTTAACGATGAAATCAGTTAACGATGAAATCAGTTAAATGAAGATGAAATCAGTTAACGATGAAATCAGTTAAATGAAGAATGAAAATGAAATCAGTTAAATGAAGATGAAATCAGTTAATGATGAAATCAGTTAACGATGGAATCAGTTAACGATGAAATCAGTTAACGATGAAATCAGTTAAATGAAGATGAAATCAGTTAACGATGAAATCAGTTAACGATGAAATCAGTTAAATGAAGATGAAATCAGTTAACGATGAAATCAGTTAACGATGAAATCAGTTAACGATGGAATCAGTTAAATGAAGATGAAATCAGTTAACGATGAAATCAGTTAACGATGAAATCAGTTAAATGAAGATGAAATCAGTTAACGATGAAATCAGTTAACGATGAAATCAGTTAAATGAAGATGAAATCAGTTAACGATGAAATCAGTTAACGATGGAATCAGTTAACGATGAAATCAGTTAACGATGAAATCAGTTAAATGAAGATGAAATCAGTTAACGATGAAATCAGTTAAATGAAGATGAAATCAGTTAACGATGAAATCAGTTAAAGATGAAATCAGTTAACGATGGAATCAGTTAACGATGAAATCAGTTAACGATGAAATCAGTTAAATGAAGATGAAATCAGTTAACGATGAAATCAGTTAACGATGAAATCAGTTAACGATGGAATCAGTTAACGATGAAATCAGTTAACGATGAAATCAGTTAAATGAAGATGAAATCAGTTAACGATGAAATCAGTTAACGATGAAATCAGTTAACGATGGAATCAGTTAAATGAAGATGAAATCAGTTAACGATGAAATCAGTTAACGATGAAATCAGTTAACGATGAAATCAGTTAAATGAAGATGAAATCAGTTAACGATGAAATCAGTTAAATGAAGATGAAATCAGTTAACGATGAAATCAGTTAAATGAAGAATGAAAATGAAATCAGTTAAATGAAGATGAAATCAGTTAACGATGAAATCAGTTAACGATGGAATCAGTTAAATGAAGATGAAATCAGTTAACGATGAAATCAGTTAAATGAAGATGAAATCAGTTAAAGGAAGATGAAATCAGTTAACGATGAAATCAGTTAAAGATGAAATCAGTTACAGATGAAATCAGTTACATGAAGATTAAATCAGTTAACGATGAAATCAGTTAAAGATGAAATCAGTTAACGATGAAATCAGTTAAATGAAGAATGAAAATGAAATCAGTTAACGATGAAATCAGTTAACGATGAAATCAGTTAAATGAAGAATGAAAATGAAATCAGTTAACGATGAAATCAGTTAACGATGAAATCAGTTAAATGAAGATGAAATCAGTTAAAGATGAAATCAGTTAACGATGAAATCAGTTAAATGAAGATGAAATCAGTTAACGATGAAATCAGTTAAATGAAGATGAAATCAGTTAACGATGAAATCAGTTAACGATGGAATCAGTTAAATGAAGATGAAATCAGTTAACGATGAAATCAGTTGAAGATGAAATCAGTTAACGATGAAATCAGTTAACGATGAAATCAGTTAAATGAAGATGAAATCAGTTAACGATGAAATCAGTTAACGATGAAATCAGTTAAATGAAGATGAAGTCAGTTAACGATGAAATCAGTTAACGATGAAATCAGTTAACGATGAAATCAGTTAAATGAAGATGAAATCAGTTAACGATGGAATCAGTTAACGATGAAATCAGTTAACGATGAAATCAGTTAACGATGAAATCAGTTAAATGAAGATGAAATCAGTTAACGATGAAATCAGTTAACGATGAAATCAGTTAAATGAAGATGAAATCAGTTAACGATGAAATCAGTTAACGATGAAATCAGTTAACGATGGAATCAGTTAAATGAAGATGAAATCAGTTAACGATGAAATCAGTTAACAATGAAATCAGTTAAATGAAGATGAAATCAGTTAACGATGAAATCAGTTAACGATGAAATCAGTTAACGATGGAATCAGTTAAATGAAGATGAAATCAGTTAACGATGAAATCAGTTAACGATGAAATCAGTTAAATGAAGATGAAATCAGTTAACGATGGAATCAGTTATCGATGAAATCAGTTAACGATGAAATCAGTTAAATGAAGATGAAATCAGTTAAATGAAGATGAAATCAGTTAACGATGAAATCAGTTAACGATGAAATCAGTTAAATGAAGATGAAATCAGTTAACGATGAAATCAGTTAAATGAAGATGAAATCAGTTAACGATGAAATCAGTTAAAGATGAAATCAGTTAACGATGGAATCAGTTATCGATGGAATCAGTTAACGATGAAATCAGTTAACGATGAAATCAGTTAAATGAAGATGAAATCAGTTAACGATGAAATCAGTTAACGATGGAATCAGTTAAATGAAGATGAAATCAGTTAACGATGAAATCAGTTAAATGAAGATGAAATCAGTTAACGATGAAATCAGTTAAAGATGAAATCAGTTAACGATGAAATCAGTTAACGATGAAATCAGTTAAATGAAGATGAAATCAGTTAACGATGAAATCAGTTAACGATGGAATCAGTTAAATGAAGATGAAATCAGTTAACGATGAAATCAGTTAACGATGAAATCAGTTAAATGAAGATGAAATCAGTTAACGATGAAATCAGTTAAATGAAGATGAAATCAGTTAACGATGAAATCAGTTAAAGATGAAATCAGTTAACGATGAAATCAGTTAACGATGAAATCAGTTAAATGAAGATGAAATCAGTTAACGATGAAATCAGTTAACGATGGAATCAGTTAACGATGAAATCAGTTAACGATGAAATCAGTTAAATGAAGATGAAATCAGTAAACGATGAAATCAATTAAATGAAGATGAAATCAGTTAACGATGAAATCAGTTAAATGAAGATGAAATCAGTTAACGATGAAATCAGTTAAAGATGAAATCAGTTAACGATGGAATAAGTTAACGATGAAATCAGTTAAATGAAGATGAAATCAGTTAAAGATGAAATCAGTTAACGATGAAATCAGTTAACGATGGAATCAGTTAAATGAAGATGAAATCAGTTTACGATGAAATCAGTTAACGATGAAATCAGTTAAATGAAGATGAAATCAGTTAACGATGAAATCAGTTAAAGATGAAATCAGTTAACGATGAAATCAGTTAAATGAAGATGAAATCAGTTAACGATGAAATCAGTTAAATGAAGATGAAATCAGTTAACGATGAAATCAGTTAAATGAAGATGAAATCAGTTAACGATGAAATCAGTTAACGATGAAATCAGTTAAATGAAGATGAAATCAGTTAACGATGAAATCAGTTAACGATGAAATCAGTTAACGATGAAATCAGTTAAATGAAGATGAAATCAGTTAACGATGAAATCAGTTAACGATGAAATCAGTTAAATGAAGATGAAATCAGTTAACGATGAAATCAGTTAAATGAAGATGAAATCAGTTAACGATGAAATCAGTTAAATGAAGATGAAATCAGTTAACGATGAAATCAGTTAACGATGAAATCAGTTAACGATGGAATCAGTTAAATGAAGATGAAATCAGTTAACGATGAAATCAGTTAAATGAAGATGAAATCAGTTAACGATGAAATCAGTTAACGATGAAATCAGTTAACGATGGAATCAGTTAAATGAAGATGAAATCAGTTAACGATGAAATCAGTTAAATGAAGATGAAATCAGTTAACGATGAAATCAGTTAACGATGAAATCAGTTAAATGAAGATGAAATCAGTTAACGATGAAATCAGTTAACGATGAAATCAGTTAACGATGAAATCAGTTAAATGAAGATGAAATCAGTTAACGATGAAATCAGTTAACGATGAAATCAGTTAACGATGGAATCAGTTAAATGAAGATGAAATCAGTTAACGATGAAATCAGTTAAATGAAGAATGAAAATGAAATCAGTTAAATGAAGATGAAATCAGTTAACGATGAAATCAGTTAACGATGAAATCAGTTAAATGAAGATGAAATCAGTTAACGATGAAATCAGTTAAATGAAGATGAAATCAGTTAACGATGAAATCAGTTAACGATGAAATCAGTTAAATGAAGATGAAATCAGTTAACGATGAAATCAGTTAAATGAAGATGAAATCAGTTAACGATGAAATCAGTTAACGATGAAATCAGTTAAATGAAGATGAAATCAGTTAACGATGAAATCAGTTAACGATGAAATCAGTTAACGATGGAATCAGTTAAATGAAGATGAAATCAGTTAACGATGAAATCAGTTAACGATGAAATCAGTTAAATGAAGATGAAATCAGTTAACGATGAAATCAGTTAAATGAAGATGAAATCAGTTAACGATGAAATCAGTTAATGATGAAATCAGTTAACGATGAAATCAGTTAAATGAAGATGAAAACAGTTAACGATGAAATCAGTTAACGATGAAATCAGTTAACGATGAAATCACTTAACGATGAAATCAGTTAAATGAAGATGAAATCAGTTAACGATGAAATCAGTTAACGATGAAATCAGTTAACGATGGAATCAGTTAACGATGAAATCAGTTAAATGAAGATGAAATCAGTTAAATGAAGATGAAATCAGTTAACGATGAAATCAGTTAAAGATTAAATCAGTTAACGATGAAATCAGTTAAATGAAGATGAAATCAGTTAACGATGAAATCAGTTAACGATGAAATCAGTTAAATGAAGATGAAATCAGTTAACGATGAAATCAGTTAACGATGAAATCAGTTAACGATGAAATCAGTTAACGATGAAATCAGTTAAATGAAGATGAAATCAGTTAACGATGAAATCAGTTAACGATGAAATCAGTTAACGATGAAATCAATTAAATGAAGATGAAATCAGTTAACGATGAAATCAGTTAAATGAAGATGAAATCAGTTAACGATGAAATCAGTTAACGATGAAATCAGTTAAAGATGAAATCAGTTAACGATGAAATCAGTTAACGATGGAATCAGTTAACGATGAAATCAGTTAAATGAAGATGAAATCAGTTAACGATGAAATCAGTTAAAAATGAAATCAGTTAACGATGAAATCAGTTAACGATGAAATCAGTTAAATGAAGATGAAATCAGTTAACGATGAAATCAGTTAAAGATGAAATCAGTTAACGATGAAATCAGTTAACGATGGAATCAGTTAAATGAAGATGAAATCAGTTAACGATGAAATCAGTTAAAGATGAAATCAGTTAACGATGAAATCAGTTAACGAAGAAATCAGTTAAATGAAGATGAAATCAGTTAAAGATGAAATCAGTTAACGATGAAATCAGTTAACGATGAAATCAGTTAAATGAAGATGAAATCAGTTAACGATGAAATCAGTTAAATGAAGATGAAATCAGTTAACGATGAAATCAGTTAAAGATGAAATCAGTTAACGATGGAATCAGTTATCGATGGAATCAGTTAACGATGAAATCAGTTAACGATGAAATCAGTTAAATGAAGATGAAATCAGTTAACGATGAAATCAGTTAACGATGGAATCAGTTAAATGAAGATGAAATCAGTTAACGATGAAATCAGTTAAATGAAGATGAAATCAGTTAACGATGAAATCAGTTAAAGATGAAATCAGTTAACGATGAAATCAGTTAACGATGAAATCAGTTAAATGAAGATGAAATCAGTTAACGATGAAATCAGTTAACGATGGAATCAGTTAAATGAAGATGAAATCAGTTAACGATGAAATCAGTTAACGATGAAATCAGTTAAATGAAGATGAAATCAGTTAACGATGAAATCAGTTAAATGAAGATGAAATCAGTTAACGATGAAATCAGTTAAAGATGAAATCAGTTAACGATGAAATCAGTTAACGATGAAATCAGTTAAATGAAGATGAAATCAGTTAACGATGAAATCAGTTAACGATGGAATCAGTTAACGATGAAATCAGTTAACGATGAAATCAGTTAAATGAAGATGAAATCAGTAAACGATGAAATCAATTAAATGAAGATGAAATCAGTTAACGATGAAATCAGTTAAATGAAGATGAAATCAGTTAACGATGAAATCAGTTAAAGATGAAATCAGTTAACGATGGAATAAGTTAACGATGAAATCAGTTAAATGAAGATGAAATCAGTTAAAGATGAAATCAGTTAACGATGAAATCAGTTAACGATGGAATCAGTTAAATGAAGATGAAATCAGTTTACGATGAAATCAGTTAACGATGAAATCAGTTAAATGAAGATGAAATCAGTTAACGATGAAATCAGTTAAAGATGAAATCAGTTAACGATGAAATCAGTTAAATGAAGATGAAATCAGTTAACGATGAAATCAGTTAAATGAAGATGAAATCAGTTAACGATGAAATCAGTTAAATGAAGATGAAATCAGTTAACGATGAAATCAGTTAACGATGAAATCAGTTAAATGAAGATGAAATCAGTTAACGATGAAATCAGTTAACGATGAAATCAGTTAACGATGAAATCAGTTAAATGAAGATGAAATCAGTTAACGATGAAATCAGTTAACGATGAAATCAGTTAAATGAAGATGAAATCAGTTAACGATGAAATCAGTTAAATGAAGATGAAATCAGTTAACGATGAAATCAGTTAAATGAAGATGAAATCAGTTAACGATGAAATCAGTTAACGATGAAATCAGTTAACGATGGAATCAGTTAAATGAAGATGAAATCAGTTAACGATGAAATCAGTTAAATGAAGATGAAATCAGTTAACGATGAAATCAGTTAACGATGAAATCAGTTAACGATGGAATCAGTTAAATGAAGATGAAATCAGTTAACGATGAAATCAGTTAAATGAAGATGAAATCAGTTAACGATGAAATCAGTTAACGATGAAATCAGTTAAATGAAGATGAAATCAGTTAACGATGAAATCAGTTAACGATGAAATCAGTTAACGATGAAATCAGTTAAATGAAGATGAAATCAGTTAACGATGAAATCAGTTAAATGAAGATGAAATCAGTTAACGATGGAATCAGTTAACGATGAAATCAGTTAACGATGAAATCAGTTAAATGAAGAATGAAAATGAAATCAGTTAAATGAAGATGAAATCAGTTAACGATGAAATCAGTTAACGATGAAATCAGTTAAATGAAGATGAAATCAGTTAACGATGAAATCAGTTAAATGAAGATGAAATCAGTTAACGATGAAATCAGTTAACGATGAAATCAGTTAAATGAAGATGAAATCAGTTAACGATGAAATCAGTTAAATGAAGATGAAATCAGTTAACGATGAAATCAGTTAACGATGAAATCAGTTAAATGAAGATGAAATCAGTTAACGATGAAATCAGTTAACGATGAAATCAGTTAACGATGGAATCAGTTAAATGAAGATGAAATCAGTTAACGATGAAATCAGTTAACGATGAAATCAGTTAAATGAAGATGAAATCAGTTAACGATGAAATCAGTTAAATGAAGATGAAATCAGTTAACGATGAAATCAGTTAATGATGAAATCAGTTAACGATGAAATCAGTTAAATGAAGATGAAAACAGTTAACGATGAAATCAGTTAACGATGAAATCAGTTAACGATGAAATCACTTAACGATGAAATCAGTTAAATGAAGATGAAATCAGTTAACGATGAAATCAGTTAACGATGGAATCAGTTAACGATGAAATCAGTTAAATGAAGATGAAATCAGTTAAATGAAGATGAAATCAGTTAACGATGAAATCAGTTAAAGATTAAATCAGTTAACGATGAAATCAGTTAAATGAAGATGAAATCAGTTAACGATGAAATCAGTTAACGATGAAATCAGTTAAATGAAGATGAAATCAGTTAACGATGAAATCAGTTAACGATGAAATCAGTTAACGATGGAATCAGTTAACGATGAAATCAGTTAACGATGAAATCAGTTAAATGAAGATGAAATCAGTTAACGATGAAATCAGTTAACGATGAAATCAGTTAACGATGAAATCAATTAAATGAAGATGAAATCAGTTAACGATGAAATCAGTTAAATGAAGATGAAATCAGTTAACGATGAAATCAGTTAAAGATGAAATCAGTTAACGATGAAATCAGTTAAATGAAGATGAAATCAGTTAACGATGAAATCAGTTAAAGATGAAATCAGTTAACGATGAAATCAGTTAACGATGGAATCAGTTAACGATGAAATCAGTTAAATGAAGATGAAATCAGTTAACGATGAAATCAGTTAAAAATGAAATCAGTTAACGATGAAATCAGTTAACGATGAAATCAGTTAAATGAAGATGAAATCAGTTAACGATGAAATCAGTTAAAGATGAAATCAGTTAACGATGAAATCAGTTAACGATGGAATCAGTTAAATGAAGATGAAATCAGTTAACGATGAAATCAGTTAAAGATGAAATCAGTTAACGATGAAATCAGTTAACGAAGAAATCAGTTAAATGAAGATGAAATCAGTTAAAGATGAAATCAGTTAACGATGAAATCAGTTAACGATGAAATCAGTTAAATGAAGATGAAATCAGTTAACGATGAAATCAGTTAACGATGAAATCAATTAACGATGAAATCAGTTAAATGAAGATGAAATCAGTTAACGATGAAATCAGTTAACGATGAAATCAGTTAACGATGAAATCAGTTAAATGAAGAATGAAGATGAAATCAGTTAACGATGAAATCAGTTAACGATGAAATCAGTTAACGATGAAATCAGTTAAATGAAGATGAAATCAGTTAACGATGAAATCAGTTAACGATGAAATCAGTTAACGATGAAATCAGTTAAATGAAGATGAAATCAGTTAACGATGAAATCAGTTAAATGAAGATGAAATCAGTTAACGATGAAATCAGTTAAAGATGAAATCACTTAACGATGAAATCACTTAACGATGAAATCAGTTAAATGAAGATGAAATCAGTTAACGATGAAATCAGTTAAAGATGGAATCAGTTAACGATGAAATCAGTTAACGATGAAATCAGTTAAATGAAGATGAAATCAGTTAACGATGAAATCAGTTAAATGAAGATGAAATCAGTTAACGATGAAATCAGTTAAAGATGAAATCAGTTAACGATGAAATCAGTTAAATGAAGATGAAATCAGTTAACGATGAAATCAGTTAAAGATGAAATCAGTTAACGATGAAATCAGTTAACGATGAAATCAGTTAAATGAAGATGAAATCAGTTAACGATGAAATCAGTTAACGATGAAATCAGTTAACGATGAAATCAGTTAAATGAAGATGAAATCAGTTAACGATGAAATCAGTTAAAGATGAAATCAGTTAACGATGAAATCAGTTAAATGAAGATGAAATCAGTTAACGATGAAATCAGTTAAATGAAGATGAAATCAGTTAACGATGAAATCAGTTAACGATGAAATCAGTTAAATGAAGATGAAATCAGTTAACGATGAAATCAGTTAACGATGAAATCAGTTAACGATGAAATCAGTTAAATGAAGATGAAATCAGTTAACGATGAAATCAGTTAACGATGAAATCAGTTAACGATGAAATCACTTAACGATGAAATCAGTTGAATGAAGATGAAATCAGTTAACGATGAAATCAGTTAAATGAAGATGAAATCAGTTAACGATGAAATCAGTTAAAGATGAAATCAGTTAACGATGGAATCAGTTAACGATGAAATCAGTTAACGATGAAATCAGTTAAATGAAGATGAAATCAGTTAACGATGAAATCAGTTAACGATGAAATCAGTTAACGATGAAATCAGTTAAATGAAGATGAAATCAGTTAACGATGAAATCAGTTAACGATGAAATCAGTTAAATGAAGATGAAATCAGTTAACGATGAAATCAGTTAACGATGGAATCAGTTAACGATGAAATCAGTTAACGATGAAATCAGTTAAATGAAGATGAAATCAGTTAACGATGACATCAGTTAACGATGAAATCAGTTAACGATGAAATCAATTAAATGAAGATGAAATCAGTTAACGATGAAATCAGTTAAATGAAGATGAAATCAGTTAACGATGAAATCAGTTAAAGATGAAATCAGTTAACGATGAAATCAGTTAACGATGAAATCAGTTAAATGAAGATGAAATCAGTTAACGATGAAATCAGTTAAAGATGAAATCAGTTAACGATGAAATCAGTTAACGATGGAATCAGTTAACGATGAAATCAGTTAAATGAAGATGAAATCAGTTAACGATGAAATCAGTTAAAGATGAAATCAGTTAACGATGAAATCAGTTAACGATGAAATCAGTTAAATGAAGATGAAATCAGTTAACGATGAAATCAGTTAAAGATGAAATCAGTTAACGATGAAATCAGTTAACGATGGAATCAGTTAAATGAAGATGAAATCAGTTAACGATGAAATCAGTTAAAGATGAAATCAGTTAACGATGAAATCAGTTAACGATGAAATCAGTTAAATGAAGATGAAATCAGTTAAATGAAGATGAAATCAGTTAACGATGAAATCAGTTAACGATGAAATCAGTTAAATGAAGATGAAATCAGTTAAAGATGAAATCAGTTAACGATGAAATCAGTTAACGATGAAATCAGTTAAATGAAGATGAAATCAGTTAACGATGAAATCAGTTAATGATGAAATCAATTAACGATGAAATCAGTTAAATGAAGATGAAATCAGTTAACGATGAAATCAGTTAAAGATGAAATCAGTTAAATGAAGAATGAAGATGAAATCAGTTAACGATGAAATCAGTTAACGATGGAATCAGTTAAATGAAGATGAAATCAGTTAACGATGAAATCAGTTAACGATGAAATCAGTTAAATGAAGATGAAATCAGTTAACGATGAAATCAGTTAAATGAAGATGAAATCAGTTAACGATGAAATCAGTTAAATGAAGATGAAATCAGTTAACGATGAAATCAGTTAAATGAAGATGAAATCAGTTAACGATGAAATCAGTTAAAGATGAAATCAGTTAACGATGAAATCAGTTAAAGATGAAATCAGTTAACGATGAAATCAGTTAAATGAAGATGAAATCAGTTAAAGATGAAATCAGTTAACGATGAAATCAGTTAAATGAAGATGAAATCAGTTAACGATGAAATCAGTTAACGATGAAATCAGTTAAATGAAGATGAAATCAGTTAACGATGAAATCAGTTAACGATGAAATCAGTTAACGATGGAATCAGTTAACGATGAAATCAGTTAAATGAAGATGAAATCAGTTAACGATGAAATCAGTTAACGATGAAATCAGTTAACGATGAAATCAATTAAATGAAGATGAAATCAGTTAACGATGAAATCAGTTAAATGAAGATGAAATCAGTTAACGATGAAATCAGTTAAAGATGAAATCAGTTAACGATGAAATCAGTTAAATGAAGATGAAATCAGTTAACGATGAAATCAGTTAAAGATGAAATCAGTTAACGATGAAATCAGTTAACGATGGAATCAGTTAACGATGAAATCAGTTAAATGAAGATGAAATCAGTTAACGATGAAATCAGTTAAAGATGAAATCAGTTAACGATGAAATCAGTTAACGATGAAATCAGTTAAATGAAGATGAAATCAGTTAACGATGAAATCAGTTAAAGATGAAATCAGTTAACGATGAAATCAGTTAACGATGGAATCAGTTAAATGAAGATGAAATCAGTTAACGATGAAATCAGTTAAAGATGAAATCAGTTAACGATGAAATCAGTTAAATGAAGATGAAATCAGTTAAATGAAGATGAAATCAGTTAACGATGAAATCAGTTAACGATGAAATCAGTTAAATGAAGATGAAATCAGTTAAAGATGAAATCAGTTAACGATGAAATCAGTTAACGATGAAATCAGTTAAATGAAGATGAAATCAGTTAACGATGAAATCAGTTAACGATGAAATCAATTAACGATGAAATCAGTTAAATGAAGATGAAATCAGTTAACGATGAAATCAGTTAAAGATGAAATCAGTTAAATGAAGAATGAAGATGAAATCAGTTAACGATGAAATCAGTTAACGATGAAATCAGTTAACGATGAAATCAGTTAAATGAAGATGAAATCAGTTAACGATGAAATCAGTTAACGATGAAATCAGTTAAATGAAGAATGAAAATGAAATCAGTTAAATGAAGATGAAATCAGTTAACGATGAAATCAGTTAACGATGAAATCAGTTAACGATGAAATCAGTTAACGATGGAATCAGTTAAATGAAGATGAAATCAGTTCACGGTGAAATCAGTTCACGATGGAATCAGTTAACGATGGAATCAGTTAACGATGAGATCAGTTAACGATGAAATCAGTTAACGATGAAATCAGTTAAATGAAGATGAAATCAGTTAACGATGAAATCAGTTAACGATGGAATCAGTTAAATGAAGATGAAATCAGTTAACGATGAAATCAGTTAAATGAAGATGAAATCAGTTAACGATGAAATCAGTTAACGATGAAATCAGTTAAATGAAGATGAAATCAGTTAACGATGAAATCAGTTAACGATGAAATCAGTTAACGATGAAATCAGTTAAATGAAGAATGAAAATGAAATCAGTTAAATGAAGATGAAATCAGTTAACGATGAAATCAGTTAAAGATGAAATCAGTTAAATGAAGAATGAAGATGAAATCAGTTAACGATGAAATCAATTAACGATGAAATCAGTTAACGATGAAATCAGTTAAATGAAGATGAAATCAGTTAACGATGAAATCAGTTAACGATGAAATCAGTTAAATGAAGAATGAAAATGAAATCAGTTAAATGAAGATGAAATCAGTTAACGATGAAATCAGTTAAAGATGAAATCAGTTAACGATGAAATCAGTTAAATGAAGATGAAATCAGTTAACGATGAAATCAGTTAAATGAAGATGAAATCAGTTAACGATGAAATCAGTTAAATGTAGATGAAATCAGTTAACGATGAAATCAGTTAACGATGAAATCAGTTAAATGAAGATGAAATCAGTTAACGATGAAATCAGTTAACGATGAAATCAGTTAAATGAAGATGAAATCAGTTAACGATGAAATCAGTTAACGATGAAATCAGTTAAATGAAGATGAAATCAGTTAACGATGAAATCAGTTAACGATGAAATCAGTTAACGATGGAATCAGTTAAATGAAGATGAAATCAGTTAACGATGAAATCAGTTAACGATGAAATCAGTTAAATGAAGATGAAATCAGTTAACGATGAAATCAGTTAACGATGAAATCAGTTAACGATGAAATCAGTTAAATGAAGATGAAATCAGTTAACGATGAAATCAGTTAACGATGGAATCAGTTAAATGAATATGAAATCAGTTAACGATGAAATCAGTTAAATGAAGATGAAATCAGTTAACGATGAAATCAGTTAAATGAAGATGAAATCAGTTAACGATGAAATCAGTTAACGATGAAATCAGTTAAATGAAGATGAAATCAGTTAACGATGAAATCAGTTAAATGAAGAATGAAAATGAAATCAGTTAAATGAAGATGAAATCAGTTAACGATGAAATCAGTTAACGATGAAATCAGTTAAATGAAGATGAAATCAGTTAACGATGAAATCAGTTAAATGAAGATGAAATCAGTTAACGATGAAATCAGTTAAATGAAGATGAAATCAGTTAACGATGAAATCAGTTAACGATGAAATCAGTTAAATGAAGATGAAATCAGTTAACGATGAAATCAGTTAACGATGAAATCAGTTAAATGAAGATGAAATCAGTTAACGATGAAATCAGTTAACGATGAAATCAGTTAACGATGGAATCAGTTAAATGAAGATGAAATCAGTTAACGATGAAATCAGTTAACGATGAAATCAGTTAAATGAAGATGAAATCAGTTAACGATGAAATCAGTTAAATGAAGATGAAATCAGTTAACGATGAAATCAGTTAAATGAAGATGAAATCAGTTAACGATGAAATCAGTTAACGATGAAATCAGTTAAATGAAGATGAAATCAGTTAACGATGAAATCAGTTAAATGAAGATGAAATCAGTTAACGATGAAATCAGTTAACGATGGAATCAGTTAACGATGAAATCAGTTAACGATGGAATCAGTTAAATGAAGATGAAATCAGTTAACGATGAAATCAGTTAACGATGGAATCAGTTAACGATGAAATCAGTTAACGATGGAATCAGTTAACGATGGAATCAGTTAACGATGAAATCAGTTAACGATGAAATCAGTTAAATGAAGATGAAATCAGTTAACGATGAAATCAGTTAACGATGGAATCAGTTAACGATGAAATCAGTTAAATGAAGATGAAATCAGTTAACGATGAAATCAGTTAAATGAAGATGAAATCAGTTAACGATGAAATCAGTTAACGATGGAATCAGTTAACGATGAAATCAGTTAACGATGGAATCAGTTAAATGAAGATGAAATCAGTTAACGATGAAATCAGTTAACGATGGAATCAGTTAACGATGAAATCAGTTAACGATGAAATCAGTTAAATGAAGATGAAATCAGTTAATGATGAAATCAGTTAACGATGAAATCAGTTAAATGAAGATGAAATCAGTTAACGATGAAATCAGTTAACGATGAAATCAGTTAACGATGAAATCACTTAACGATGAAATCAGTTAAATGAAGATGAAATCAGTTAACGATGAAATCAGTTAAATGAAGATGAAATCAGTTAACGATGAAATCAGTTAAAGATGAAATCAGTTAACGATGGAATCAGTTAACGATGAAATCAGTTAAATGAAGATGAAATCAGTTAAATGAAGATGAAATCAGTTAACGATGAAATCAGTTAACGATGAAATCAGTTAACGATGAAATCAGTTAAATGAAGATGAAATCAGTTAACGATGAAATCAGTTAAAGATGAAATCAGTTAAAGATGAAATCAGTTAACGATGAAATCAGTTAACGATGAAATCAATTAAATGAAGATGAAATCAGTTAACGATGAAATCAGTTAAATGAAGATGAAATCAGTTAACGATGAAATAAGTTAAAGATGAAATCAGTTAACGATGAAATCAGTTAACGATGAAATCAGTTAAATGAAGATGAAATCAGTTAACGATGAAATCAGTTAAAGATGAAATCAGTTAACGATGAAATCAGTTAACGATGGAATCAGTTAACGATGAAATCAGTTAAATGAAGATGAAATCAGTTAACGATGAAATCAGTTAAAGATGAAATCAGTTAACGATGAAATCAGTTAACGATGAAATCAGTTAAATGAAGATGAAATCAGTTAACGATGAAATCAGTTAAAGATGAAATCAGTTAACGATGAAATCAGTTAACGATGGAATCAGTTAAATGAAGATGAAATCAGTTAACGATGAAATCAGTTAAAGATGAAATCAGTTAACGATGAAATCAGTTAACGATGAAATCAGTTAAATGAAGATGAAATCAGTTAAATGAAGATGAAATCAGTTAAAGATGAAATCAGTTAACGATGAAATCAGTTAACGATGGAATCAGTTAAATGAAGATGAAATCAGTTAACGATGAAATCAGTTAAAGATGAAATCAGTTAACGATGAAATCAGTTAACGATGAAATCAGTTAAATGAAGATGAAATCAGTTAAATGAAGATGAAATCAGTTAACGATGAAATCAGTTAACGATGAAATCAGTTAAATGAAGATGAAATCAGTTAAAGATGAAATCAGTTAACGATGAAATCAGTTAACGATGAAATCAGTTAAATGAAGATGAAATCAGTTAACGATGAAATCAGTTAACGATGAAATCAATTAACGATGAAATCAGTTAAATGAAGATGAAATCAGTTAACGATGAAATCAATTAACGATGAAATCAGTTAAATGAAGATGAAATCAGTTAAAGATGAAATCAGTTAACGATGAAATCAGTTAACGATGAAATCAGTTAAATGAAGATGAAATCAGTTAACGATGAAATCAGTTAACGATGAAATCACTTAACGATGAAATCAGTTAAATGAAGATGAAATCAGTTAACGATGAAATCAGTTAAATGAAGATGAAATCAGTTAACGATGAAATCAGTTAAAGATGAAATCAGTTAACGATGGAATCAGTTAACGATGAAATCAGTTAAATGAAGATGAAATCAGTTAACGATGAAATCAGTTAACGATGAAATCAGTTAACGATGAAATCAGTTAAATGAAGATGAAATCAGTTAACGATGAAATCAGTTAACGATGAAATCAGTTAAATGAAGATGAAATCAGTTAACGATGAAATCAGTTAACGATGAAATCAGTTAACGATGGAATCAGTTAACGATGAAATCAGTTAAATGAAGATGAAATCAGTTAACGATGAAATCAGTTAACGATGAAATCAGTTAACGATGAAATCAATTAAATGAAGATGAAATCAGTTAACGATGAAATCAGTTAAATGAAGATGAAATCAGTTAACGATGAAATCAGTTAAAGATGAAATCAGTTAACGATGAAATCAGTTAAATGAAGATGAAATCAGTTAACGATGAAATCAGTTAAAGATGAAATCAGTTAACGATGAAATCAGTTAACGATGGAATCAGTTAACGATGAAATCAGTTAAATGAAGATGAAATCAGTTAACGATGAAATCAGTTAAAGATGAAATCAGTTAACGATGAAATCAGTTAACGATGAAATCAGTTAAATGAAGATGAAATCAGTTAACGATGAAATCAGTTAAAGATGAAATCAGTTAACGATGAAATCAGTTAACGATGGAATCAGTTAAATGAAGATGAAATCAGTTAACGATGAAATCAGTTAAAGATGAAATCAGTTAACGATGAAATCAGTTAACGATGAAATCAGTTAAATGAAGATGAAATCAGTTAAAGATGAAATCAGTTAACGATGAAATCAGTTAACGATGAAATCAGTTAAATGAAGATGAAATCAGTTAACGATGAAATCAGTTAACGATGAAATCAATTAACGATGAAATCAGTTAAATGAAGATGAAATCAGTTAACGATGAAATCAGTTAAAGATGAAATCAGTTAAATGAAGAATGAAGATGAAATCAGTTAACGATGAAATCAGTTAACGATGAAATCAGTTAACGATGAAATCAGTTAAATGAAGATGAAATCAGTTAACGATGAAATCAGTTAACGATGAAATCAGTTAAATGAAGAATGAAAATGAAATCAGTTAAATGAAGATGAAATCAGTTAACGATGAAATCAGTTAACGATGAAATCAGTTAACGATGAAATCAGTTAACGATGGAATCAGTTAAATGAAGATGAAATCAGTTCACGGTGAAATCAGTTCACGATGGAATCAGTTAACGATGGAATCAGTTAACGATGAGATCAGTTAACGATGAAATCAGTTAACGATGAAATCAGTTAAATGAAGATGAAATCAGTTAACGATGAAATCAGTTAACGATGGAATCAGTTAAATGAAGATGAAATCAGTTAACGATGAAATCAGTTAAATGAAGATGAAATCAGTTAACGATGAAATCAGTTAACGATGAAATCAGTTAAATGAAGATGAAATCAGTTAACGATGAAATCAGTTAACGATGAAATCAGTTAACGATGAAATCAGTTAAAGATGAAATCAGTTAACGATGAAATCAGTTAAATGAAGATGAAATCAGTTAAATGAAGATGAAATCAGTTAACGATGAAATCAGTTAACGATGAAATCAGTTAACGATGAAATCAGTTAAATGAAGATGAAATCAGTTAAATGAAGATGAAATCAGTTAAAGATGAAATCAGTTAACGATGAAATCAGTTAACGATGAAATCAGTTAAATGAAGATGAAATCAGTTAACGATGAAATCAGTTAACGATGAAATCAATTAACGATGAAATCAGTTAAATGAAGATGAAATCAGTTAACGATGAAATCAGTTAAAGATGAAATCAGTTAAATGAAGAATGAAGATGAAATCAGTTAACGATGAAATCAATTAACGATGAAATCAGTTAACGATGAAATCAGTTAAATGAAGATGAAATCAGTTAACGATGAAATCAGTTAACGATGAAATCAGTTAAATGAAGAATGAAAATGAAATCAGTTAAATGAAGATGAAATCAGTTAACGATGAAATCAGT